>NC_063167.1:60250393-60856135 GCF_023159225.1 Perognathus longimembris pacificus | reverse complement strand
GTAACCTTAGAGTAATGGGTATAGCCCAGGGTCAAAATTGTCACTTTTATTGGGTTAATTCAATGTTCGTGGTTTATAGACTATGATAGAGGACCAGTGAAAACTTTTCCATACCCAGTATCAGCTGCAGTATACATACAATTTTACGTAAAAGAGTAGCATCCCGTACATCATTATTTATTCATAATGGCATTTACTAAATGACTGCATGGCCCAGGATGATAGTGTTTTCTGGTGTATAGAATATGGAACACACATTCCAAATGCTGGGTTTGAAACAACTTCTTCAATTATATTAACTTTAAAAGTATATGTATATGTACACATAGGTATATATATGTATATATACATATGTATATTATAATTGAATGCATGTCAATAGTTTACAGATAGAATAGATAGATAGATACAGATAGAATTTGAAGGATGCTAGGTTTGGAGAATAACTTGTGCTCCCTTTAGGGTAGTTAATATATGTATTATCTAGCCTTTAAGACCCTCCTTGGATGCTAGGGAGCCCTGATTGGACCTCTGCTTTTTAGAACCTTCCAGACCTGAGAAGAAAAGCTCTTGCATCTGGCCTGTGCTCTAGCAGTCACCAGACAGGCTCTGTACCTTGTGTGAAGTCCATCTGCCTTGGTTCATTTTCTTTCTTTGTGCTTCAGACTCTCACAGCTGGGACTGTGATACCCTAACATAACGCCAGCAGGGCAAAGGAGCCTCAGTTTCTGCTCTCTCATGGTGGCCTTGTTGTTAGAAGTTAGCGTAGATCAAGGCCTGGCACCCTGCAAAGTGCTGTAGGCCCTGTCACCACTTCCCACCTTGAGGTCACACCTCTGTGTTCTCATAGGTCCAGGTCACTGAATTAGAATCCCAGTTTGCTCTTAGCTATTTGCCTTCAAGAAAAGAAGTTCTACTGCTTTTTAAAAGTTGCTAATATAATACATATTCACGTAAGAAAATCAGAATTCCTCACATTTCCCCAAACTATATGAATTATTCCCGCATCCTCACACTTTCTTCCCTTTACCTATTATCCCCTCACAAGATAGAGGATGGCAGAGGGGAACAATCGACTTCCATGTGTGGCTCTAATTCCACCTTTAGTTCTATAGAAGTCTTGTGTGTGTGTGTGTATGTGTGTGTGAGTGCATGCGCGTCCATGTGTGTTCAATTTGCTTCTGAAATATATGAAAATATAGGAAGAAGAGAAATATAATCCATCCCTAGTATCTTTCAACTAATGTGTAGTTTCAGAAACTACACTACTTTTCGTAAACCTTAATAACACATAGATGTAACCATATTTGTAAATATATTGTTATTAAAGTATATCATAACTACATTAATATTATAAGTATATATACAAATGTGTATATACACATGTATACAGATACTATCATTTCCACAAACTGTGTGCAAGTGAACTGAAGAAAACTGCAAGTTCATTGAAACTTACATATTCACATATTCATGTACAACTGGAAGCCAACCTACACTTTTCTGACTACCTCTACTTTACCTTCAGACTGCCATAGTCTGCGGACATCTCTTACAGATAACTGACAGACCACCTGATTGAAAGATGAATCAAACAGGAAACATCCTGTAGTTGCTGAAGGAAGTGAAGAACTCTTTCATCTCCTCTGTTGCACGCCCACTTTGCAGGAGTACTGGGCGTGTTCTCACCTGCCTGCCCCAGAACACAGTGGCATTCTAGAGGCTCCACTTTAATGCTGCCAGGAGGCTTTCTCTCTTCGTCAGTACATGCCTAGTATTCTTCATGAAATTAAATGGTGACCTCTCACTTATCTTCAGGTCTAACACTGGGCTGGCTGTGATCCTGCCCCAAAGCCTCTATCCTGATTCATGTAGCCAACAGCCCTGGCTCATCAATAGTAGGAAGGAGGACTTTGGTTCTCTGAACTTGTCATCAAAGCCAAAGGAGCTCACTTTCCTCAGGGCAACATCTGGCTAGAATTTATATGCTGGGCATGGAAATACTATTTTCTAGATGTTGTGATTTCTTTGCTTTGCCATTGCTGAAAATGGCACGCTGCCATCACCGGAAACTAGCCGTGTCCTTTCCTCAAGTCAACAAGCTTCTTGCCAATGATGATTTCCTGTCATTCATTCCCTTTTTCAGAAGGGGCAGCTGCTCCATGTGCAGTGTACTTCATTTAAGAAAGAAAATCACATCATCTGGGTAGCTTGGGAGGTAAGGATTTCCTATGCCATAACTCTCAAGAATTCATCACTACAGTAACAACATGATGGGGCCTTACTTCATCAGATGTCTTTCCAAGTCTTCCTGCCATGATCTCCCCACAAGGTGCCCTTTGTTCCCAAACTCTTCTGCAATATTCTGGCCTTCCATTTGTATCCAGCAGCAAATTTGGCTCAGTTCTGATGCTCACTGCTTCTCCCTTCTTTTGGATTCTGTTGACAGGTCCTGCTTTCCCAGCGTTTGGGCTCCCTTTGTTTTCTAGGTCAGTGGACTTTTTTGAACCTCTTGATTATCTTTCGTTTTCTTCCTATGTGCCCTCTGCTTACTTCCATTCCACTGGTTTCCTACTTCTGGATCTGGGTGCCTTAGATTGCGGGGGGGGGGGGGGGGGGGCGGGGGGGCGGGAATGGGAGGGAGGGCTTTGCTCCCTACTCATGCAGAGGCTTAAACCCACAGGTTAAAAAAACAACCCTACAGAAGTAGATTTAAAAAATTAAAATTTTACAGGCATGTAATATACAGGGGAATGTAGCCTTGGAACATATGATAAAAATTAGTTCTCTGAAGGAGAGCCATTTCCTACCTGGGGAAATGCATTAGTTTCTTTAGCTGATATTTGTTGGTCTTCATCTACAAATATCTAAAAGCTTCTGTACATTGCTATTTCTTTCTATTTTTAAAGGTCTTATCTATGGACTTCTAACATAAATGGTGAAGATTTAGCTTCCTTTCACACAGATCACATCAGACCTGAGTGCAGTTCCATGTTCCCTATTCTTCTAAGGTCATCATGCAGTAATTTGGGTTAAATGGATGACCCAAAGAGGAAGATCTATATTAGAGATAGATAATGTACTATGGTTATTTTTAAACAACAGAAAAATGAAGACCAGAGCATCTAAAGCCAAACTCCTAGATTTAAATCCCAAGAGCAGTAAATACTAGCCAAGTAAGCTTGGATTACATAATTCATTTTTGTGTCTCAATGTGTTTAGTTTAAATTGTCATCAGAGTACCTACAACACTGGATTTTAATAAATGAATAAATTTAATGATATAAAATTATTGTTATTCCTAGGTCTCAGTGGCTCACACCTGTAACACTAGCTCTCAGGAGGCTTAGATCCAGAAAGTTATGGTCCAATACCAGCCCAGGGAGAAAAGTATGTGAGATACCATGTTGAAAATAACTAGACTGTCAAGAAAGCAGTCTGGAGGCATGGCTCAGTTTGTAGAGTGTCAGTGGAGAGCAATCTAAGCAAGCTGAAGGCCCTGAGATCAAACCCAAAATTGCAAAAATAAGGTTAAACAACGACAAAATAATACTTGCCATCTAATAAGCACTAAATATCATTACTACTATCATTGTTTTGCTTCCATTGTGCAGCAGTTAATTTTTCCTAGGGTGAATAATCACAACAACAACCCTAAAAACAATTTCTATTTGCATCTTTAGAGTTTTCCATACACTATAGGTGTAATAATTTAATCTCTCCCCTGATATATCTCTTCTTAATCATGGCCAAAGGCACTGGACAGTATAGGATCCCATGCTCAAGCCATTTCCCCAAACTTTGCATTTGCTCCTGTCTGTGCAAGGCCACCTTCAGGACTCTGCAGAGGGGTCGTCTCCCTCTGTCATTACAGCGCCATCTGCATAGTATCTTTACTTTATTCTGACTTCTCCCTTCTGTTCAGTCCCATTTCTTAGAACATATTTATTTGCTTTCTTGGATTGTCACCTTATTTTAGCAAACTTATCTTGCAAAAAGATGAAAGATTTTTTTCTTTTTCGTTTGCTGGAGGTCAGAAAATATTTCTATTTACCTTCTCACCTATTGCCTGGATAACTGTAGAGTTTTAGTTTGGAATTTGATTCTCTCAGCAGTGTGAAGACATTCATTCATTGCCTTTTATATCTGTATTGCTTTTATATAGTGTCATTGTGATATTGATCCTCTGTATATAATTTGACTCATTTTCTCTGAAAACGTTTAGTACGTTCTCATAACCCCTATTGTTCTGGAATTTCATAGTGTTTTGTGTTGATATAGATCTGTGTCATCTACTAGCTAGGAACAGTCTTTTGAATTCTGTCTCTGAAGATTTTTGTCTCCAATTTGTCTTTGTGCTTATTTTGTTAATTTGTATGCTTATCACTTGTATTAGAATGGTCCTTTACATTTTGTAATTTTCCTTTCCCTCTCTCTTTTCCCTCACCTTTGCAGTAATGGGATTTGAACTCAGGATATCATACTTGCTAAGCATTTTTTTTCTACCACTTGAGCCATGCCCTCAATGTCTGTGACTTTTACAAGATGTGATTCCAGATGAGCCAGCCACTAAGCTGGACAACTCCTAAGAACCGATACTTTCCTAGGATCTTTGATCAATGTTAAATAGTGATCTCAATTTTCACCTGATGATGTGAAATGTCACTTTCTGTTGGAGGAGACTTTCTTTTCATGTTTACTTTAGAAAGGTGCACCCAATCACCTGGCTTTCATTGTACCCCATTCCTGAATGGTACCTGGTGTTAGCCAACTCAGTCTTCCTTTATTTAGAATTTTCCCTTTTTAGGGAATAAACTCTACCTGATGTTTCAACATAAGAAGCTACCCACATGGTGTGTGTGTGTGTGTGTGTGTGTGTGTGTGTGTGTGTGTTTCTAGATGTCTACTTGCTTCATAAATAGACATGGGTTTGGCAGTGTTTCCTCTGTTGAAGCAATTTTGGCTCAAATTTCTTGGGTACAGATTAGGCTGTGTCTCCTCTCTATCCAGCAGAGGCTTGAGGATTCCGTTTTCCTGAGTCAGTTTTACTCATCTGTCTACTCTCCAGCTTTCAATGCTCCATCACATTTTTCTTTAATTGACTTATGTCTTAAAGACTTTTTGTCATTCTTGTGGGACTTGACCATGGGAAGAGGGTAATGTGGAAAATAACACTAAGAAGAGATAAATAAATAATGGCTTATACTGGGATCTCTACAAATCATAAGAAACACGAAATAAAAAAATAAGAAAATGTAAGAAAACAGCACGAAGGGACATGTTATGGGATGATTCTTCAGGACACAACTTTGAGAAAGTATCATTTACCTTGAGTCCTAGTGAAAAGGGGGGGGGACTATTCAGGCAGACTATATATATAAACATTCCACACAGGGGTAGCTGGAGACAACAGAGTTGTCAGCATGCTGAGACAAAAGCTACAGAAGCCTAGGCTTCATCTAAAACAGGGTATTCACTGGTACATAAACTGGGAAGTCTGATAGACATAGGTTTAACTGTATCTCCTTTTTCTTTTTATCTCCTTGTTCTGTGGGCTTTTGCTTGCTAGGATGACCATCAGACATCACAATACTACATAGTCCTCCTAACTCCTGTCTCAGAGAAAAAGAGAGGCTATTCTCTATTTCTTTAAAATCAATAGGTGCATTCCACATTAGAGTTCTATAGAACCTTAATAATACCTAAGGATAGAACTAGCATTCTATCCTTGGGTAGAAATGGGTTCTAATATATAGGCAGAAAATAACTTGGCTCATGCCATATACTTAAAATGTTTACTATCAGAAGAATTGGAATAGATATGACTATTAGAGATGTCAGGATATTTAAAGCAGTGTCTTGGGTTTGATGTCAAACATCTGGACCTTATATAAGCTTCAATAGAAGTCTGATAAATTTGAATAGCCAATCCAAAATTTTGAATCGATTTACCTTTCCCACACCAGTACCATCATTGTCCTAGTGCCATAACATTACATTTTAGAGTCATCTCTGAAGTCTCTCTTAAAATTATCACCCACATAAAGTAAGTCACTAAGCCCAGAAGTCTCAAGTATGCCATCACGTCTGCTTGAGACCCATTGTCACATCGTTGCAGGCTCTTATCAGCTAAGCCTGCAGTTCTCGTGGCAATGTCCTGACAGGCTTCACTTTTATTTCTCTTGGATTCCATGTCTTCGTGCATGGCACCTTTAGATTGTTCTTTTAATAGTACTACTATCTTCATGTCACTTCTGTACCTCACGGCTTTTGGTAGCTTCCTATCATTTAATGAATCACACTTCGGCCCTTCAGCCCAGCATCCTAAGCCTTCCACCACTGGGCTGTGCTGTAGCTATCCAGTCTTATCTCACATTATTCCCCCACTACCCTAAAACAACATCCACCCTGACTCAGCTCTGCCACTCTGTGAATGGGAGGAAGATGGGCTGTGATAAATCACTTGGAAGACAGAACAGAAGAGGGGAGAGGAAACATGAGCCATTCTCAAAAGCCATGGCTACTTCAGATAAAGCATGACTGAAGATATAGGTGACCTTTGTAATGTTGTCGAGTTAGCCCTTTTGAGAATCCATGGACAATGGAGCCCATTTTGAACTGTATGCTTCATGAAGGAAGAATTGGTTAGTAGGCAGATATGTATGCAATTGAGCTTTTCCCAGTTGTAAAACCCTCTTTCTCTTACTGTGTGGGCTGACACACAGGTTTCTGGGAACTTGCCTGGACTTTTCAGGGTCAACTGATACTGCAGAGAAATGATGGATTATTCTGAGAAGTGTGAATAGTGTCAGAAAACAAGATCAACTCGGGTGGGATCTTATTACCTGGTTTTACTCAAGTAGCTTTCCTTTGGAATCTGCAAAAGTAAAGTGCTATTACAGTGGGAACTGAGGAAACCGAGAATTCTAAATTCTAAGATGAAATGAAACGTTAAAAAGTTAGCACATGAGCATTATCATCACCATAATCTGTACTTAAGAGTGATTTGTTTCATTTCTCACTAAAACTCACTATCTTATCAATTAAATATGTTTTTCTGGAGGGGGGATGAGGGGCTGCCACTTGGGCCTGGGCATTGTCATTTAACTTTTTGCTCATGGCTGGTGCTCTACCACTTGAGCCACAAGCATAGCTAGCAACCTTCAGCACCAGACACATAAGTAATTTTCTTTTTGTAATAATTTCTGTAATACTATAACTGAAGTCTATTCTGCAAAACAAAGAACACATATCAGATTTTAAGGAGCAGAAGAGTTTTATTTATTTGAGTGAACTTTCAAGAAAAAATCAGATCCAAGGTCATAGTTACTTTGATAGGAAGAATGATGGATCCCCAATTCTTGGAATTGCTGGCAAATGATGTTTTAGCTGGGCTTGAGTTCCTAGGCCTTGAGATGAGGAGATTAGACTTTACTTTCCAGGTGTATTTTCTCCTAGCTGTAATTGGTGAGTGGGAGATATGACTGCAAACATGCATCAGAGATATGCAATATTGCTGCCTTTGAAGACATAATAAGGGAGTTGTAAGCCATGGATTCTGGGGGGGCTTCAACAAGCTGAAAAAGGAAAGGAAACAGATTCTTTCCTGGAGCCTACAGAAGGAACACAGAGCTGCCAAAATCTTGATTTTAATACAGCCAGGCCGATGTCAGACTTTTGACCCATACTACTATGGTAATAAATATGTACTATTTTAAACAACTAAGTTTGTAGTAATTTGTTATGGCAGCCATGGAGAGCTAATGCAAATTGTTTAGTAAATATGTTTCAAATGAATGGAATGAATCTAAAAAATTCACAAGAAAATCATGTAAACAGGCGTCTTCTGTTTGGCCTTGTACTGAAATATGTTTTTAATCAGTGATTCATTTCTTAATATGTATTGAGCATGTACTACATACGAGGCATTTTTGTACATTCTTTTGTTAAGTTTTCACAGAAACTTTTTGAAGTCATTGCCACTTGTTAGAGAAGTAATCTTTCTCAAGGCACATTTAGTAAATTCAGGAGCTGAACTTTGAACATGGGATATTGTAGAGATTACTTTTTAAGTCACCATAATAATCGTTTCCAAATTTGGTTGTACATTGTGGGAAGTTTTACAAATTTCAGTGTGCAGATCATAATTTGTACCAGTTCAATCAGAATGTTTGAGTTGGAACAAGGCATTAGTACTTCTTGAAGATTCTTCATAACTCTGATGTGAAGAACAGGAAGCAGTGTCTTTGACATACTCTTAAATAACAGAGAAAATTAGTTACTTATTCTATTGAATATAAAATATTAAAAACACAATACAGATGACCCTGCACTTTAAGTTAGTGGTTTCATCAGTTTGTACATCAATTGTTATTAGTTGTTTAAATGGACAGTTTTGAGTTAATCCAAAAATGACAGTAGAATTGACTGTACATGTAAACACAATTTGGATTGTCACTCAAAATAATGGAAGGACTGCAGGGCACAATCTCCCTTAAAATCAGACAAAAAGGAGAAAGAAGGAAATATATCTCTGGTATCTAAAGCCAGAAGAGAAGTGCAAGTTGCCAGATGAGATTGGTAATCAAACTGTCTGTCTGGATGTTACTTCACCACCATGTTTGTAGAAAGTCATTGTGCCTTTTTGTGTCTTTAGTATGAGCTGGACGCTGCTCTACTCTCTGGCAAAGTGTCTGAGGCCTGTGTTTTCCCTATTTTACCCTCCTTGTTTTTCTTGTGCTATACTGGATGGCCTTTCCAAGATTGCCAATCTCATTAGCATACGGAGCATCCCTCCTCTGCTCAGGGAACAGACTGTATGTTGTTCTCTGATGGAATTTTGGCTGCAATCTCTGGCTGTCACAGTGGCAAAAGATGGTTCTTCCTTTGAAATGGTATTTCCCTGAAGGACATTATCTAATTTTCCCTTGGGCAGGACAGGCTCTGTCTGTTTCTTAATCAGCAGCAGAACTTTTTTCCCCCCTTAACTTTCTGAATTTGTTTTGAAAACAGAAATCAGTTTAGTAGGTTTCAACTGGAGACAGGTGTGAAGGATGGTGTCCAAGTCTCCAAGTGAGGTCTTTCTCTTTTTCTGCCAGCCCTTCTGTGGGAGTAACGGACAGGTCTGAATTGGATGTAGCAGATGTACATCGCCATATGTGCCAGAGTGGTTCAAACCATGGTATTGACAACGATTGTCACAGAAATGTGAATCGTAAATTGAAATGCATTTTGTCTCACTAGTAACAGTGGCAGAACCTGACTTCATCATTTATTTGTATGCTTTAAACCATAAACTTGCTTTCACCATGATTTCTCATGGTTCTGCACCAAGCATGTCAGTCATTTTGGCTTGACTTCCTTCAATTGGCTATGAATGCCTGGCAGTTTCATCCGAATGTTGCCAACACTCTGCTCAAAAATGTGTTGTGTAGATGTGGAAGTAAAATAGCTACATTAGGAAACAGAAAGAAGTCACTGCAAAACTTTTGCATGACAAGCATTGATTTGCTCTTGCATTTACCTAGTTGGATAAACATTACAGTTTATAATGTGATTATTTATCAATATTATTTACTTTCTGAGTTCTTGAATTGGCCAAAAAAAGGAATGAAGAGTTGGGAATTGATTATAACTGAAGTGAAGGAGAGATTTTAATGTTCATTTAGTACATTTTAGAATGTAAGTACAGAAATACCCACCGGGGCATCATGTAGGAACAAATGCACAAAACTTTTTCACCATGTATCAACATTGAAAAGAATTCTCACTTTTGAGTTTATAAAATTGCTTAAAAACTTTAAAAATTAGAGAAAATTGAGATCTTTCATAAATAAATTCTTCAATACTTCCATTCCTTTCTCCCCAAATAACAACAATTAAACCAGAGGAAATTTAATGCTATTCCCTGAGATTTTTCTTTCACTTTTTTTTTTTTTTTTTTTTTTTTTTTTTTTTTTTTTACCATTCCTGGGGTTTGAACTCAGAGCCTAAACACTGTCCTTGGCTTCTTTTTGCTCAAGGCTAACACTCTATCACTTGAGCCACAGCGTCACTTCTGGCTTTTTCTGTTTATGTGGTACTGAGAAATTGAACCCAGGGCTTCATGCATGCAAGGCAAGCACTCTACCACTAAGACATATTCCCAGTCCACTTCCCTGAGATTTTTCTTGTTCTTACATTTTCCTTGCTGGAAATTTCTATTTCCTCAAAGCCACCCTTTCTTTAATATAGTTACATCAAGTGCTGTGCCTGTTCTTTTATTATTTTTGAAAAAACTTTTACAGATTTTTTTTCTTGGAAGTATTTTACAGAACACCCTTCCTCCCCTCACACACAGATTTTTCAGTCCAAATCAGTAAATGGCTAAAGACATGAGGAAACTATTGAACATTAAACCTGGTTTTAGTACAATGATATCTGCAATGTATTGTCCATGTTTATAAATAAGTCATGAGAGCTTAATTTTATCATAATTGAAGAGCAATTCTGGGAAAGTCATGTAATTTAATGGTTTAACTGTCTTTTATTGCCATATGTAAATGGACTACATAACAGCAATAAATGTTGATCACAATCTAATGCACAACAATTTCTTTGGGAAACAATTTAAATTTCAAATTATGTTTAATGCTTTTGTACAAACCACGGGTCTCTTTTTTAAAGCTTATCACATGGAATTGATTTACCAAGGAAACTAGCATTTTGGAAAATCAAAGATTTAGATTACAGCATTTGGAAATATGACCAAATATGCCAAAAACGTTGCCATGAACTTTTAAATCACCTTTTCCTTCCATTATTGTAAACTTTCCTAGTAACTTTCTGTGTTATGTATTGAATAATTTCTGAATAAGACAGCCTTTTAAAATGTCATTTTGCTATTTAGTCTCAAGCATTCCTTTTTCTTTTGTATAGTTAGGTTTCATCAGAGGATAAAATGTAGTAAGACACAGTGTGTGTAAGTCAGACTACTTTTTCTTATCAAAAGGATTAATGCCTGCTTTAAAATTCTGTCATTGGTATTGTATTTGTGTCTATACCAACATAGCCTTCTGCATGAAACATTGCTCAATGAAAGAAGGATGAAATTACCTCTTCTTCCAAAATTATCTCTTCTTCAGTGGTACTGGGTTTTGAATTCAAGATCTTGTACTTGCCCAGCAGGCTCTCTATTACCCAGCCTTTGTGTCTGGATTTCAGAATGTTACAAATAGATACAGATGTATCTTAGAGTGTAGCCTCTCTTACCTTTCAGCAACATCTCCAATTCTTAAGTATTTTGGTTAAATGAATGTGTCTTATTAGGTTATTTGTGAATTTATCCTTACTATGTGACTGCCAGACTTAAAGTATTTGATAGAGGACAAAATAGTAATTGGACTGCAAAGACTATGAGAAAGGCATTAGTAAATAAATATTTACATAATTGTATTGAATTTCTCAGTGGAAGCTTGGCAGCTGTTGAAGAAGGGAGCTTTCATTGGGGCCCATTTAGCTATTTTCATATATACTTCCATTTATTACACAATTACTTACTATCTTTCTCCTTCCTTTATCTTTTCCCTTTCTCCTCCCAAGTAGTCTTTTAATTTGATACACACTCACTGATTATCAGTATAAATAATTATGTTCTATATATGTACATATACATATATTATGTGTTATAGGTATATACATGCAGTAAACATACATACATTCGCATATCTATATGTCTTTTATGGATAGCTTCCATATATGAGGAAAAATACTTCTGATTTTTGATCTCTTGGCTTGTCTTGGTCAATAGGATGGCCCCTAATTGCTAATAACATGATTTTATTTTTAACTTTATGGCTGGGAATTGGACTATAGTATGTGTATTCCATATCTTTATCCATTCATTTATGTTTGAGCACCCAGCTGATCTCAATATTTAGCCTCTGAGAACAATGCTGCAATAAACATATATTTGCAGGGCTGGGAATATGGCTTAGTGGTAGAGTGCTTGCCTAGCATACATGAAGCCCCGAGTTCAGTTCCTCAGCACTACATAAACAAAAAAAGTTGGAAGTGGCGCTGTGTCTCAAGAGGTAGAGTGCTAGCTTTGAGCAAAAAGAAGCCAGGGAGAGTGCTCAGGCCCTGAGTTCAAGCCCCAGGACTGGCCAAAAAAAAAAAAAAAAGAAAGAAAACAGAAAACATATTTTGCAGCTGTCTTTCTGGAAATTGATTTACTCCACTATACACATATGTCCAACAGTATTCCCATAATGGTGTGCTGGGGTCATAAGGAAGATCTAATCTGAGTCTTAGGAACCACAATGCTAATTTCTGTTCTTATCAATGATGCATGGAAGATCCTTTATTCTCCATCATGACTTTCATTTGCTGTTTGTTTTCTTGATGGTTGCCATTGTGACTGGGGTGATAGGGAATGTTTTTGCCTTCTGTTTTTTGCCAGTTCTGGGGCTTGAACTCAGGGCCTCGACACTGTCCCTGAGCTTCTTTTGCTGAAGCCTAGTACTCTATCATTTGAGCCATAGCTCCACTTGCAGCTTTTTAAAAAATATAATTTGTTGGACATAGAGTCTTAGACTTTCTTACCTAAGCTGGCTTTAAATGTCAATTCTCAGATCTCAGCCCCTGAGTAGCTAGTATTGCAGGAGTGAGCCACCTGTGCCTAGTGTGAGATGAAATCTTAGTGTGGTTTTGATTTGCATTTTCTTTATGGACAAGAATGTTGAACATTTCCTCATGTGTCTATCTCATTTGTGTTTCTTCTTTGAGTACTATTACTATTCCATTTGCCCATTTATTAATTGAATTATTTTTTCTCCTGGTATTTATTTTCTTCAGTTTTATATATATTCTGGATATTAATCCTTTATTTGTGGAATAGCTGGAAATTTTTTTTCCATTTCATGGGTTGCTCTTACTTTGAATAGTTTTTTTTTTGGTTGTTGTCATTTTTTTATATTTTTTAAAAATTTACTATGCAGAAGAAAGACTTTTCCCCCCCTAAAAGCCTGTCTTCTGTAGGGGTTTGGAATCACATATGCAGGATATTTGAAATGATATTCAATAACAATTGAATTGATGATTATGATAATAATAATAATCACATCAATAACAATAACAGTCAAATAAATAAGCCAAGCACTGTGACAAACTGCAGGAGCTTTCTGATAATGACTACATAAGCTAAAAGGGAAAATGGAAATATCATCAATTAAATATAAAACAACTTAAGAAATAAGAATATAAAGGTTTTTTTTTTAAGGCTAGGCCAGCTTGATCCTAGTAGAATCAATTGGGTAATAGTGGAAAACTCTTTATGCCATAATACTTCATTTTACTTACTGCTTACTCTTTTAACTTAGGTCTTCTTTCAGTTTCAGACTGTTGGACACACAGGCAAATATTAAGTCTTAACAAAATAGCAATAGTACTGAAAATATGAATGAAGTGGGTAAAAAGTGGATTCAATGCAGTAAGACTATTGTTGTAGATACATAGTGACATTTGTTATACTTCATTGCCTGGACATTTTTGAACATTTTAAAACTTACTTAGTTACTCTAGTACTGTCTGTCTCCATGTCCCACTATTTCTACAGTACTGTACTCCTTAGTAGTAGCAATTCCCTCTATATAACTGTGAACTTCCTGAACCATTTTACAGTTTGGAATTAATGATAGTTTGGGCTCCTTAAAGTCTGTTGTACTTTTTAATAGCTAATTGTATAAGAGTAATTAGTTAAGCTCTTTGATGAGCTCTAGAGTCAAGTATCTACCTTCATAGGAATGCTACAGTATTACATGCTACTTAATAACTACTAAAATATCATTTGAGACAAGTACAACTTAAGAAAATAAAAGAGGATGAAGATGTGGAGAATATCAGGGGTGATATTTTCAAATAGAATGCTTATTAAAGGTCTGACTATGGGGTGACATTTTGACAAACTAAGAAATGAGGCTAAGAAACAAGCCGAGCAAAAATCAATTGGAAAAATGTTCCAAAAGATAGGACAGCAAATGCAAATGCCTTAGCTGATCTGATAAAGGCAAAGGATGCTACAAAATTGAAGTAGCATGATAGAGGGATCAATGTTCAGATGTTATTAAAAAGGCAATCAGTAGTCATGTAGGACAGCACAGGTAGGTGGTAAAAATGTTGAATTAACATGATAAGAATGTTGGTTTAGCTTGTTGATGTTTTGAAAGCCACTTGTACAATGTGTGTGTATATAGAATTAATTTTATACATATGTATATATGTAATGTATATATGTGTATACTTTAAATACATGTACACGTACACATACATATACATTACATATATACATACATATATATTACATATATGCATATATAATATTAAATGTGCATACACATAAGTATATGCATACATGAAATTAAATATACATGATCTCACATATACTTTAAAGAACAACTTTCACTTCTGTGTGAAAAATGGACTGTTATGTATGAGGAGTCCTGATCAGGAAGATTGCCATTATAGTGCCCTTGGGGAGGAAAAATTGGTCACGATGACAATTTCTGAAAAAGGTTACATTCCAGATGAAATTTTATCTTTAACTGACTAACTTTTCTGATTGTTTATTTATGAAACTCTAAAAATACTTCACTGAACAATTAGTAGTTCACTCACTTCAACTCCATAGCAAGCTTGAATTTACTAGCTCAAGGATATCAAGACCAAAAGATGTCCACCATAGGTCTTTACATTTGCTTCTACATTGCTTCTACATTGCTACATTGCTACATTGCTTTACATTTCCTTCTGTCTAGATTATTCTTCTGCATAATCCTTTCAGGGCTTCTGCACTCTGTTAATATCTTCACCTGTGTATGTGTATGTGCATGTGTATGTGCATATGTATGTATATCTTTGGATCTGTGTGTGTGTGTGTGTGAATGTGTGTGTGTGTGTGTGTGTGTGTGTTGTGTAGGGGATTGTTGAAATAACTATTTGATATTCAAGTAATGATGTCCATAAAGATAACTACATTTCCAAGTTAGTGCTCAGGGAAGAGTTTGCTTAAAGATAATAAATTTAATTGCTATTAGATAACACCAAAAGCCATGTGATTAGATAATTTTACTGATGAAATTATGGTATATAAAGAAGAAAAGAGCATGAATACTGAATCTGGGAAACTCTTAACATTTAGAAATCATAAAAAGGACACAATTTCAGCAATGTTGACTCAAAACATAGTCATAGAATAAACCAGAAATATACAAGAGTAGAGTAAAAGCCTAGTAAAGAAATCATTTCCTTGAAACAAAAACAAAGGAATTAGTCTCTTTTTAAAATTTAATTTTATTGCCAAGGAGATGTATGGAGGGGTTACAGTTACATACATCAGGTAGTGACTACATTTCTTGTCAAACTTGTTACCCCCCACTCTCAGCTCTTCTCCCACTTTCCCTCCCCCTCCCAAGTTGTACCATTAAATTTCTAACATAGTGTGTTGTAAGTATTGCTGTTGTACTAGTTCAATGGAATTAGTTTCTTGAACTGAATTATCTAGATGGTTGAATTCAATGGTTTATTGTAGTACATTGGCCATTGGATTATTAACAACATGTAATTAATACAAAACAAAGTATCAGTGAAAAATAAATCTTTAACTCAGTAAAGGTAGATGTTTATTATAGAGAAATTAGACTGGGAAACAACTAGTTTACTGAAAAGTTAAAAAAATTAAGGCTCGAGGAAATAACTGAATAAAATGCATTGCACTCATAAATTGACACAAAACATCTTTGTATAACAACATATCAATAATTAAAAAGTGCAATTTTTTTTACTATGACGGCTATAATTTTATATGGATAGAAAATGATTTGAAGGGCCTGGGAATAGTGCTTGCCTCTTATACATGAAGCCCTGGGTTGGATTCCTCAGCACCACATATATAGAAAAAGCCGGAAGTGGCGCTGTGGCTCAAGTGGTAGAGTGCTAGCCTTGAGCAAAAAGAAGCCAGGGACAGTGCTCAGGCCCTGAGTCCAAGCCCCAGGACTGGCAGAAAAAAAAAAAAAAGAAGAAGAAGAGGAAGAAAAAAAAAGGAAATGATTTGAAAAAGACAGAAAATTAACGGTGGAGAAAAAAATAGGCAAAATTGGGAAATAAAATCCCTGAGTAGGCAGGTGGGGAAATATCCAGTGTAATGATGCAAGGGGTGCCTTTGAAAGCAGTGTAGACAATTCATTTGTGACTAAAAGTATAAAGGTATAGATAATTAGGTTAGTAGTGAGAGCAGGTTTTCTTTTGATTGCTTCTCTTTAAGAACTAGTTTTTATTTTTTTAAGTTTATAGCAATATTGAACAGAATATAGAAAGATTTTCTTCATGTACACCCAGTGTCCCTCACATGTTCAGCCTCCTCAATTAGCGACACTCCCCAGACGACTGACTGATCAAATTTACAATGATAGATCATTACCACCCAAAGTCCATGGTTAACATTGCGTTTCATTCATGGTGTTGTACATTCTGTGGGTTTGGAGAAATGCACAGTGACATGTTTCTACCATTATAGAATAGGATAGAGAAGTTTTATATCCCCCAAATCCTATGTGTTTCATTTATTTATCCTCCCTGACTCCTTTCCCAAGGGAAACCACCAATCATTTTACTTTCTCCATAGGTTTGCCTTTCCAAGAAATGTCTTATGGAATTGTAATATTACATAGCCCTTTTAGATTGGCTTCATTCATTTAGTAATATGTATTTAACTTTCCTATGTAGTTCTCCATGGCTTGTTAACATTTCATTTTGCTAAAAAGTATTACATTATCCTGATACCCCACAATGTATTTACCCACTCAACTTGCTGAAGGATGTCTTTGCTGTTTTCAAGTTTGAGCAATTGGGAAAAGAAGATGCTATGAGCTTTCATGTGCAGGTTTTTGTGGGGAATGCCATTTTCAATTCCTTTTTCATGGTAAATAGGACTGGAAGCACTTACTAGATTGCATGGTAAGAGTAAGTTTAATTTTGTAGGAGAAGATAAGAAATCCTCTTCTAAAGTGATTGTATCATTTTCATTCACACCAGCAATTAATTAGAGCATCTGTTGTGCATGCTCTATCACCAGCATTTTATGATGTTTATCATGGAAGATAAGTCATTCTCATAAGTGAATATTCAATTTGTATTTCCCTGATGTCATAACATTCAGAATAACATTTTGTATACCTACTTGTCATCACCACAACTTCTTTTCAGCTGTTGTTATAACCCATTTTAAAATTAACCTAGTTACTTAACTTATAATCAAGGAATTGTCACAAATATCACCTACAGAGGTTATATTCACTACAGAGAAAAATGTTTGAGACTGAGTCTGGCTACATTTTAATATTTGGTTTTGGTGTTGCTGCTGTTGCATATATATGTTTTGCAGCTAATGGATTAAGATAAATTCATAGACAATGTTGGGTAAAAAGTGCTTTTCATATTTTATACAAGTTGAGTTGTATGGGATATAAAAATCCAACTATAATGTTGAATTTTATGGTCAGTATTTGGAAGACTTACATATTTCCTTTCTGAATAACTATTATTAATTTCTGATCTGTTTCTGAGATATAAATTAATTTGATATTATGATTTTCTATATCATATCTCTTCCCTGTTTGTACCTTGTAGCAATAGGTTAGTATTGACCTAGTTGATAAACACTTGATTGTTTCGTTGAATCTAAAGTTGATCTTTGTTCATTTGTTGACTAATATTGCATGTCTATAATATGTCTTCATTTGTGTTTTATTGTGCTGGACATTATTTTTAGTAAGACAGTATCCAAATATATCCCAAAGCAGGTAATGAGCTTTTTTTTTGAAGTGGAATGATAATATTGCTTTAAAAGCTTAGATGTCAAGTGATTTTTTTGTGAGTGCTGGTTCTAGTACTTGTACTCAGGGTTTAAGCAATGTCTCTGTGTCTCTTTGTACTCAAGGCTAGCGCTCTACCACTTGAGCCAGGGCATCATTTCCAGTTTTTTCTGAGTAGTTTACTAGAGATAAGAGTCTCATGGACTTTTCTGCCTGAATGACTTTGAACTGTGATCCTCTTGAGTAGCTAGGATTACAGGCATGAGCCATCAGTGCCCAGAGAACTTCTACCAACTTTTCTGTAATAATTGAAACTGTTTTTACATCATAGGACTGCCATATCATCTAATACTTATTATCCCATTCATACTTTTAAATTGTCATGTTGTCTCTGTTGCAATTTAGGCAAATCACTAAGTTAACAACCATAAAGGTAGGCATGTTTCATCTTTCCCTTTTGGAGTAGTGAGGAAGGTTAGTAGTTAGTAGTTTCAGTGCATGTCTGGCAGAAGTGCCCATAGTGTCTGAGAACTAATATTCTCCAGTGGGAAAAACAAAGAGGAACACATGGAGATCCTTTGTACTTTGTGAGGAAGTACTTAGAGGGGATGTCAACCTAGCACAGATTTTTTTTTGATAGGTCATCATGCAACAAGGAGATGAGATAGTGACACACCAAGAGCAGGGCAGTGGTAGAGATGAGCTACAGCATCAGGGACTATAAGGAACATGCAAATGATTATAATACTCCCTAAAATTTGTTTTTTTATCAAAACAATTCCTTGCAATTCTAAGCATAAGTAGCAATTAAATACTTCTTCAGAAAATTTTTTATTGATTTAAGTTCTAATAATTATAATGGTGAATTTTAATAATAGATAGGTAAGCTTCAAATCAGCACATTTGTTTTCACATGCATTTTAAATGTGTTAGCAATATTTTCTCTACTTCAATGCCTGACATATGAAACTGTAACCACTCTGTGTATCAGTCTGACAATAAAAAATTTTAAAAAAGTTAAATGAGAAACATCTCTTTCAAGTGATATGTGTTTGGGATCCAGAGTGTGAGAATTTGCCACAGGATCTATTTGTTTCTTTAATCCTCATAGCCCTATCCATTCCTGTATTTTAAAGTATGTATTTGAATCTGTGTTTTCAGACCAGCTATGTTGATTTTTCCTTCCTGGCCGAAATCCCTGTACTGTTAGAACTTATTTGAGCTGTCTATCTAGCGCTAAAAGTATCTCTGGGGTGGGAAAACTGTACTGTTGGAGGGAGCTCAGCTAAGGCACTGTTGCTCCTCCAGTATCTTCCTCTTCTCCCCTATGACCCAGCAGCCTCACTTTTGGGTATCTATCCAAAAGACCACAAACAAATTCACAGTAAAGCCACCAGCACAACAATGTTCATCGCAGCGCAATTTGTCATAGCTAGAATCTGGAACCAACCCAGATGCCCCTCAGTAGACGAATGGATCAGGAAAATGTGGTACTTATACACAATGGCATTTTATGCCTCTATCAGAAAGAATGACATTGCCCCATTTGTAAGGAAATGGAAGGACTTGGAAAAAATTATACTAAGTGAAGTGAGCCAGACCCAAAGAAACATGGACTGTATGGTCTCCCTTATTGGGAGTAATTAGTACAGGTTTAGGAAAGTTACAGCAGAGGATCATAAGAGCCCAATAGCTATACCCTGATGAACACACAAGATGATGCTAAGTGAAATGAACTCCATGTTATGGAAATGATTGTTACATCACAGTTGTAACTACTTTCAACGTACCATGTGTATCTGTAGCTTCTATTATTGATGATGTTCTTGTATCACCTTCCTGTGGTTGTACCTACACTATCTCTGTAATCTTATCTGAGTACATTGGAAACCATGTATATGGTATTAGAACTAGGAAATTGAAAGGGAATACCAAAATTGAGAGTCTCAGGGTAAAAAAAGAAAACAACTACAAAAGCAATACTTGCAAAACTGTTTTGTCTAAGTGAATGGAACACCTCATGGGGGGAAAGGGAAAGGGGGAAGGGGGAGGGGGGTATGAGCGACGAGGTAACAAACAGTACAAGTAATGTATCCAATGCCTAATGTATGAAACTGTAACCTCTCTGTACATCAGTTTGATAATAAAAATTTGAAAAAAAATAAAGTATGTATTTGAAATAAAAATTGACAAAGTATAAAAACAAAGAAATAGATTTGAGTTACTTCAACTCTGTCACTGTATATTTAAAATATGAAACATAAACTACAAAGTTTGAATTGTGAAATATCTTATTGAGAGAAAATGTTTTATAAATTTAATTCTTTTGAAAGCTACAAAAATTAAAACTAAAAAGAACAAAAATATTCCATTAGTGGTACAAATAGAGGTTAAGTAGATTTATCTGTACCTACTTTAGTTCTATTTAAATTTATTGGTTACTGGGAAACCATCTGTATAATGTTGTATGTGTGGTTTGCATACATATACAAATATGTATGGTTTTTCTAATAAAAGACAATTGTTCTTTATCTAGAAGTCTTTTCTATCCAATATTATTGTTTGTTTCATTTCTGGGTCATTCTTGCAAATAATGTCATCAGATGGATGCAAGAATGTTAAAAATGACCTTGTCTGGATATTATTTAGACTGCATTTGCCTTCTACTAATAGAATGAGAGGACTGGGTTTTACTCTCATCGGAGAGAGCAAATCAGTTTGCTAAGTACTTTAAATTGCTGATGGAGAGATGCTCTGTAAAGGCAGAAATGGTAAACTAGATAGTAGAGATTCATAGACAGCACAGTAGACTTAGTTTACTTAGGAAAAAAACCTAAATTTCTAGGTCTTACTGACAATGAGAGAAAAGCTTTAGAATAATACAGATTCATTATTCAACCTCAGTTCTATCTCTTGCTAGCTGTGTAGATGTGAACGTGAACTCTCAACTTGTTTAAATTTCAGTTGCCTCACCCGTCAGTACAGAGTGCCTTACAGAGTTGTGTGAAAATTAAGAAGATATAAGTAGATATACTTGGTGCTCATTCCATGGACTAACCTTGGTAAATGGGAGTTTTCATTTCCTCCACTCATTTTCAGTATTCACTTTAGTTCTTATATTATTATTTGTATCACTTTTTATCACTTTCCTTGTATGCTAAGCTGATTTTTCAGGAGATCCACTGAACATTTGTGAATGAGCTGTTACATGTGGCATTGGCTTCTTCATGGCTTTGTTAAAGTCTCCAAATGTTGGTTATTGACTGATTTTGAGATAAACAAGAAACATTTATTCTTGTTTTATTAGAGATGTATACATACATCTTTCACTTATAGATGGGATTTTTTCCCTCTAAGACTGGAGGCCTGCAGAAGACATGAAGAGTATAGAGTCCAGGAGATTAAACAAAAGGAGATCCCTTGTAACAATTTTATATGCTATCTTCCCAGGGAAGGTTTGTATTGGTGGCCCTGAAGTACAGAGCTCTGCATCCCATTACCAGCCAATGACTCATTCAGTCTCCCACAGATCCAAATAAAGTTTTACAGAATACCCTATGGCATGCCTTTCAAAATATATGAGCACTATAAAATATATCATTTATTTTACCATATGAACTGACTCTGTCCCTTTTTTACCATTTGGGATAGCAATCTCACCATGTGTTTTTGGCTCTTAGGTTATCATCAGATATATTGGAGTTCTCTGAGCTTTTCCATTCTAAGTCCCCATGGTATTTTCAGGAGTTTTATAACTTTGGTTGTAAAAATTCACTCTAAACTGAAACTTGGCAAACAATATATTAATCTGGGAAGTTAATTTCTTTTATAAAATCCAGAATCTGGGTAGTCCCCCTCCCCCTTTTTTGAGTTCTCAGAGACCTTGGAAAAATAAAACAAGCAATTAATTTTTTTGGTTTAAAAAAAATGAAATTGAATTTCTCCAAAATCCCTTCAACCCTATTTTTACAGGTGAATAGCTTACTTTTTGGACTGAGTTCTGATATATTTTGAAATAGATTTTTTTTGGCACAGTGAACTAGAGTAATTAAAAAAAGGAACTAGGCTGAACTTACCCTGTTACATCACTAGAATAACAAAGTCTATTTAGAGAGTGGAGCCTGCCTAAATTTATGGAAAGAACCAAGATGTTAACATTGCTGGATGTTCACTGACGTATAAATAAACTGAGAAGTATCACTTAAAATGAGATATATTCTCACTCTGGATTGGAAGAATTAGTAACTGATAGGAAGACTTCTGTCTGAAGTTGACTCACTGGAGATTGGGAATGGTTTTGCTATCAAGTAGTTGATGTGGATATGACTTCTACTTGTTTGTCCTTTTCACAATCAGGGAATGCTGTTTCTAACTCCTACCTTTTACTTATCAGGACAAGGCTCCCGGGATGAGTAATTCAAACAGGTTGAATGAACAGATGTAACCTCTCATGACAGAAGCCCGGGAAAAATGAACTTCAACAAAGACAAAGGATAAAACAAAGTAACATTTAAAATGGAGTTTAGAGCATTAAAATACTCCCAAGTATGTTTTCCTATGGGAATGTAAAATAAAATGATGGTCTATGGAGCTAGACAGACTGAATGGTTACTAGCTTTGTGATTGTGGGAGGATACTTAATCTTTGGATGTTTCCTTTTGCTTATTCCTCCAAGTGAAGATGAGTTTTTTTTTTAAAACGTAAATACTATTCTGAGTGCTATGAGGAAATGCATGTAACGCAATTATCAGAATGACTAGCAAGCAGTAACTAATCAATATTAATTTTTGTGGCTTATGTTACTCAATTTTCTAATTAACTTTATTAAATAGATTTCATTAGTATTATCATTACTATCTTACATACAAGAAAACTTAGGTTCAAATATGTTTTAACTTTCTCAAGTATACTTAGCTTCATAACAAATCCAGATTTCCTGACAATAGCTAGTACATTTTCCCATGGCAGCTGTAATACTTCTTTGAAGAAAACTTTTTCTTTTTACTTAAAGAGTTGGATAAGAAGATGGTCCATAAGGAACATATATTTGTTTTAAACTGCTAAACTTTGTTAAAAACATTTAAGTCATGGACTTCAACATGTTTACCAGGTAAATTTTTGGGTCCCTGAAGATTTTTTTTTACTAAAGCATATTAACTGGATACTAAAATTGTCTGTAATGGATTCCGTGTATCTGTTCTACCCTGTTTACAGCACCTGGCTTTTCTCAAGTGGACTAGAATGGCTTAAAATGAAATAGCCATCACAGTTTAATAGCTTATTGATTTTTAAATCCTTGAAATTTACTTGTTACTGGAGGTCTTATTCCTGCATAGAATGGATATGGAAGTTGCCATATATACATGTGCACACGCATGTGTGTATGCACAGGAGTAGGCAATACTGGAGAAGGGAGACTCAGGGAAGAGTTTTGCTTGTATGAAGTCATGTGAACTTATTTAAGCTATGAAATGAATGGAGTTGATCCATTGGGTTAATGGTAGGTGCAGTGGAGGCTGTGGTACACATAGATCCTCCTCCTTCAGGAGTACCCCATTCCAATAACTCTTGGTACCCCTGGATGTGTTTGTCTCTTTGCAGTGGCTTTTGGCTGAATAGAGCTGAAAAGAGAGGTTTTGTATGTCTTAGATGCAGTCACTGTCCAATTTCTGGTCTCTGTGAATCCTTACTGACATTGCACATTACCCTTTGGGGATAACTCTGAAGTACCTTTCCTGCATCATAACTCCTGTGAGACTGGTGGAGGCTCTTGTGAGAGCATCACAGATCAGCTTCTTTCTCTGCCCTGCCAGTCTGATTTCTGTCACGTTCTTATCAGTATTGTTGCACCAAAAGCTCTCATTAAACTCCTTAAGAGAATATTTTCTATGTATTCTAAACTAAAGTAGCAGATGATTAAAAAATAACAAGAGCTAACTGGCTATCAGAAGTCCAAGGAAGAAAGGAGTTCTGTAGTTACAAAGGAAGGGTAGGGATGGGGTCAGAATGAAGGGTATGAGAATGGGCAAATTTGAGTAGATGCTAAAGCACGGAAGACAAAGGCCAGATGAACTGGCCCAGGGAGGCTGAACCTCTGTTACCATGCATTTTTCTACGTGATGGTCATAGCTGAGGAATACTATGAAGGAATACTACTAGATCCTTATAAAAACAGTTTGGCAAACCTAAAATCGGAGATTAGGTGGTTTTAGACCTTGCACATAGGCTCATAGGAGCTTTAACAATAATGCCCAGATAGGTAAAATGATCCCTGTATGAGGTATGATATTCAGTAAACTTATCTTCTTTGGCAGCAAGGGTCAGCCAATGCCTGACCACAGACAGACAAGAGGTGTGAATAAAATCTTTATTTCACACTGGGCAGAGTTAGGGGAAATCAAGAAGAAACTGAAAAGGTATTTTTGCTGCTGTTTTGTTTTGTTGTTGGGCTTGAACTCAGGGCCTGGGTGCTGTCCCTAAGCCCTTTTGCTTCCTGCTAGAGCTCTACTGCTTTGTGTCACAGCTTCACTACCAGTTTTTAACTATTTACTTGAACATGGGAGTCTCATGGGGACTTTTCTTCCCAGGCTGGCTTTGAATGGGAATCCTCACATCTCAGCCTCCTGAGTATCTAGGATTACAGATGTGAGCCAGGATGCCTGGCTGAAAAGGTGTTTCTTAGAGTAAATTAGATGAGGGCCAACAGAGAACCTGAAGATGTCTAGATAGGTGAAGGATTCAATATAGGTATTAGCATATAATTAGATCTAAAATGGGAATTCAGCATGAGTTATTGGATCCTGAGTTGGGGAGAAAAAGACTTGTGTAATTTCAATTACTATTTTATGATTATAACACCCATTTCTCTATGTCTAGGCCAATGACTTATTTATATGCTAATCACTCTGAAATCTTTGTGTCCAAACATAAGAACTTAAGGCAAAACCAATCTGTACACTAATTTTTCCACTGGGGGCATCTGAATGTACTTAGCCATTAATTAGATGCAAAACCCATTTATTCCAATGTTCAGCCCCTAGTTTCTGCTCTTGGTTAATTGTGTTACTATTTTCTAGTTGTCCTGTTTGTCCCCAACAATTATATAGAGAAAATACAGTTGCTTGGCAAGCAACTTGTAAGATAGTGTAGGAGTTATTAGATGGAGACGTCAATGTTCCTAGTTCAGTTCTACTGCATTCCAAGGCTTTGCTGCTCTGGCACCCATGGTTCTAATGTACTGTCATTACAGCCTCTATTTTAATACATTCGGCGTGTCTATCCCTCCTGGCATCTGAAATTGGTTTTTAAGCCCTTGAAAATGTGGTAAATGTTGGACATAATCCAACTAATCACTCTGTGTCTATAATCTGTGTTTTAATAAGTTCAATAAATTAACTTTACTTTGGTATTTAAAAAATTTAAAAACCTAAGAGAAAAGTGCTGAAGGAAATTTGTGCTGGACTTCGTTGAATGGGAAACTATTCACAAATCATTGATAATGTCTTTGAACAACCCTGTTCAACTTGGAATCAAAGAAGATGCAAGTGGTAGATCACCTGGTAATTGCTTCTTTAGCTTTCATCCTGCATGAGAGTCATCATCTATCAGTGTTTCCCAATTGATTAGGTTGAAAGGGAGTGATGGTGGCAGGGAGACTCCTTTGCCTGTAACTCTGCCAGAAAGAATGTTGAACATAAGAAAAACTGGAGTTCCCAGTGGACTAAATATGAGAAAGTGGCTCAAGGTTATCTTTTATTTATTCATCTGCTCACTAAATACTCATCAAACATTCTGTCTCTAGACTTCTTATCTTACAACTTTTCCCCTGCATCTTTATGTTCTCAGGTACTCATAATTGTCATGATTCCCTGTTTCCTTTAGTAATTCAAACCTATTTTCAGATAACTTTAATCCATTATAACTATAGCAAGTAACTAAGATGTTCTCTTTCATTGGCAAACTTATAGTTGAAACTCAGGCTAAAATCTTAAGTTCAGAGAATGGTGTGAGTTATCTTTATGTTAGCGAAGATTTAGGATTTCAAGGTCCTTTAATCCCTATGAAATTACACTATCTAATTTATCTTCAAAATAGGCAAGCCTAGGGTCCTTGTGTACAAGGATACAGGCAAACCAGAACTCTACTGCTGTGGGATAAAATATGTTAAAGGCAAACAACAAAGAAGTCTGACTGAGAAGTTGACTATGGAAAGTAGAACTGTATAAGCTTCAGGGATTGACACAGCAGACTTTGAGTCCTGGCGGTTAAAAAAACTGGAAAACTGTGACAGTCAGGTAGTACTAAGTATACACTATGGTTATGTATTTTTCCAATGATAAAATAAGTGTCTATGCTCTCACGGTCATCTGTAGCTATATGATTAACTGTGTACAAAATACATATGGAATGGTGCTGATCCTTCAAATTGTTAAATAAATGAGTGTAATGATGATGAACAAAGAAAGAAATGAAAGGGGTAAAAAAGGAGAAGGAAGACTCACACTTGATTAGTTTATTCAGGTAAACAAGATTGGTTGCTATGTGCACTTGTTATGGCTGCTAAGCACCCTTAATTATTCCCCAAATCTCCATCTTTGACTGGTGAATTTGGGGTGGTTGCAGTGATCCTATTCTGGATCCAAGGTTCTGTTGTTATTCTTCACTGCTGTAAAGCAAAAACACCTGCCTAATTTAAGCATTCCTTTTGTTTCACAGCATTTTTCTTTTTCCATCTCGGATGGAGGTTTGTCTAGGAAGAACTGACATAAAGATTGATTGGGTTCTGTAACTTCTTCTTGGATATAATGGTTATATCATGCTTAGATCCAACAAGTATTTTTTGAAAACAATATTAGTGACAGGCACTGAGTGATAAGAACTCATTGGATGGCATTAACATGTAGTCCTTATCTTAGTGAAGCTTGAAATCCAAAGAAGGTACATAATAAGATGATAAATAGTATTAGAAATTAAATGTAACACTATAATATAATATACCACGGCAGATTGAACCTACTACAGTGATCAAACTTCTCATATACTGCTTGTGTAAATGCAGAAGAGTTCAATCACTTTGGAAGATAGCATGAAAGTTTCTTTTAAGGCAAATACATACATGAGTTAATGTACCTAGGCCAGAGAGAAGAAACTTAAAATTCATACAAATACTTTAATTAAAAAAACTTAACCTTTATGCACTTTTTGGCATTCCTGGAATTAGTCATAAGTATCGTAACTGAAAATGTCAACTAACTAGTGAGAAAGCAAATAATCTGTGGTATGCTCAAGTTCTCAAATATTGTTGAATAAGAAAAGTGGGCACATTAATAAAATAAGCAATGCTATCGTCAAAACTCTAATGCATTGTCTTGTATTGGTAAAAAAAAATCAAACTTTAAAAGATTATGGCATACATACGCATGAACTCACTTATGTGAAATGCTAAGATAGAAGATAAGTTAGTGATTTGGGGGAGCTTGGCTACAACAAAGTACTTCAAATAAGTTTTTGGAGAGTGAAATGTTAAGAACCAGGAAAGAATATATTTGCCATGTGTAAATTTATCAAGCTGATTACAAAAGAATAAAATCATGTATAGGGGGAAGGGGTCAAGGTGGAGATTCAACAATGTATAAATGTATAGTTGAATAACACACACACACACACACACACACACACACACACACACACACACACACTTATACTGGGGCTTGACCTCAGGGCCTGAACACTGTCTCTGAGCCTTTTGTTTCATGGTTGGTGTTCTGCTATTTGAGTCTCACAGACTTTGGGCTGGCTTTGAACTGTGATCCTCAGATCCCAACCTCCTGGATAGTTAGGATTATAGGGCTGAACCACTGGCACCTGGCTTACTTTTTCGTATCTGGAAGGAAAATTTTCTATTTGGTCATAGTAATTTCAAAAGTAGAGTAAGGGAAAGCATAAATCTTTAATATTTTTATTTATATTTTTGTGTTGGTCATAGGGCTTGAATTCAAACCTAGGTATTGTCTCTGAGCTTTATTACCCAAGGCTTAAACTCTACCACTTTGAGCCACAGTGCCACTTCTGGTTTTCTGGGGGTAACTGGAGATAAGAGTCTCAGGGACTTTCCTGTCTGGGCAGGCTTTGAGCCACCATCCTCATATCTCAGCCTTTTAATAATTTGAACAAATCAAGTCAACATTTTATAATGGAAGATCTAAATAAGTATTTCAATGAAACAAAATAGAGCATATAAAGCTCATCAAACAAGGTTCAAAATGTATCATTTTTGGCAGAATAACAAAGTTGCAGAAGAACTAAAACCTCTATGAAGGGTGTAGAATTTCTTTTCTTTTCTTTTCTTTTTTTTTGGCCAGTCCTGGGCCTTGGACTCAGGGCCTGAGCACTGTCCCTGGCTTCTTCCCGCTCAAGGCTAGCACTCTGCCACTTGAGCCACAGCGCCGCTTCTGGTCATTTTCTGTATATGTGGTGCTGGGGAATTGAACCTAGGGCCTCGTGTATCCGAGGCAGGCACTCTTGCCACTAGGCTATATCCCCAGCCCCAGGGTGTAGAATTTCAATTGTTATGTAGAGAAAAAATACAAAGCAGATGTCACCAGATGATCCGTGGACTGGGTCTGACTGGGAACAAAAAACTAAATATAGTGCTGACCATTAATCAATTCTTCTAAGACTAAAAGTTTCCTAGCATACTGGTTAATGTTATTCTTTATCTAAAAGCACTAAAAATAAATCAAACTATATCTAATAGCTCTTATAGAAAAGTAAAATTAAAGTACTGAAAGTAAAAAATTAAATAATAATAGATAAATTAAAGCTTGGCATTGGTTGCCATATCTATAATATTAGCTATTCAAGAGCTGAGGATTGTGGTAGGAAGCAAACCTCGGCAGGAAAGTCTATGAAATGTCATCTCCATCTACTACTAAAAAAAACCTAGAAGTGGCGCCATGACTCAAATGGTAGAGTGCTAGCCTTGAGCAAGCTCAGGGACCATAGCAAGACCCTAAGTTTAATCACCAGGACCTGCACACAAAAACAAAACAAAAAACATAACAAAACAACAAATGCATGCCAGAAGTAGAACTGTGGCTAGACTGACAGAGCGCTACCCTTGAGCAAAAACGCTCAGTGATAGTAGCCAGTCTATGAGTTCAAGCTCCAGGACTGGCACCAAAAAAAAAAAAAGAAAAGAAAAGAAAAAAAAGATATTTTTTAACTTACAAAGTTGAATATAAAACAAGCAATTGAATTTATAGGTGTTATATTTGAATATGTGGTGTTATTTAACTCATGTTCTCAATATTTGCTAGTGTTTGCTATATTTACTATGCTGTGCATAAACTAACAGTCATGATTAAAATATATTAATATATCTGTCATCGTTGTTGTTTAATGGTCAAAGATAGATGTCTTTCAAAATTACTAGACATGTAAATTTATTGAATGAAACCCCCCAAACTCCATTAGAAGTGATAAATACATACAGCTGAGAAAAGTGAATAGACTGAAACAGTAAAAGGAAGAAGGGAGAGTTAGAGCAACTGGGTGAGAAAATAAAATAAAATAAACCTTATTTTCTTGAGGAGTGATGAAATGACAGGAGAAAGGATTGAAGTTATTGAATATAAATGGTCTCTGGCCTATTACAAAACCAAAAATAAAGTCTGTAATTTTTACCAACATCTGATGGTAGCAATTATCCCTGAATGGTAAAACACAGTAGTTTTGCTTCTTTTGCTCTTTGTTGCATTGTTTTGCTTGCTGCCATTGTTTTTACAGTGGATTCTGATATGTTCTGGAAGTAGGGAAATGGAACCTTGAATAAATATTATTTACATAATGTGCATGTCAGTCAGCCAATGGGATTGCAGACATGTAATTGTGATCTGACTGCTTCTTTCAGACTGTCCAATATGGATAATCTTTCTTATGGATAAAAATAAAGTCATTCTCTTTTCTTGTAGTGGTAGCCCTTAAGTGATTGTAAATTAGGATAGAAAGTATCAGATGGTAAACTCTTAGATTTTCTTGTCTTTATGGCATTTTCCCGGCCAAATGGACTCAAAAGTAAGATTTTACAACATTTATGATTTCAGATATTAAATTGATATTCCAAAGCTTCGTTTATCATTTTGTTTTCTTATCCAATATGGTAAGTACTTGAAGTAACATTCCAGTAGCAGAGAAACTATAAACAGTAAGCAAGGAAGAGCAAAGGCAGCTGAGGAGTAGAGGGAAATTCAGAAGGAAGGATTTTTTCTTTTTGTGCTGGCATTTGAGCACCATTGTACTCAGGAAACAGCAGGAAGTTGTCTCACTGAATTTAGATTTCTGAAGGTAGAACTCTTAGGACTATAGAGAATCATTTTTATTCCTACACAGATCTACTGAGTCCTAGTGAGGAAACTTCTGACATTTGCCTGTCTGATTTTAGAAATGCTATGGATTAATGACTCAAGTACATTTTGAATTTCTTCCCTTCTGAATAAAAATGTCTACGGTGGTTATTGTATTCCTGTCCTTGCATATAAAGGCTTGGAGGTAGTTCAGTTCAGATAAGCTATATTTTTAGTTTAAAAATCTATATATCAGGGAAGATATTCTTAAAAGGCTGTATGTAAAGAGAAAGACTTGTCAAGCCTCATTGTATTCTGTAGCATATTTATATGAAGCAATACTTGACCTTACGCTTGCTTGTTATATTGGACTTATGGTCTATGTTTCTTGTGACAAAGATTTGAATCATTAAGGGCCAAAGGGACTATAGTAGCTGATAGGGACTATCCCCCAATCCTCACATACTATGGTATAATCCTTTCCCACATTCTACCAAGGTTAGTCTCTATGTACTGTAGAACGCGACTAAATTGATGGTATTATTAAATTCAGTTATAAGACTACAACTTTGGCCTTGGTGTCTCTCTTTTGGGTCTTTCTGTCTAGAACATAGCTATCATAGCCTTCAAACATTTTGACAGAATATAGAGATGATCACAGAACATGGCAAGCTAAAGCATTTAGCTGATAGCAAACATGGGATTGAGATCTGCCTATAAACATGAACATGAACTTGGAAGCGGATCATATTCTGTCTAGTCTTGAGAAGACTAAAGCTCTGATTGATAGCTAGATTGCATTTTTAAAAGATTTCTCAAGCAGAACTGGCCTGTACTCTATACCTATGGATATTCTGAAGTAAAACTTTAGAAAGGGCTCCCAAAACATTACTCTAAAGAATATTTAAAAAATAAATTGCTCCCTGAAATGGGAAATCACTATTCCAAGCTGCCTCAGAAGCTTCTGCAAGCCTCTCGACCCCCATGTTTTACCCATGTCAGCACCAGAATGGAATAGTTGAGATAACATCTCAGACTTCCTTTCAGAAATGTTCAAGAAATGGCCACATATCCTGCTTCTCTTGGTTACTGCTGCATATCTGCACTTGCAGGTCACTCCTCTTGAACAGAATCCCACTGTTCTATTCTGATCCAACCACCTCAATATCTTTACCTTCCTGCTGCTCGTGTTTCAGTTTTTCTTCATCATCTAACTTCGCTTGAACTGGACTTACAGTTTGTTTTAGTTGAAGTTAGGCCTCATTGCAGCTACTACTTTCCAACATCCTCTTCCAAGTAAGTATGTCTTGCAAAAGAAGGTTATTGTTCATTGTGATCTCTATTACTATGCTATCTCTCTCTCCTCTCTCACAAACACACATGTGTGCATGTAAACACACACACACAGTTCCACTGACACACAAAACATTTGTTATGACATCCTCTCCTTTATATTCTTACTTTTGTATAGTAACCCATTGTCTGTGTCATTTTCAAAGACCTCAGTTGTTGGCTTAAAATAATTTTATATTTAAGTCTTGTTATTATTCTTGGTAGTTGAGCATCTGTAAAGATAAATGTATAAATTGTTTAATATTTTCTGTTCTTTGATCTGGTCTCATGTGGTCTTATCTTGTAGACCTGGTGCCACATCTGAAAATACTCCACTTTTAAAATGACAGTTTCGAACACTACACTCTGGTAAGTTACTTTTATTTCCCATACCTTTTCAACAACTTGCCTCAAAGCAACTACTCTTTAACAGTCTTCTATATATGTTTGCCAGATTTGGGGACAAGAAAGGGAATCACAGAAAGGTAAGAAAAGGAGAAAGGGAGAACTAATGCAGCAGCGATATTCACAAGACAATCTGCTGGAAATGAGCTTTACAACTTGAGGGGGAGCCTGAGGGGAGGGATAGAGGGAGAAAATGAGGGGGCACTGACAGACAATAAATGTACTCATTGCCTTACTTATGTAACTCTTCTTTATATCACTTTTACAATAAAATAAAATAAACAAATCCATTGTCTCCTACAATTTCCATTCATCTTCCTTACTTTACCTCTCTTTTGGTATAAACAGTTTTCTTAGCTCATTCTATATTGAAAATATCCTCAATATATTTGCTGTGACCTTCCTATACCACTCTCCTAACAATGATCTAACAGAAAGAACTTTTCTCTTATGTTACCTCAACTGAAAAGGTTAACTTGGCTGGAAAAATCTTACAATTTAACTGAATGTTTTAGCTTATATTTGTCACCTCAATTTTTCAACAATCATTGATTCATCACTGGCTTAGACTATGGCTTGAATAGAAGTGCTAAAACTGGCACTTATAGAGAAAAGAGGTTAACAATTCTAGAGTTTGTAAGTCCAGAGAGTGATATTGGCCTGGCTTCTGATTAGGGCCTTGTATTGCTTCATCATGGTAGAAAAGTGGAAGGATAAGTAAATGTGTAGAGATGAGAGGAAATGGGTCTGAATGCTTTTGATATATCATCTATTCTTATGAGAACATTAATCCCTTTTCTAGAACTTAAAACCTCCCAACACTGCCACATTAAGAAATTAAGTCTTCAAATGAGTTTTGGTGGGAAAATCCATAAGCAAGAACCAACTTCATTTATGCCATTCAATATTTCATACAGTGAGGGGGAAAAAAAGAGAAAAAGCAGCTATAATGAAACTTGTATATTAAGCATGTTCCCATTTGCTTTTCTTCAAATACAGTTTCCTCACTGACTCACTGAAGATTCATCTCTTCATCATAATTGCTCTAATCAAATGATTCCCAAATTTCTATACCCAAGGGATAATCTTTGTTTCAACTTTGTCATCTGTCTTTTGGGGATTTGATTGACATATTCTTCTGCATTTTCCTTTGTTACATAGGCTACCATGTCCTCTTACCCTTCTTTGTGGTTTTTTCCCCCTCATTTTTTCTATCTCTAGACTCTCTTAACAGATGGTTTTGTCAATTTATCTGCAAATACATGTTCATGAGACACAAGTGATTTTTAATATTTGTCTTTAGCCAAGACTTCCTTTCTGATCTTCAGAATGTTATACCTTAGTAGGGATTTTGGTTGAGTGAAGCTCAAAAGCATTTCAACTGTCACATGTCCAAAGCAGAACTTTTTCTTCTAAGGCCGGAACCTCTTCTCTCTTGCCTGCTCATTGTGATTTTAGAAAATTGTGCTATTATTCTCTTACTGACATCAGAAACTTATGACTCGCAGTTCCACAATTACTGCTTTGTTTTGACTCAGTCTAACATCACTACTTTTTCTTTATAAAACAACTATCTTAGGTTTTTTTCCCTCCCCTGGAGATCTTGAAGCTTGAATGATCTTATCTAATTCAGATACTATCCATGTAGTATTTTCTCTTTGGAATGATTTTTTTTCTACTCACAAAATGGCTATTGAATGGCTATAGACAGAATATATTTCAGATGTAAAATGTTCTGTAAGGCTTACATAAGTCTCATTTACTTCAACTTGTGTAAATCTTTCTCTCTCTATATATCTGTGTATATATATGCAAAATTCTGTTCTAAAATATTTTTGACTTTATTTTGGCTTTTTTTTTACTATTTTATAATAATTTTAAACTATTTCATAAACTTAACTATTCCATAATAATTGTGCACATTATGGTATTTAGTATAATTTAATAGTTGCAGAATTTGTAATTATTAATTTAAGGGAATTACATTTTAATCTTAAACATTTACTATTTCTTTATGTGGGCAGCCTATAAACTCTTCTCTTCTAGTTATGAAATGTATAGTAAATTGTAGTCAACTACAGTCATTTCAGTGTACTGAAAAACACTTGCATCATTCTTCCTGCCTAACTGTATTTGATACCCATTACCCAATCTCCCACTGTCCACCTTCTCAAACTCTTTGTAGCCTCGATTAATCACTATTCTATTCCATTCTATAAATAGGATGGACTTTTTTTAGCTTCATTATATGAGTGACAGCAGGCAGTATTTTATCGGCCATTTTATTTCCCTTAAAATAATATCTTTGAAATATATCTATTTTGTTGCAAGATGGCAACTCCTTTGTACAACTACCTAAAGATAATTTTCAAAAGACATGGTTTATTTTTTATAGTTGAATATTTCTTTATGTGCATTTACAATATTTTTCTATTCATCTGTTTGTTAATATATCAGTTGATTCAGTGTATTGGCTATTGTGAATAGTGGTGCAATAAACATGTTAGCATTGAATTGTTTGAGTCCTTTATATGTTCTGGATACTTATCCCATATTTAATGGATACTTTGAAAATATTTTCTTTCATTCTGCAGATTGATTCTTTTCTATATCTTTGAGTCTGTGTGGTGTTCTTTTCTTTTCTGTGCAGAATGCTCTCAGTTTGATATAATCTCACTTTCCTGTATTTGATTTTATTTTTTGTGCTTTTAAAATTCTATCTAAAATTTCTTTATACTGGTGGCATGAAGTAATTCTAGTATAATTTCTTCCAGTAGCTTCATATGTTTCAGAATGTTTCTTAGATATTTCATCAATTTTCGTTCCTTGGGTTCTGTTGCTGGTGAATTACTTTATTTCTTTCAGAGTGTCTATTTGCATAGCCTTTTCATATTGCCTATGTAAACTGACAATTATACATTTAGTAAAGACACAAGTTAATGCTGGTGAAGCTTGCAGAAATGAGTTTGTCAGTAGTTCTTGGCATGGTGGGTTTGGATTTGAGTGTGAAACTCGGGTCAATTTCCATGGGTTATGTGATATTAAGGTTGTTACAGTAGGCTTGATTGGGCTAAAGACAATGTTTATGACAAAAAAGGGTAGGGCATCTATGAATCCTCATAGCCTGCAAGTGGCTTTGGTCTAAAAATAGTGCCGTATAGCATCATCTTGTTGTGAGAGGCCACAATTAAATTAAGCTCTCTCCCTGGAGCAACACAGTGGTTGCACATTCCCCCAAATCTCTTCAGATTCCCCTCAAGGCCTTAAAGTACTATAGGATTCCTGGTATCAGAAACTTCTAGTCTTCATATTGACAATAGGAGTTGCTATGGACTACTGTTTATCTTCTTTTGAGAAAAGGCTAGTGTTGCTGATATACTGAAGGCCTAACTTATGAAACTGTAACCTCTCTGTACATCACTTTGACAATAAATAAGAAAAAAAAAATATTTTGTTCCTTTTTTAGAAAGGCTGTAAGTAGTTTCCACATTCTATAGCTTCTTTGTTTCATGAACACTGCCTCCAGCATTTTGTTGCTCCATATTCAAACTACATATCAACTCTTTATACATTTTTTCTTCAGGATTATACTTTAGAAGTAAATTTAGAAGAAGGGTTTTCTTCTTCCTTTAGAAAACTCATGTTTAAAACAGATTGCATGTAGATGAAAAAGTCAAAAATTTGGTTAAATATCAGGAAGCTAGAAAATACTGCTTTAGTGAAGACAGAATGTCCATTTAAAACCCACTGCTCTGTAGCAAGCGGCCTTTCTCAGTCACTAATATGTTATCAGACTAGATTTACATTGTGTATCAACTCTAAAATCTGCAATTCATGTGCAGGTTGATTGTTTCTTTATACAGAATATTTAAGAGGAGATTTTGAAAACTTTTTCTAGATATGTATTGGGAATAAGTCAGAAATCTAAGCACAAAATTCAGTTTTATCCATATCTATATATACAGCCTTAAGGTAATTTCATAAAAATACTTTTAGTATGATTGTGGGTTATTTTAATTGAATTGGTTTGTTGAGACAAGACCTTGCTGGATTGTCCAGGCTGACCTTGAACTTAATGCTGGGGTGAATGCTTAAAAAGTGTCAGTGTCTGTGTGTATATCTTTCTCTTATGTAGTACTAAGGATTGGATGCAATGGCTTGTGCATGCTACATTTCTAGCAATCTGTCATGTGAGCTCAGGTGTGCAATTTTTCCACTTATGACATTAGGCCCTTCTTTACTGGAAAGAACCACATCCAGCCTCTTTAGTCAACTAGTTATCTAGCTAGACGTCTGTCTGAATTTGAATTTATTGGTTGCAGTACCACATGTGGGTAATTTTGATAGTGACTGTTGTCTCCTCCTAAAACCTGGTTATAATTACATTTGGATTGAGAGCTCTTCTTTGAACCCATGTTGGACAAACAGTCTAGTTAGATCTTCACCATTAAGTGGAAACAAGGTAGGCTTTTAGCAGTGTTTACAGAATTTCCCCACTTAGCATATGAATGAACTGATGATCAAAAAATAATACAGCTTAATTTTTAATGGCATGAAATTAATATTAAACAGAGCTGATGAATAAAAGAATGGCATCTCTAGAATAGTTATTCTCTGTAAAATGCCCTTTATGAGGACTCCATGCCACACATTGTATTCTTTGTTCAGGGAATACCATTGGCTTGTGACAATGCTGCTCTGTAATAAAGCTCAGCACAACAATAAATTTTTTCAAGTGTGTGACTAAAAGCTGCCTGAAAGGCTTTATAGTCATTCAGCCCATCATTCTTCATAAACTTCCGCATTGCAATTCCATTTGTTTCTTCGTTATTTTGTACAGTTTCCCTTTAGTGACTGTCTGTCGACTCCTTCACATCTGGATCCAATTAGAGATCACTCTTTATGTGAATCTAATTATCTGTCTCTACATGTGCTCAGCAGAGACACAGTTATTAATAAGAGTTTGAATGTAGCTTTCCATTTTCAAATTGCCTTTGCCTTTTGTTAGACATCCCTGATAACTTGAATTCTAGCCCTAATCCTGACTCTGAATTTCAGAAAGACATTTCAAAAACTAGGGCATCAGGAAGTTGAGAAAATGTTTTTCTTATAAGTGGGACAAAATTAGGACAATAAAAAAGGATAACTTAAATGTGCAAAATTTCAGAGTTACAAGGGAAGGTCCTTTGTTTAAGCTGTGCTTTACATATCTGCATTAGGGAAAGGAAGGGGAACATCAAAATGGTGAGACAAAGGATAAAAGGAAAACCAATGCAACAGCAATACTTACAAGACAATATGTTGTAAACTAACTGTATAACTTGGGGGGGGTAGGGAAGGAGGGAAGGTGGGAGAGAAATGAGGAAGGAAATAAGAAGTTGGACAAGAAATGTACTCACTACCTTACATATGTAACCCCTTTGTATATCAACTTGACAAAAAAATTAAATTAAAAAACATAAACCCTCTACTACTACCTCACCTTCACTTTGAAAAGGAGTCATTGATTTGTGTTTGTGTGTTGGTATAAGTTTTTCCTAATTTATTTTATTACAAGGTGCCCTTTTGTTAATAAAATCCTAACTTCTATGCCAGGCACTAATGGCTTATGCCTATAATACTAGCAACTGAGGAGGTTGAGATCTGAGGGTTGATACAAAGCTAGCCTGGGTAGGAAAGTCCATACAACTCATATTTTACATTAACCACCAATAAGCTGGAAATGGAGATGTAGCTCTAGTGATAAAAGTGCTTGCCTTCTGCACAAAACTCATATATGACACCTAGGCCCTGAGTTCAAAAAGAACCAACACACACACGCACACACACACACACACACACACACACACACACACACACACACACACACTTCCTTTTGGAGAACCACTGCTTTACCTACTCTTACTGTTTTTTTAGACAGAGCTCCATATCTACAACCAGGCATCACTGCTTAGTACTTTATGTCTCCTTTACTACATGATTTACAAATGGGTAAATATCTTAAGCTGTTCCCATAGACGACATCTTGAGATGTTGCAAATAACAATGAATTCTCTTCAACACTTGAACTTGGTACGATATACATTAAGGTACTAAAACCATTTCCTTGTAAGTAAGTGACGATGGAGAATGAAGGCAATGCAAACAAAGCTGTGAGAAAGAAAGACGGAAACTAGTTTCTAGTACCCTCATTTGAACTTATGAGTTGATCCAGACATAGTTTTACAATATTTTCTTTCTCTTCTTTTCTTTTCTTTTTTGGAAGTTCTGGATTTGAATCCAGTGTTCTGTGATTGCTAGAGAGGCACTCTGCTACTTAAGCATTGATTTAGCCCTTTATGCCTTAGTTATTTTTCAAGGAAATTATCACAGTTATTTTGCCTGAATCTACCTTGGCTGTCTTTCTCCTACTTATTCTTCATGTGTAGCTAAGATGACAGCTTAAGTCATCGCACCTAACTATTGATTGAGATACACCTTACTATTGATTGACATAGAGTCTGACTACATTTTTCGCCTTGATTGGCTTTAATAGTGATTCTCCTGGGGCAGGTCTGCTGTTTCAGCCAGCCTAGGTGGTGGCTGGATGGTGTTCGAAAATGGTATTACAGTGCTGCAGGATTCAACAGACTGAGGTTAATGCGAGATGATACCATAGATGAGACTGAAGATGTGAAAGATGCCATAAGAATGCTTCCTGAGAAACTTTATAATGACAGGATGTTTCGCATCGAGAGAGCTCTGGACCTGTCCATGAGGTAAAAGATCTTGTCTAAGGAACAGCGGACAAAATATGAAGAGGACAAATTCTACCTTGAACCATATCTGAAGGAGGTTATTTGGGAAAGAAAAGAGAGAGAAGAATGGGCAAAGAAGTAATCCCATAACTGGAATCTATGAATGCAATTGTCCTCAGAGAATCTATGAAGTCAATTAAATCTGAAACTTACAATTTAAGAATTATTTAAATAAATATCTTATAATCATTGAAAATAATAGTGGTTCTCCTGATATCTACCTTTAAAAGTAACTGAGATTATAGGCATGAACCCCTGTGCTAGACCTCGGCATCATTTTTAAATTAAAATAAATTATACAAATTTTCTTCTTATATTAAGGAAGTTTAGTTTGAGATACTGCTGGTAAATTGAAAGAATCTTCAAAGACATATTTATCACTTACATGCCAATATTTATCTCAAGCAAAACTTGATATTGGAGAATTTACAGCAAAAAGAAAAAAGAAAGAAAGAAACACAGGAAAACAATGATTGTATGAGAAGCACTGTAATAAATCCAGTGACATGGAAAGGGTAGAGAATGAAATCCTAAAGGTTTCACTTTAGATTTTTACAGAATGAAATTATTAGAAAAATCTAATTTTTATTTCGTGTTTAACCTATTAATTTTTCACTTGAATTAATATTTTAACAAGTATAACTCCTTAGAAATGCAGAATAGAACAACTAACACTGTTGTAGAGTTTATATTAAGGATTAGATTGTTTTCCTGTGCTGAAATCTATACAATTCAGTTGTACTCCTTTGTGCTCCCAATACAAATTCTAATACATAGCAGATCAGAATGTGATTCTATTTGGGGATAAAGCTTCACAAGAGTTAATTAAGTTAAAATGAAGTCTTTAGGTAAGCTGTAATCTAATCAGAAAGGTGATCTTCTCTAACTATGCTAACAGACAGACTCTAAGGTATATGCACAAAGGGGACAGGTCATGTGTGAGAACACAGTGAAGTGGGGAACAGAACAGCCTAGGAGGCAGGCCTCCGAGCACATCCACCCTTCAAATATGTTCATCTTGAACTTCTAAACCTCCATAACAGGCAGAAAAGATATATCCATGGTATTGTGGAAGCCCTAGGAAGCCAAACTAGCCCATATCTCAAATGTACCCCCTCAAAAATGGCTTTAATTTTAAGACTAAATACAATGTTTTGAAATTGTCAATTACTTTAAACTGTACATCTATTATGTTAAAAAATAAAAGAAGTAGTTGGGAATGACAATACCCCCCAAATTAGGCAAATAAGGCAAAATTGATGGATGCACTTCCTGAAGTTTACTGTCAACTTGGTTATTTAAGCTATCTGTTCATGAAACAAACAAATCTAGAAGTAAATCAAGAAATGCCAAATTAATGGTATAAATATGGTTATTCTGGGGCTGCATAGAAAGGATAAAAAGTCCCTTTCTGTTGACCTGGTTAGAAAACATTGAATAAAGAGTTGGGTTTAAAAAACAGAATAGATGTTGCTGACGAGAACACTTCTAAGAAAATAAAATGTCACAAAAACAAGCAAGTACAAAATGGGGTTAGGGATATACGACTAAATCAAATATGATAGAGGATTCCTATGGACATTGTAAAAAATGAAAATGTCTGGGAAAATAGTGTGGGAGCACATTTTGGATAGTTTCAATGTCAGGTATATTAAATTTAACTTTTACTTAAAGGCAAAAGTGGGGGAGCCATTGGTGGGTTTTCAGCAGGAAGCAATGTGATAAGAACTTGTTAGAAATGACTCAGGATATTGGAGTGTTGCATAAGGAAATGATCTTGAAAAGAATTTGGCAAGGCAAAATTTACTTTTTTTCAAAATATTGGGCAATTACCCAGAAACCTGGCAAGCAAGCACACAGAGTAGGCAGGCTGATCTACAATTTATCCCTAACTCAGCAGGCCCTGCCCCAATGCTCAGATTGGTTAGCTCATGTTCACAATCTGCTAAAAATTTTCTAGTTTGAAAAGAATAAGATGTATGTACATAATGTGACCATTAAGACAGCTTGAAATAAAATTAACAGTACACAAGCAATCTCAAACGTACCCAGACCCTCTTCAATTTCTTGAACAATCTGAGCTGTGCCTTCTAAGCTGGGTCTTAATTCAATCTTGGAATGACCATTTAAGATGAATCTTTAATTTTCAAATATCTTTCCTTGGCCCAAATCAGTTCCTTTCTTTATTTGCTTATATTGTCTTAGTAGAAAAATCAACAAGAGCCAAGCCACCAGGCCTAAACAATAGCTTTTAAGCAACCTATTTTGATAGAAAAGATGGATTTTCTCATAGATTCAAGGTGAGAGACTAAAGGTAGTAAGAGAGACTATTCTGATGTTGGTCTGCCAAGATCTAAATGAAAATCATGTCCATGACCATTTCCTGTAATTCTCACCTGGAAATATGTATCCGAATGCAACTTTTAGTTTGATTTTCCTCTGGCTATGTGAAGAGTACATTAACCATTTCTAAATATATTCTAGAGTCTCTTTTAATTGTTAAGTGGGTGTTTGTTCAGAGACTTCTTGACTAGGACTTAGAAAAGTCTAATAAAATATACTATTCTGAAATAAGATCTTTATGTTATTTTGTTCTTAATTCTACCTGGTGCCTTTGCATCAAATGCATGAAATCTTCTCATTATTACTCAAATGCCCTTGCTGATATAAAACTATTTGTTTGATTGTGGTAAGTTTTCTTCAAACACCTGCTCACTTTTAAATAAAAATTATGAAAACTCTCTTCATTCAAGGTTGTCTTTCATTATCTCTCCCTCTCAATCTCTCCCTCATTCTCTCTCTCCCTTCCCCACTTCTTTTCCTTTTTCCTGCTGTCCTGCCACTCTTATATTTGAGTGTATTCAGCCCACTGAATCAGTTTTCTCAGCGTCCACTGAGTAATGTACTGTTCTGCTTTCTCTTTCCAGATGTGGTTTAATTGTTTAACATAAAGACATATGCTGAGATTTAGGAAGAACTCCCTCCTGAACTCAGTATTATCATTATGTGCCAATTTAAAACCATCAATGATCAACCAGAGATCTTTTCTGCCCTTCAATTAAAACATACTAGATGGGCAGGATATGGTAAACCAGATGCAATAATTAAGAGAATAGTTTCACTGTTCATATTGCACATCGCTGTTTGCTACAGCATGACCATTAAACAAAAAGGAAAGCCAAGAAGGATTGTATGGCCTCATAAAAATTCCATTTGGCTTGGAAATACACTACCATTTTACATTAATGTTAAACACTCCAAGAGATAATTACACAGCCATGAGTCAACTGTGTCAAATAATTAAATACAGGAAATGGATCGATAAAAAAAAGTCCCTTTCCTTAACTTCAACTCCTTCCAAGTAAATTAAAGAAAAAACAATCACCACCTGCATGTAAAAATGCTCCTTGGAAGCTTGGTCCTTTGGGGACTGCAGGTGGCAGCATGGAAAAGAAATTAGCATTTCACAAGTCCTATATATGCAGGAAACCATTTCAACTGGTAGTTCCACGATTTTGCAACAAGCTCAATTATCTAGGAAGAGCAATTGTATAGCAAATATATTAGAAGTTATCAAAGAGTTGCATAGCACATGTTAAGTTACACAATGAAATAAATCAGTGTGTTCCTTAAATATATAGTGGAGACCTTCTGATTATATAATGCAGAACACTATTAATGGTTCAGCCAATTGTTTCTGCTAATGATAATAATATTGCAAAAGATTCCATTTCTGAGATTTTATCTTGAAAATATTTATTTCTTCATTATGAAATTTCTATATTTTCTTCTTTGTTTTATCTTTGCTCTTTTCCTACTCTTCAGATTAAAGCTTTCTTCTGGTACCTAGTTTGTAAATGGCAAACTATTCTGATTTGTAATGGATATATGGAAGTTAAAACACATCTATGCTATTTTTCTTATCTAGGACTATGGGTATCACTTTGATAGCAGGTAGTTAAGCCTACTAAAATCTCTTTTCTTTGGGGTTTGTTAAGGTCCTTTAAATGAGAGTAGCTGAGAATTCCCTTGTCTCCAATTAAGTTATTGAGGGAGAAGCTAACCAAAGTTCTCCTAAGAACTCCATGTTCAGGGCAAAGTCTAGCTGTTAACTTAATGAACCAATCAAAGGAATTTATAAAAGGGTGGCAGGCATAGGGAAAGGAGAAAAGCAACTGAAAGGGGAATTTATCAGTTATATGGAAATCAAGAAAATGAATTTAATAAAATCTACTGAACTGGTAAGAAGTGATAATTTCATTTGAATTAAATCTGACCTTAGTTTTTGAGGATTTTATAATAAAGAAATATGTACTCAACTCCTGATGGGTTTAGATCAGGAAGTTAAATCTCACACCTTAGGGGTTAGAAAAAGTCCTTTTCACCTCAATTATGTCTGACTAATACCTTGATATTTGCACTGCCTGTAGACATTCATTGTTGTCTTTTGCAGAAAGAACATTTTAATCTAGATTAGTAACTCAACTATATTTGGGAAAAAGCCCAGAATAATGCAGAGGGAAGAGGCACTGCTCTCAGGAACTTTCCAAGACAGAGTAATAGGTAGCATGGGCTAGTGATGAACTATACACAATATAGGGTCATATTTGTATTATGCAAATCCATTGAGACCCAACTGGATTAGATTTATAGAGTGTGGATTATCTTAATACATTGTGATGAGGGGATGGATAAAGATTACACATTTCTAGCCTGATGCCACACCTGAGATCAATTGCTATATTAGTTATCATCATTAAAATGGTCTTCTTGAGGAATAAATTAGAAAAGTATTGTGTTTACTTCTATCTTTTAGTTTAGTTTATTTCCCTCTATAGTGGGAATATAGTGGCTATTTGCCTTGTCTTGATAGTTCTGTTAGTCTGATAGCCAGAATGAGACAAGTATCTCCATATTCCTATCTCCAGTGGTGACATATGACTTCAGTCTGGTCAGTTGTAAGCCTCCCCTAAACTTCTCGAGATCTTTGTGAGAAATGCTCACTTTTTGAGCTGTAAGAATTCAGGAGATCACTCCATCTTGTTGCTACATGAACACAGCTAGGCAGAAATAGTAGTGGCACCAAAAGGAAAAAGAAAAGCAAGAAGTGGATCAGCAAGCTCTGAAAATCATACTGCAATCTATATCCATGTTTCCAAGTTTTTTTTTGTTTTGTTTTGTTTTGTTTTTGCCAGTCCTGGGCCTTGGACTCAGGGCCTGAGCACTGTCCCTGGCTTCTTCCCGCTCAAGGCTAGCACTCTGCCTCTTGAGCCACAGCACCACTTCTGGCCATTTTCTGTATATGTGGTGCTGGGGAATCGAACCCAGGGCCTCATGTATATGAGGCAGGCACTCTTGCCACTAGGCCATATCCCCAGCCCCATGTTTCCAAGTTTTGAGTCAGTAGTTTTCCTTTTCTTCTTTAGATTTTGATCAGATAGCTAAGGATGCTGGATATTATTACAACGAGTGACATTATAATACTGTTTGAGAGAGAGTTATCTGTCTCTAGCATTCAAGGAATGCTAAAAAATGACATCAGAACTTCTCCAGTGTTTCCATTAAGTACTACGTGTGGCTGGATAGAAAGATTCAGACTGTAGATATTCTAGATATTGTATTACTATAGCTTGCTGGACCTCTCCACAGATTTTGGTGAAGTATATTTGGGGGAGAGCTATCTCAGTTACATATATTTTTGGCAAGCTCCCAAGAGTCAGACAATAGTACTAATTATTAATAGATTAAAAAAATAAAATTATCTAATATTATTATATATACTGTAAAGAAAGAATGTGTGAACAATTAAAAAACATTTCAAGAAATAGACATGGTGGTGATTATTAATGTCATCATAGAGGTGTTTTTTTAATTATTATTCCATTACTACATTAGACTGATGGCATATATTTGGTTAATTCCCAGGTATTTTGGTTTTTTTTTTTTTTTTGGAAGCAGTTACAAATGGGATTGCTTTCCTGATTTCAGCGTTCATTTTTTTCTCATTATTTGCATACAGAAATGCTACTGACATTAGCCTGGTGCCAGTTTCTCACACATGTAATCCTAGATACTCAGGAAGCTGAGATTTGAGGATCAAAGCCAGCCCTGGCAAGAAACTACATGAGATTCTTCTCACTGATTAACCACCAGAAAACTGGAAGTGACACTGTGGCTTAAAATGGTAGATTGCTAGCCTTGAGCCGAACAGTTCTGCCCAGGCCCAGAGTTCAAACCCCATGACTGTCAAAAGACAAAAAGAAAAAAGAAAAGCTACTGAGTTTGGTGAGATAATTTTATACCCTGCTATTTGGCCAAAGTGTTGGATCAGCTTAAGTAACTTGGAGGAGGAGTCTTGTTGGTCCTTTTGGTACAGGAGTATGTCATCTGCAAAAAAGGGAGAGTTTTACTTCTTCCTTCCCTATTTGGATTCCCTTTATGTTTTTCTCTTGCTTTATTGCTCTTGCTAGGAATTCCAGTACTATATTAGTGTTGAGAACGGACTTCTTTGTCTCATTCCTAATTTTAGGGGAAATGAAATACAGATTGCAAAGTTTCTCTCATTTGTGGGCCCTAGAATGAACCTATAAATCTATAAGTAAACACGCTGGTTGATATGCAAGCAGTTATAAATTAATTAATTAAAGTATAGTTGTCTGGAAAGTGCAAATAGTATCATTGTTTAGAAAGACTAAGTCAAAGCCCAACCAAAGTAAAAGGAAATGGGCACTTGCAAGGGAGTGAGTAAGAGGCGAGGGGTAGAAAAATTAATGGACGAAGGGAATAGAATGCACACAAGAATAAAATGCATTGAGAAATTGAGAAAACTAAGGGACTGGGTGGATGAAAGAAGTTGAAGGGATGATACATATTAATTTGCAATGTACACATAAACTGGTTTGTTAAGTAGCAAGAAATTCAGTACAAAATCTAAAAAGAAAAGTAAGGGAAGGAGTGGGATGGGAAAGGTGGATGACTGTTGAAAGGGGTGAATATCAACTCCTTTTTTTTTTTGATGTTGTAAAATCAAAGTACTACTTTATTAAATGAGTTATTTTATACAATATGAACATCAATATAATTACAATTGTAAAAAAATTTTTTTTTTTTTTTTGGCCAGTCCTGGGCCTTGGACTCAGGGCCTGAGCACTGTCCCTGGCTTCTTCCCGCTCAAGGCTAGCACTCCGCCACTTGAGCCACAGCGCCGCTTCTGGCCGTTTTCTGTATATGTGGTGCTGGGGAATCGAACCTAGGGCCTCGTGTATCCGAGGCAGGCACTCTTGCCACTAGGCTATATCCCCAGCCCCGTGTAAAAAAATTTTTTAACAAGGATGAACTGATTTTCAGATTTCCAAATCAGAGTCGACTGTACATTTACACAGAATTGTCTTTGCATGAAGCCCAAAAGGGAACAGCATAAAAATGAGTGTTTCTGTAGCCCCTTTATTTTTGCTGATCAACAGTTTGTTAGAAAAGCAGCCGCAGGTTTGTTACCTAAGGTCTGAGACAGTAGAAGAATCAAAGGTGTTATGAAATCACCTGTAAACAACTTTATGCCTGAACATCAGCCAATTCTGGAGGAAGTGGAGTCTTATGACTCCACTCAAAGTGCTGCTTGAAGGTCTTAGGGTCTGGCATTTGTGTCCTACAGACTGTGCAGGTGTATATTAAGGCAGCTTTGGCAGCAGCCTTTTGGTCATGTCCTTGTTTCTTCTTTTGTCCAGCCTGCTTTTTGGCATTTTTCTGCTGAGACTGGATCTTCTGCTGTCCACGAGCCATGTCCGGGCCGGGACAGTCCTGCGTCGGAGAGGCCGCGCAGCACGAGAGAGCCGCGGAGGACACGGAGGGAAGGAAGCGGGAGGGCGCCCAGCAACGCTTGGGCCTCCTCCTCCACCCGCCAAGGAAAGGGAATATCAACTCCTTTGTACAACTATTTAAAGATTTTAAAAAATAGTGATGGCATACAGAGTTTTAAGAGAGTTAGGATTCTTTAGACTTAGCATCAACACTATTTGCTTCTATACAATATATTTTGTTGCCCCATTTCCCTGTAAAATGTCACGTAGCTTCTACTTACCATCAATTTATTATCTCCTAAGATATCTCATTCCATCTTTGGAAGGTTTATTATTTATTCTATCATTTAGAAAGTTTTCCTTTAAGCTAAATAGATTTTCACTATTTCTTTACTTTAATATACTATCTGTAACTTGATGATCTACATAGAATAAATTACCTCTCTGTTTGACATGATAAATCTAAGTATTTGAAAACACTTAGCAGGGCTTGAGAGCGTTCATTCTTTTTGGGTCTATCTTGTTATGTTCTTTCAGTAATATTCCTCACATCATAGCTTCCTAAAACAGTTTCATCCCAATGATTAGTTTCTGAAAATGCTGTGTTGCATTAATGCGTCTCACATTGTAAAAAGAAACAATTGCTCTTGAGGGTGTTATATGAAATGCAGAACAAAAATCTTCCTTGTTTTTGGACATTAAACTTCCACTTATACAACTTAAGATAATGTACTAATTTGTTCTGGTAGTCTCAGGGAATTAGTTTGTTTTGAGTTCATACTTAACTACAGCTAGCTGCTAAAGTGACATTGGATTTTTTCACTTTGTTCAGTCCTGTAAGAAAATTTTGATACAATTAGACTTACTAGTTGGTCAATATTGCCTTAATTATCATAGGGTATTACCAAGAGTGATCTAAAGTGTTGCAAATCATTGGAAGAAAGATCATCCATTTTATTATCTAAATTTGCACTTAAGAATAAAAGAGGATGAGTTATTATTACCTCTAATGAAATTAAGATCTAAACCAGCCAAAGTAGGTCCAGCTCCCTAAAAATAGAAGAATTAGAACAATGCTTAGGAATTTGTTAATTTGATCAGAATATATGCACACACAATAACTGAGAAATCATGTATTTATAATATATATGTCATTTATATCTGTGAGATGAAAACAGTCAATGAAGTGTGTTTATATATTGTTTATTCTAAAGAAGTAATTACACTCACTACTTTGAAAACTTTTATTAACTACAGAATTTTAAAAAAATCACAATCGTTTGTGTTTACTTGACTGTAAACTGTGTGTTTAGTTGAACTCATATAGCTTCCCTTCATCAATTCTGCCCCTTTAATTATGGATGGATGCAAAATTAAAAGATACTTTCTTACACTCATATTTTCACATTGGCTAACTTCTTTTCCTCTAGAGAAAAATACACTCCCAGCCAGCATCTCTAATTACCAACAAGCTCTTCCAGACACCACTCCTCTTACCCCTTCCTAATCTCCAGGGGGTTTGTTTCCTCCCTTATAAATAGTATGGCTAGTTGAGGTTACTGGGCAAACATTTAATTTGTAACCATCAGCTGAATTCAGCGTGACTGTGTTCCACCCATGGTCCCCATGCTAAAGATCTGAAGAATTCCAACTCTTCCTATAATATCCATTGGGGCTAGCAAGGAAGAGCCTGCAGGCTGAGAGCCAACTTGTCCTTACCTCAACTCAACATTCAACACACATTGGGGAACAGGCAATTTTCAAACAAAAGAAAACCAAAAAGTACCCTTCAATATCTCTTCCAAATAAATTCTGTCAAGTATCAGATTAAAAATCAACAATTTTCTTTTTGCTTTGTTTTGTTTTGCTTTGTTTTTTAGCTTTCTCTGGATGCTGCATATGGGCTATTTCCTGCCTTGTAGTCAGAGCCAAACTCTAGACTTGCATGAAATTTCAGAAGTTAAAATGAGACATGCTTTTGGGTGGAGTAGAACATTAAGAAAGGGGCTTTGAAGCTTGTGGTCTGCCTGATTCTTTGCTATTTTACCATTGTATCTTACTAATTGCAAATGTTTTCTGAATATTTTTATAACATAAGTTAGATTTGTGGGTAATTTTCAAATTAAAATGATAAAAATGTTACATAAAAATGCAATTTATACCACACTGTGGAGAGGAATATTCTGATTCTGTTTCACTTCCCTGACACACAAGGACTTCAAGGAAAGTGCAAGATCTTTGAAACCTTCTCAAATCCTATTTCTCAGACTATGCAGATGGACACCATAAAAGACTTAAATTTTAACATTAATGCTTTTGCTTTAAAAGCAACAGACTTCCTATGGAAGAATCTGAACAACAGGCAAATGAAGTCAAATTATTTACTCATTGTTTATTTATTTTAAGTGTACCAAATGCTTTAGAGCTCCTAGGATAAAAAGCTGCAACACAACTCAAGCCAAATGTCTGTCCACCCTGTATGAACCCAGCCCCAAGAGATTCAATCTTATTTACATTTCCCAAAAAGTGAATGCACTGGAACCAGATCTGGGTTTTCGGGAACTGACAAAAAGAATTTGATACAGCAATCTAAGCAACAAACAGAGTGAGCATGGTAACACTGTCACTGGCTCCATTCCAATTCCCTTTCTTTTTAGTATCCATTTGTGAAGAAGGCCCAGGCTGTGTTTGCTGTACCTTCCATTTATTCTTCTTTTGGTACAAGTCATTCTGAATTCTCACCCACCGAGAGAGAAGGTGCCATTTATCTCATCATTGGCAAAGCTAAGTGAGCACGATACATTTTCTAAGACAAACTATAATCAGTTTTTTTTAGATTCTGATTATAGAGTCTTTTGGATCATCAACAAATAGGTATCATAGGCTCCATGCCTCAGCTGAAAAAGGTACTGTCTTTGGAGGTTAGGCAGAAGATTAAGTTTGACATAATAACCAGGTGAAATGAGGTCAGAGGCTTACGTCAAACACCTTACACATGTGACGACAATCTGCACAGACTTAAAAAAAAAAAAAAGCTGTTGTGCTACGTTGAGGCCACAATTTTTTGATGTCCTTCATGGCAGTATTAAATGTTAAACAATTCACATCTCATATGAAATAATCTGTTTCCTCTACCAGACTTCTTGAGCCCTCCAAATTAGGGCAAATTATAGTGAAAATTTTTAAAAACGTGTTTTAGTTTCTCACATTTGTTACTTTTTTCCTTATTTCTCTTCAGTGATTCTATAGGTATAGTAAATTACACAGTAAAATTGTACAGCAAAAATTTTCATTATTCTAGAATAAAGGATAATTGTAGAAGACAAATGCATTGAGATCCATTTCTTCATTTTTCTTACACATAGAGTTCATCTGTTCAATTTATTACATTATTTATGAAATGTGGACATAAGACTTAGCATTATAAAAAGTCATTTTCCAGGATGCTTTCTTGTTACACTAACTACTCATTTAATACAGGATATTTCCAAATAAAAAGGGTAGGGACATAGAAGTTATTTAGGAAAAATTAAGTGTTAGTGATAACATTGTTTTCATTCATTACTTATTTAATATGCCCTCCATCACATATCTCAATGTAGGATATAAAAGAGAGTAAATACAGTTTTTGCCATGCTAGCAATAGATTGTGCTGGTGCTGATAGCCTCATCATTGCTGTCATTTATTACATATCTTCTAGGACTCAAGCTCTGTTCCTGGATCAAGGAAAAAAGGATGGAGCCAAAGTGTTAGCTCCTTTAGGATTCAGAATAACAACAAATATAATTTTGAGTAAGTATCCACTTTTAGACAGTGATTACTATAATGAAGATATGGTAATATCGAGGAATCAAGTAATGTTTTGATATGATAGAGAAGAATTGTTCAAGGGATGTCGCATGAATTAGAATGTGAAGGACTTGCGAGGAGATGCTCTTAAAGGATATAGGGTTACACAAATGTAGTAATGCAATTCAATCATTTTACATGCTCTCTTAATGAAGTTCAGGCACAGCAAACACAGACGTATATCGCTGCTTTTTGTGTAATACAGTACCTTGTTTCACAGAACTCAATCATCTATTACAGTGATAATGACTACCCTCAAAAAATTCCTATTAAAATACAGCATAGTACATTCAACACATCAGCTAGTAGCCTGGTCATTTATTATCTTATCAAATGTTATATATTGCATGTGATATATGTACTGTACTTTTTTTCTTAGTCCCGAGGCTTGAACTCACAGTCTGCATGCTGTCCCTGAGCTTTTGTGCTCAAGCATAGAAGGCTACCACAGCTCTACATCCAGATATTTTTTATGGTTAATTGGAAATAAGAGTTTCAAGGACTTTCCTACCCAGATTGGCTTTGAAGTATGATCCTCCTGAATAGTTCAAATTACACAATTGATTCAGGGGCACCTAGCTGTTCTATATTTTATACAACTGGCAACATATATTTGTTTACGCCAGTATCACCACCACACAGGTAATGCATTGTCCTGCGGTGTCATGGCAGCTATGACAACATTTGGCAAGAACAAATTCTGAGCTCTATTATAATCTTACATGGCCACTATCACATATGTGATCTGTCAATGGCTGAGAGGGTACTTTGTTAAGCATGTATATGTGCTTGAATTGGTTTTGACAGATTCCTCCAGATATGATATGATGCTGAGATGGTAAGGTGGAAAAAGTAGATAAAAAGGAACAGTGAATAGGTTCCTGGAGTAGTCAACATATGATATGAGGTGGCTCAAATCAGGGCAATAATATTGACCTATTAAGAATTTAAATTCAGATATATTTTAATATAAAGACTACAGAACATATTGATGGACTGATTGTGTGATATAATAGTAAAAGCAGATATAAAAATAATATCTACGCTTATACATAAACCTTTATGAGAGCTCTGTGTCATCTGATAGGATGGGTTAAAGGGAAGTTAAAAGTAAGATTTCTGTTTGGAGCCTCTTAGAAATATGAGGCCTTTCAGATATGTAAATGACAACATCTGCAGGTAAAAGAAATGAGAATTTATAATAGAAGGCCAGGATTAGAGACACACTGTTACAATGATTGTATGCTGCCAGTTGCTGATGCCATTGCTTTACTTGGATAAGGTAGAGATATAGAATGGAAAAGTCATGTTGTCCTGTAGCATGAAAGCTAAGCCACAATTAAGAAGCAGACCAGGGGCTGGGGAGATAGCCTAGTGGCAAGAGTGCCTGCCTCCTATACACGAGGCCCTAGGTTCGATTCCCCAGCACCACATATACAGAAAAACGGCCAGAAGCGGCGCTGTGGCTCAAGTGGCGGAGTGCTAGCCTTGAGCGGGAAGAAGCCAGGGACAGTGCTCAGGCCCTGAGTCCAAGGCCCAGGACTGGCCAAAAAAAAAAAAAAAAAAAAAAAAAGAAGCAGACCAGCAAACATTACAAAGTAAAATATTCTCTGAGGCAGGAGGAAAGCAGGAGAATGTGGGGGGAACTGGAGGCTCAGTGTAAAAATAAGGATTATTAAACCTTTAAGTGATGAATAAGATTAGGAGAAACCCAGTACCAAGGGCTCAACCAGAATGCTAGCGATTCAGGAGGCTAAATTCTGAGATTCATAGTTCCAAGCAGCCCCTTCAGGAAAGCCTATTAAGAATCCATGAGACTGTTAATCTTTGATTAACCAGCAAAATACTGGAATGGAGCTGTGGCTGACATGCTAGAGTGATAGCCTTAAGCAATAAAGCTAAGGACCAGAACTTAGGCTGTCCCATTTCTATGCCCCAGTACCAGCACATACACACAGACAGACACACACACACAGAGAGAGAGAGAGAAAGAGAGAGAGAGAAAGAGAGAGAACAAACAACAAAAAAGATCAAGAGAAACAACTAGTCACCACTATATAGGCAAGACAGCATAGTTTCCCTGATAAAAGAAATTTGGGTAGGTTTGAGAGGAGATAAACCCCTATTGTAAGAAATTTAAAAACTAAGTTGGGAGGTATGAAGTGGATACATCAAATAAAGACAGAGATATAGAATTTTGTCTTCAAAGTGAGGAACAGAGGAATATAACACAGTACTTATTCAGGACATAGAATTGATCTTTTTTTAAGTTACTAGTTAAGTGGCTCTAAGCTTTGGGTTTAGAATCTCTTTGGTGTCTTAAAATTATGGAAACATTATTGAAAAATTAAAATACTCGTGTTCATTTAGGTTATAAGCTATTTATATTGAATTATACTCCCAAGTATAAACTATATATACTATACATTAATTTATTTAAATATACAGAAAAATAATGATACTTTCCAAAAACCAGTTTGTCAAATGGCATTATATTACAGTTTTGCAATTCCCTTTAAGGTTTCTCCTAATAGAAAAAAGAAAAAGTCTTAATTCTGCTTCTGTGTTTATTTTATTGTGATATGTTGTTTTGGTTAAGTAGATGAAAACCTCAGGCTCAGAGATTCATTTTTAGTAGCCTTTTCTGATAATTGTTGTTATTTTTAAAGAAGGCCGTGAAAGTGTACCTAACATTTTCCTATCTTTTAAAAAATAGTTCTGACTCTATGGACACAGTAAAAGTGTCTCTAAAGTTCCAAGGAATCCCAAGACCACACTCAGAGAACCAGTGACCATATTTTCTGTCCAATGACATGGGAATACTTTGTGTGTGTGTGTGTGTGTGTGTGTGTGTGTGAAATATTGCTACAATAACAAAAAGTGAACTGACAACAGTGGTAGAGAGCTTGTGAAAAGCTGAAATTTCTTTTCTTTTCTTCCAAAAGAATAATGACTGTGTTATTAAGTAGAGTCTGGGAGGGTACGCCAGCTGTGAGGTTCTCACTCTGGCAGGTCCCCCGAATGTTAATCAAAGGTGCCATGAATTAGGTGGTAGCTGTTCCTGAAAGATTATTTCGATGAAGAGTGCTTTCTTATGATTAGTAATAGATTTTGGAAATTGTTATTTGTCCCTTTCTTTCAGTTCTGAATTATTTTGGGGTGATAAATGGATATGTGCTAAAATTGCATTAATTTTAATGTGTTTCTTTATTTTTCATGTCACAAAATTAAAGATGGAAGAGTCCTCATGAGTCTTGCAGTCCATCACCCTGGCATAATATCATGGCTCTTTCCAGAAAAGCTTTGTCTGGCTCAGTTTTAAATGAGGAAAGCAATTATACTCCCATTAGTTCCCTTGGGAGACTATTCCATTTACTGATAGATCTCCATTTTGAAATGTTGCCCAACATCGAGCCCAAGTTCGTCGAATACTATTAATCCTTGACTGGTAAGTCCCATGTGGTGATCTCGAAAGAATTTCCCGCTTGTTATTCCTCTGGTAAATATTCTCACATACAAACATACCACAGTCTATGAATTGTACAGTCTGATTGGATATTTAGTACATTCTACACACTTGACATAAATTTTCTCCTGTTACATCATCAGATGATGAGTTTCTTAGAAAACTGTTGCGAGATTCTAAGCAAAGACATTTATTAAAAGGGCATTGGGGATTATCACATACAGAAAATAGGTGATTTGGTGACCTCATCTCCTCTGAAATTTTTTTACAGACCAAAAGGAATGAAGTGTTACTGAGGTATCCAATCTGTTACTCAAACAATAGCCACAAGTGAGTTTTTAGAGTCACCTCAGGAAATGACTGTCATATGGATACATGAATAAGCATCTCAGGTGTTTGTGGTAATGAAGATGAAATGATTTCATAAATTTTACCAACAGAGAGCACACATTCCTATTTCTACATCATAAAGTCAAGATATAAATCTCTGGGGGCTTGTTTTGAAAAGGATAAAAATGTGTATGCCTTGAGGATATTCATATGGCTTATGTAAACAATATTTTTTAAAAACATGAAGTTTACATTTCCAGTATGTTCATGCTTAGCTAATTGGGTGATGGCTCTAGAGACACAATGCTGCCCCTCCTTATGCATTAAAAAGTTTACCTCTGCTTACTCTTTTAAATCTCATCTTCACTGTGGAAGAAATTTCAACAAATTCTCGATGTAGTCCAGTGAGCACTCTCATGCAAAATGATCCCTCAGTTATTTTTAAGAGGCAGATTTTCCCTTTAATGACATAACTTCATGACTTGCTCAAATGAAGAAGGGGAAAAAGCAACCAACCAGATATGGAATTGTGCTTATTTTATTATTCCAGTACTTAGCAATCAGGAAGAATGAGTTTATTTTTAGTTGTATACACAAACTTTTTCTTTTTCCCTTTCTTATTGGTTTCTGTTGTCTTTTGTTTTATTTAATTTTGTTTTTGTTTTCTCTTTGAAGAAGACTTTTTGCATGACTCAGTGAAGAAATAATGAAAACTAAGAACTTGTACGTTCCCTCCCCCCTCTCTCAGACAAGATGAGGCAAAGCAAACACTCCACATGATATTTTGGAAAGAACTGCAGCTTTTAAGATCTGTGTTAAAAGCAAAAAATAAACATAAAAACAAAAAAGCCAAAATCCCTTTAGTGACTACTAAAAGGGGGTTTTCTTTGTTCAGTCTGTGAAGGCAAATAACCCATTGTCCTTTTATAAATAGTACTTTATCATCTTCAGGAGTCATTTCACTAAAGTTTATGGCAAAGCCAATGCTGATACTCCAACTCCATTGTACATCTGAAAGGATTTATGGTCTTTGCCAGGAACTTGGAAATAGACAGTTTACTTAAGTGCTAGAGGAGCATTCAGATTCTCTTTGCTCTTGCAGAATCTGCAAAGCCTTTCCTTCCATTGGAAGAACAGCTATTGCAATTTTGTGATGTGTAACAGTCTTTATAAACTTCAGGAAAAAAAAATGCTGGTTATCCTATCAGCTAGACACACTGTTGTTGCTCTTGGTTCCTAGATACCACACTATCAATCACTCAAGTTTACTGTGTCTGAGGGGTGATAGGTGAAATAGGAACATTTGTTATCATCTTCCTAGTGACTCTGTGATAATGATGATGATAAAGCCTTGAACTACCTGGCATAGTAGGCACTTTGCAAGTATTGGCTATTTTTCTATTACTACAATTAGTAACATGCTGAAAGGTGCTAAATGTCCTCTGTGAGTCCGTTGGTGTTTGGTCATCTACCTTATCAGTGATAACAATAATTAAAACATCCTGATACCTGTCATCAGGAGCTGAGGCTTAAGTTGTAGAGCACTAGCCTTGAGCAAACAAACACAGGGACATACCCAGGCCCTAGTTCAAGCCCTAGGATTGGCTCCCCTCCCCCCAAATTCTATAGACTATAGTTCTGCAAATGTAGCTTTCAGAAAAAATATAATTCAGTCCAACTGCCATTCTAAAATAGCAGTTTGCTAAATGGGATTCCTGATAGACTCAGATAATTCATACAATTAAGCTCTCTTTTTGCCAAAATGTCTCTATCCTAAGACGGAAATTTGAATTTTGATCATCGAATACATTTATCCTTATTGTTAGAGTTACTGTCATGATTAAATAAAAATGCTTTAAAATCTCCCATTTTTAAAAGATCTTCTCTCCAAATTCTCCTTTTAATGGCTCTATCTCCCTTGCTCTTTTTTCTTTATTGGTCACCTGATACAATGATTTGAACTCAGAGCCTCAGTTTGTTAGGTAGTAACTCTGGCACCAGAGCCATGCCCAAGCCCTTTTGGCTTTTGTTATTTTTCAGATAATATCTTGCAATATTGTCCAGGGATATTTTAGGACTAAGATTCTCCTGCCTAAACCTCCCAGTATGTATGATTACAGATGTAGGCCAGTTTGTTGGTTGAGATGAGGTCTTACTTTGTTTTTAAAGAGACTATAGGAATTGCTGGTATCTTTCTATTCTATTTTTCCCCTTTTATTCTTTCTTAAGACTTATGTAACTGCAATTTCACTCCCATTGTCCAATAAAATTGCTCTATTGAAAATTACCGTGGCCTCTGTACCTCTCAAGTCACATGTCAGTCCCATTTTAAGTGCCTGATCCATGAGCACTTATTCCTTCCTCTGCTTCAGATTCTCTGTCAGCTCTTCCATTTCTTTTCAAGCTTCTTATTGTCTCAATCTCCTCTATTATTCCTTCACTATTATTCCACTGGAAGTCCCAGTCTCCAGACCTCTTCTCTAGTTGTAGTCAATTCATTGTAAACACTTTTGGTCTATGGTGTTAAATTCTATCCATTTCCTCAGGATTTTCACATTCACACTCTGAGTTGGGGCCGCATCCTTCAACTTAGGACTTAAATATCTAGTGGGAAATTCAGTTCTGCTTTTTGATCATTTAATGGCAATCTCAACAGAACATGCTGCAGAACAAATGTTGGATGTTGTAGGCAAAACTGCTTCTCCCTTGCATTTTCTGTTAATTGCAACTTCTCATTTTTGAAATCTCAGGCCCTTAAATTCACATTCATCTTTGAATTGTATTAATTCTTTCATACTCCAATTGAATGTACCAGCAAGTCTATTTTCAAAACATATCCGAATTAGATCATTTATTATCAATTCTACCAGTAGTATTCTTAGCCAGCCCCAGACCCATGTGATCAGTGCAGTGTAATTCTTTTTATAGCCCTGCCTCCCATGGCATACAATGCCAGCGGTACTGTTACTTCTCTGCTGATTGTATTTTCATTTTGCTCTAAGTAAAAATCAAAGTCCTCATTAAATACTCAGTTCTGCTTTAAAATAAGCAAAGATATTTCACAAATGGCAAAACAGATCAATGATATAAACTTGCCCTCTGTTCTGTTCATATACCATGTCACTTCATTTAACCTTATGGGAGACATCTCAGCTTTTGACATTGATATGGGGTAAAAGTGAGAGAGCAAAGGCAGTACAGGGGATCAAGATAAATTTAGGCACTAGAATAATACTAGCAATGGGAAAGAAGCTCAACCTTGTTCCTAGAGTTTTGGGACACAGGCTAAGATGTGCTATGTGTAGCCAAGGGCAAAAGGAGGAGGTCTCCTTTTCTCTCCTCTCACAATAGTTAACACACTGACCTTTAAAAGGATCATTAGTGAGACATAATTTGGAGAGAAGGATACTCAAATAGCATTAGATTTGTATCAGCAAATTTGATTTATAAATTTGAGATATTAATCTTTCTCAAAACAAAAATCTTCTAGCCCCTCTCTATGCTAATGGGAGAAAAACAGGAGGCAGATGGCTGGGAACACACAAATTAAACTGGAGCTGCTGAGGGCACCAAAGCTCGAAACAGAAACAGATTATTTGTTAACATCCCATAAGAGTGCTGGGAAATGATTGCGATTGTTTTCTGTAAATATGGTAGACCTTTTCTCCCATTTATTTTCTTAAAATAATTTTGCACAAACCATTTTCTCATTCAATCTGGCATACTCAAACTCACATTGGGAGTAATTCAACAGAGATTTAAAAAATTGTTGCCAGGCTACTTTGTCTGAAAATTTATATAATTTTTATGGAACACTTTTTGTTCAAGGATTTTAAATAACAAAGATACAACAGAAAATCCTCTTTTGTGAGCACATGCTCTATGCAAGTAAGCGATGGAAGATTTGAAAGCAAGATTTCATTCTGCCTGCATTCCATGGATGTGCTGTTTCTAGTCTCCCCTTGTCTGTTCCCTCCCTCTCGCAGTGATTTTAGAACTGCAATCCTCTGCTCAGATTTCTGACCTTGTCCTCTTTCCATACTCTTGAGATATGACTTTGTCTCCCACAGTACACAGAAAACAGAAATTATGAAAGGGAACTGTCTTAGTTCCTCAAACTTTGAACACAACAAAGTCACCTTTACCTTTTTCTGTTCTTTTCTAAGCAACCACCAATCTTTACTGATTCGAAAACATCAACACTAAAATGTGTTTAGGGGTCTCTCATATTAAAACAAATGAGCATTCTAGTAATAATACCCTCCTCTGTATCTCTTCACTCCTTTTCAGAGACCAATTTTTCCACCAAATCTCCACATCTTTATTGTGTGCCTATTGCTCCCACTTTTTTTTTTAAACTAAGATCTGCTTCTTCTGACCTGATCATTAAATCCATGATGTCTTTATCCCACTGATGTTTGAAAGAAGACCACTCTCTTACTGAAGTATCTTCTCCATTGAGTTAATGACTCTATGTCCTCAGTTTTCCTAGGAACATATCTTGTCATTCTATTTTGCAGCATAATCTTTTTCATCCCAGAATGATATCTCATTGAAATTTCTTGGGAGTTTGGGCCTAGAATTTTTTTTATTAAATGTAATATCTTTGATAGTCTCCTTTTAGTGATGGAGTTTGTATTATTACTTCCTTATTTTCCATTTGTTAATACAAAAATTTTATGTTTCATGAATTTAACCTTCTCTGCCCTTTGTGCATGTTTCTGGATATGGGTAGTATTATATCCTTATTGATTCTAAGGACAAAAGTAATGTTTTCTTAGATGAGTTCTAATTTGTGAGAGTCTTTAATTCTTCTAAATGACTTTCAGTGTTTGTACATTCTCTTCCTCCTTGCTGCGTTGTTCCCTCCCTCCCTCCCTGTCTGCCTGTCTTCCTCCCTCCTTCCTTCCCTCCCTCCCTCCCTTCTTTCCTTCCTTCTTTCCTTTCTTCTTTTTGCCAGTCCTGGGGCTTGAACTCTGGGCCTGGGTGCCTAAGCTCTTTTTGCTCAGGGCTAACACTCTACCACTTAAGCCACTGCATTATTTTGGCTTTTTCTGTGATTAATTGGAAATTAGAGTTTCATGGACTTTCCTCTCCAGATTGGCTTTGAACTGTGATCCTCAGATCTCAGCCTGGTCAGTAGTAGGATTAAAGGATTTGAAAGCATAGGTCCCAGCCATCCCAGAGGACCATGCGGAGATAATCACAGACTGGAGAAGACGGTTCATAAGGAGGTTTATTAGTGGGGCCATAGTTCCCACAGGAGAGGGAGCTACATAGCGTCTGCACCTTATCCAGGTGGCAGCTTCTCTCTCTGGGGGTAAAGGGGAAGTAGTTAGGTAGTGAGTAGGAGTGGTTCATTAGGTATGGGTGGATCTGGGGGCTAGTGGGAGGAGCTGAGGACCTGAGGCTAGGGAAATGCTAACAGGATTAAGCCACCAGCACCCAGATCTCTTTCTTTGATTTAGGTTTAACTCAGTGATTTAGCACTTGAACTCCTACATTTACCCCTGTATAGATTAATAAAGCTGCAAGTAGGTTTCTAGCCATGTGTTGCTCTATAACACGATCATGTATCACTTAACACAGCAAACACCTTGATTTGATGGATTTTCAGAAACATGAATTAAGGTTCTCTTGGGATGATTACCTAGATGTTTTGCAGTAGACATGAGGATCCATTGGGATCCGTGGGGATTGGGTAGGGTAGCTATGACTTGGGGTGAGTTGTAATTTAACCTCTAGGAAAGAAAAGGGCAAAAATACATAAGGCAAGTCAAATCTTGTACAATGCGTGACATTCTTAGTATGACTGTAGATACTGATAAAAGTTTTATGACACTAATTTAAGTTCTTTAATGGCACTTACTATATCCATCTACTTTGAACAACTTCATTTAGTATAAAACTCATTCACTACACAGCTTCTCTTTTGTAATATTTTGCCACAAGGGGAAAGTCAATAAAAAAGTGATCGCAATAGGAATAAATGGCCTTTTGAGCCCACCATAAACACATAGGTTAGGCTTACATTTTTCACACATTACCATATGTTCTTTGCACATTGTACAATTCTTATTAAAAATCTTGGCCACCACTCAATTATTCTCACACCTGCCTACAACTGCACACATACCTATTTTACAAGTTTTTGTATGCTGTATATATATATATATATATATATATATATATATATATGGCAAGCCAATATCATATCCCCACATTCAAAGAGATTTATTCACTTAAGGGAGGTCTACCTTCCATTCACTGTGCATGTACAACTCAAATTAACACTAAGGTAGGCTATATTTTTCGTGTCTTGGGAAGAATAAACTTCTTAAGTGCTTTACAAGGCTTTTATTTTGGCACAGGGACTGGACCACCTTGTGTTCTCTGAGTTGCTGTAATATAAAATCGTTGATTCGTTTTGGTTTCTGCAGCAATGTTTTCAACAGCAGAGAGGTAATCTCAGCATTGTGATGTACTACAAACCACACTGTATTCAAAGTAATGAGCACATTTGAAATGGAGGCCACTGCTAACAAGAAGATGCCTTAAATTGGGGGACTATTTTTTTTTTAGTTCAGAACCAAAAGCAGTTGTCTTGTTAGACGACAACATCATCCACTGTAAAAAAAACAAAAAACAAAATGTTCCAAATGGTAATATGTAAGAGAAGTAGCTGAGTTTTGTGAAAGATGAAGTTTAAAGTGCTTTTCTTGTGTAGCAAATGAACCTTAGATGAAAAGGCCCACTGGGTGGAAAGGTAAGTTTTCCACATGACTGTACATAGTCTTAATAAATAAGCTAAGATCATTTATTCTTTCTGTGTCCCAGTAGCCTCCTGTCTGCCACTTTGCAGTTCAATTTACAGTGACTCTCCGACATGTTATTTTTACTTTTATAGTATAAACCACCACAAGGCAGCAGCCAAAATTTAAAAATCACAGCTTGTTGAATTGGATGAGCTTGTCTTCATTTCAGGGGCTTTGGTCACACAATGCTTCTTGGCCACCAGCAGGAGGCATCACTGATTCTGGGCTAAAAACCCCGAGGTCTTCCAACTTTTTAAGATGTCCCTCTTTGTCTCCACAAGTCTGGTTTCCCAACTGCACTGCATTTCTCTGCACAGAGGGAGAAGAGTGAGTACCACATGGGAAAACAAAATAACTCCCCCTCAACATCTGCATTGAGAATAAACAGGCTCTGGCCTCTTTGTTTTTCCAGAAGTCATGTAAGCTGAGTGTGTACTACATCTGTATTACCTATACATTTGGCTAAATAGCCCAAATAGGGAGATCAAAAGAAAAAAACAAACATTTGATCATACTTACTATTCAAATTCATTATTTTCAATAATCAAAATGATGACATCTCATCATCCAATAAAGCTATGTCAACAGCTCCAGAATCTTTGACCTTGATGTTCAACCCACAGTCTCTAGAGAAAGGCATCAAGTATCTCTTTTTATATATGCAACACAGCACAGCTTTTCAATGTTAAAAGACAACTCTGCTTGGGCTGCCTTATTCATTTCCAGTTTGAATAGATAAATAGGAAAATAGGATTTTTTTTTTACAAAGTATCATTATGTTCCTATCCAAATTAACTCTGCAAATGACACCACCTCTGGCTACAAAGCCTGATTTTTAGAGACTGTAGTTGCCTAGGGAAAATGAGGAGGAATTAGTTTATTTTACTAACCACAAAGATTGGAACACATGTCTTTTAAAAGTTATATAAACGTGTGTCATGAGTCCTGACTAACATGAACATTAAATTTCTGTATAATTATGCTTTTTATGTAATCGTGCTAGGGCATAACTCAAAATATTTGGATTCACACATGATGTATGAAGGAGAACCTTCCACACAAAGAAATTCTCTAATTATATATAATGCCTGTCTCAGCTAGGTGGCATAAAAGGAGGTAGAGAGGAGCTATTGCTTGCTTTTTCAGAATTTATTGTACCCATTGGTCTATTTCATCATGGAACTTCTCTGTGCCCAGGCCATTAGGGTAAAGGAAAAATACATATTTCAAAGAGCGTGTGCCAGCTGGAGAAAGGGCATCCTCCAGCAAATAAATCTTACATCAAAACTCTCACACAGTCTCTTGTCAGTGCTGGGCTCACAGAGTCAACAAGAACTGAACTAAGCTCTTCACATGGACAGGGTTGTCTGTTGCTCTAAAATGAGCCCAGGTGACAGGGACTATGATGATGGAGTCAGACTTCCAAGTTCCCACATAGCTCTTGAATTTTCACTGTTTTGTTCTCTTCTGTTGGCTTTGTCCTCAGGCTTTTTGACAATCCTTGGGTCCAGACTTGCCCCTGCAAAGAATTGGTGTCACATTTTTGTTTTTCTTTGACCTTTCTTTGGCCACACTCAGAAATATTCTTGCTATGAGAACTGAGCCCTTGCTCATTCCATTTCTCAGATTTTAGTCTCTGATTGAATTATGTAACACCTATGTGCTGTGAACCTTGGCATGAGGACATCAATGGCAATGGTGCATCAACTAACCAAACCAGTCTCTATCTTAATGTACATGGTTGTCTTGTAGAGTCCAGGCATGTAACCAGGCAGTTATGATGCACTGTGAGGAGTATGTAAGAGAGGAAAGTTTGAGTATTGTTCCAGTAGAGAAGAAAGATGTTAAGTTGGATCTGGGAAATGAGAGAGCTAAGTAAGGATAAGAAAAGATATCTGGGGGCTGGGGATATGGCCTAGTGGCAAGAGTGCTTGCCTCGTATACATGAGGCCCTGGGTTCGATTCCCCAGCACCACATATACAGAAAATGGCCGGAAGGGGCGCTGTGGCTCAAGTGGCAGAGTGCTAGCCTTGAGCAAGAAGAAGCCAGGGACAGTGCTCAGGCCCTGAGTCCAAGCCCCAGGACTAGCCAAAAATAAAAAAAGAAAAAAAAAAAAAAAGAAAAGATATCTGACTTTTCTGTCTAAACAATTGCTCAATCAGAGTCTAGAGATTTTGTATAGCGATGTGAAATGACTTTTGTTATCATTATGCATCTAACTTCTCATCATAGTAGTTCACTTTCTAGACATTCCCAGTCTTCTGCTCCCTCTTCTTTCCCTCAGTCCTGTTAGAGAGTTTAGATTGTTTGCTGATGTGGTGTTGTCTAACACAAGGGGCTAGCTGCTTTCACCAATAGAGTCTTTTAAACTACCACAGTGGCTGTTGTCTCTCACGACTTTAACATGGTCAAACAATAATTTCCCTTAACTGCCTCTCCATCTTTAAAAAAAAAAAAAACAACTGAAGCTCTAATTCCAAAGTTTTTTCTAGTTCATTTTTCTCAAATATAAAACCATGGTCTTGCTGATTCTCTCTATATGATATTTGTTTTATTTTTTAGTTCAATTTTGTGCTTCTCCTTACTATATCATTAATTCTACTTCCTTTGAAAATAGAAATTTAAAGTTAGAGCCAAGCTCTCAAAATTATAAAGTTAGACCCTTAAATTATTCATTGTTACCCATTTCTGAAGGAATTAGATGCTACAAATTTCTATCAAATATGACTTTTACTGTTTTCCAGAATAAATAGATGTTTTCTGTATCTTTCCATTTGAAGTATTTTCATCAACTTTGATTTCTCCTCTAATCCATATTCTCCAGAAGTTTCTTTTGATTGCTTTCTGTTAAGATATCGTGTTAGCAAAAAATGTGGTCTGTATAAAAGCAATTATTTACATTATTTCAGATCTGTTTTGTAGCTTAGTTAATGGCCAATTTTAATAAATACTTTATATAACTAATAATATACACTTTCTAAATTGTTGCCTTGGTATTTACTAGATATTTATAAAATCAGATTTTCCTTTCTGCATATCTTTTAGTGATTTGCCAGCTTAACTTCCGAGTATTTGAGAAAGATTTATTGAAATTTAATTGTAGATAAAGATTTCCTTTTTTTGTACTTGTATCTCTGAAGATTTCCACTTCAAATATTTTGTAGCCACTTTATCAAGCTCATACAACTGATAATTTTAATATCAAAGTAAATTTAGACTTTTGTCTTATAAGTCATATTTTTCTCTTTAAAGGGCTATTGTCTGAGCTTCTGTTTTGTGTGATGTTTTTATACGTATTCGCACTTTCTTTGGACCAAGTATGAATTTCATATATATTCTTTCCTTTCTCTAAACTCTGCCTTTTGTGTTTGCATGAGCTAAGTTTATCTTTTGCTTATCATTTCTGGGTAGATTGTTTTTAATCAATCCATATTGATATTCCTGGCCAGTTAGCTGGTTTTATTGTTAAACTTTTCTACCATTTTAGTTCACACTCTCTATGTAGTCTTCATCTTGTATATACACTTTATCTTTACCTTTAGGTGAAGGTTTGCTTATTTTTATTGTGTCTCTCTACCTACTTAGAAGTTATGTTTTATTTCTATGTTTTTGTTATCAGTCCTTAAAATTATATTATTCACACTGCTAAAACTTGAAAATCTAAGAATAATAACTTGATAAAAACTTGAATGACATGAAATCTGTGATACTGATTAGCAATAAACTCTTTATTAAATTATGTTAAACATTTCCTAGTGTTTATATCTCTCTTTTATATAATCCTTCAAAACTAGACATTACTCTTGTGATAATTAGGGATAAGTTCACAATTTCCCTAAAATTCTTACATTCTTATTAAAATGTTCTGCATACTATATATTCATCAGCTTTAGTTCTTTCTTGAATCTTTTTTGATCCAATTGCAGTATGGTGAATCCTTTAAAATTATCTTAATAAACCATTTTTGGTAAACAGTCATTTTTTTCTTAGCAAACTTGTCTCTTTTCATTTTGCTCTTAAAATACAATTCTACTGGGCACAATTCAGAATTGACAATCATTTCTTAGCCCCTTAAGATGTTATTATATTGGCTTTTGTTTTCCATCATAGTTTTAAGCATATTTTCCCACTAGTAATTTCTTTGTTTTCTTTCATAATGATAAGTCTCCTATGGAAGCTTTAAGATCTTCTCTTGCTCTTCAGATACCTGTTTCACCTAAATAAGAGATATGTTTCTTTTCTTTTTTTTTTTTTTTTTTTTGGCCAGGCCTGGGCCTTGGACTCAGGGCCTGAGCACCATCCCTGGCTTCTTCCCGCTCAAGGCTCTGCCACCTGAGCCACAGTGCCCCTTCTGGCCGTTTTCCATATATGTGGTGCTGGGGAATGGAACCCAGGGCTTCATGTGTAGGAGGCAAGCACTCTTGCCACTAGGCCATATTCCCAGTCCCTATATGTTTCTTTTTATCTTGTATCTATGTAAGTGAAGCAGCACAACTTTGGTCTATTTTATCTTCCTTTAATTATCCTGGGTCAATGGATCAGCTTCAGGTGTGCTTTACATTTCATAGTGGCTGATATATGTGCCAAAGGTAACCTTAAAATACTAACCACAATCTGTTTCGAACAAATTGATCTTGGGTTTTCAAGGGACCCTTAAAGAATTAATTTTGGGGCTTAGGAATGTGGCTTAGTGATAGAATGCTTGCCTAGCATGAATGAAGCCTGTGTTTGATTCCTCAGCACCACATAAACAGAAAAGGCCAGAAGTGGTGCTGTGGATCAAGAGGTACACTGCTAACCTTGAACAAAAAGAAGCCAGAGACAGTGCCCTTGGTCCTGAGCCAGGGCCCCGTGTCCCAAGCACCAGAACTTGCAAAAAAAAAAAAAAAAAAAGAATTAATTTTGGTGTGAAAATATCTTTCTTAGAATTCTAATGTGCTAAGAAACACATTTGTGTGTGTGATGCCCTGAGGTCAAGCTTTAGTAACTACCCTTTCCCCAACCCCCAAAGAAACATGCTTGTTTTCATAGACCCATGAGTTATTGTCTTATGTAAGAATAGTCCTACATAATAATTCTGAGACCAAAAAAATGAGTTTTTGTGCATGGTCACTGTTGGGTCTTGTCTAGGTATATTCTATGTTTCCTCGTGTATTACTATTTTTCTACAGAAGACAAAGATGAATGGGAACACTTGTCTTGCACAGATTGTCAGTTTAGGTACTTTGGTACTGGTTATTTGTTGATGTATTCACTGATTTTACTTTTCATTCTAATATGCTTGTTTTTCTTTTAACTTAACAACCCTTTTGGGGAATTCCACCGTGTTTTTGCCACTCTTGAATTATTGTTTGAGCAGAGGTAGAATTCAGGTAAGACTTTATTGAATATACACCACAGAATTGAGAAATATATGTGAAGGATTGAGTCAAGGGGGAGGGGATGAAGATGTTGAAGTGGTGACACAGATCAAGATGCATAGTATATATAAAGTGCTATGCTAAATTATTAAAAAGTCAATTCATAACCTAAAATTAAGATATGTAAAGGAAGAGGAGTGTGGGCAAAATGTTGAAAGCAGTAATATCAGTCAAGATGTACTGTGTTCATAAACTGTTTCAGTGAATGGTGACTGTTGTACAATTATTTAAAGATAGTAAAAACATTAAAAAATAATATGCAAGTCACAAGAAAAAAGAGAATTCAAGGTTCTTTTTGATCCTGCCTTAACTCCATATTTACTCCATATTGACTCCATACTTACATAAAATTTTATTAATTTTCTTTAATTGTCATAAGAAATTCCCACAAACTTGACAGCTTTTATAAAATTTTTGTAATGCTTGAGTTTGAACCCAGGACATTAGCTTGGTAGGTAAGTACTCTACCATTTAGGTTATGTCCATACACTTTTTTGCTTCAGCATATTTTTTAGGTAGTCTCTTGCTTTTTGCCTGGATCTGACTTTAGACTTTAAACCATGATCTTCCTTCCTCTCCTTTTTATGAGAGATGAATTACATAAGTGCAATATTACTTTTAGGTGTTTTTTTTTTCCAGAGAGGTTCTTGCTATCATTTTCCTGGACTGACCTCACTGCATGATCTTCCTGTCTCTACCTTTTCCATAGCAGTGATTACAGTTGTGTAGCACAATGACCAGCCCATTTGGCAAACATAAAACAGTGAATATTTTGTATTTGATATTACTGTAGGCCAGCTAGAAGACATAGGTCTCTACCAGGCTAAAATCAAGGTGTCGGGGGGCTGCATTCCTTTTAGAAGGATAAAGAGAAGAACCAGAATCTTGGTGCTTTGTGGGTTGTTGTTCCTTATGATTGTAAGATGGAAATGGTGTCCTTCTGGTAGTTAGCTGAAGGCCATTCCTAACATCCAGTGGTCACTTGTATTATTTGGCTTGTGCAGTTCTCTATTTCAATGCTAGAAAGGTTTGATCCTTCCTGTGTTTTCAATTTATCCCTTCTCTCCCCTCTACCATCCATCTCTGAAACCCTTTTCAGGTCAAACAGCTTCTTACCACTACACTTTTTTTTTTTTTTTTTTCGCCAGTCATGGGGCTTGAACTCAACCAGGCCCTGTCCCTGAGTGTTTTTGCTCAAGGCTAGGGCTCTCCACTTTGAGCTACAGCTTTGCTTCCAATTTTTCAGTGGTTAATTGGAGAAAGGAGTCTATTGGGGGCTTTTCTGCCTGGGCTGGCTTCAAACCATGATCCTCAGATCTCAGCCTCTTGCATAGTTAGGATTACAGGAGCCTGGCTTCTACCTCACTTTTTTTTTTATTAATTAAATTTTATTGACAAGGTGTTGTGCAAAGGAGGTACAGTTACATAATAAGGTAGTCAGTACATTTCTAGTGATATCTGTTACACCCACATTTTTCTTTCCCTTCCCTAGTTCAAGTAGGCATATATACAATGTCAAGTGTACCAAAATCATATACAGTAACCACGTAGGGTACACCAAAGGAAATTCACCTTGAACATTAAACATAACAACAACAATAGAATCCTCCTGTGTCCTTCTCTTGGAATTGTTTTTGTTTATTCTCGTCTTATATAATCGACTTCACTTTTAAAGGTTCAAGTAATTAGGTCAGGCTCATCTAGAAAATTCAGAATGCTTTTTTTTAATCTCATAGACCACATGTGAAGAATTCTTCATGTCTGTAAAAATAACCTTCAGAGGTTTTAAAGGCCTAGGGAATGTACATTATGGTGATTCTCACCATTTTGTGTGCTATTTCCCTGTGCATCTACTTCTTCATCTGTACAGAGAGAATAACAGCTTTTCATTTCCATTGCAAAGACACACACATCGACTTATCATGAGGATTAGCTGAAGTAATATGGGAACATTGTATAATTTCAAGTAATATTTCAACATGAGCTACAAATAAGAGTTGTAGAATGGTTATTAGCCTTTTTATTAGACTTTGGGCCTTTAACAGTCAGCAAAAGAATCCATTCTCAATATATGCTGAGTGACAGTAAAAATAAATATTACTATTATTGTGTTTTAACGAAGGAAGATCCCATTTTGTAGGAATTTTAAAAATATTTTATTACCAATAATTATTTTTACAGAGGGATTCCTTTTGACATGTCCATATATGCATACAATAAACCTTGATAAGACTCACACTCTAGGCCACTTTCCCTCATCTCTCCCCCACTAGCACACACACCAATCTCAACATGCTTCACTGTTTCAATTTCATACATGTAAATAAAGCATTGTGTCCATATTCACCCTCTTTCATTTTCTCTTTCCATCATCTACCCTACCATTAGTACCTACATCCTGGAGAGGATTTGTTTATATCTAGTAATTCATTTTTTTCAGGTATTACTAGTTGTTTGAAGGTTTTTCTGCCATTGGGGCTTTCCACACATGCATGTTCAGTACTTTACTACGATGGGACCATTGCTTAATCTCATTTTAACTCATGAATTATTCAACAGCTTTCTGTGAGTTTCGTTTTCCTACCTTCATTCACAGATGCAATGTTTTCCAGGACTGTTTATCTTTAAGCATTCTCTTTCCCCTCCTTACAAGTCTTCTTACACTTCCACAATTACAAACATGTTCTATTTATGCATATGCATAAATAATCCTGTGTGTGTGGTTATGCATATGTTTTGGGGGAGCATGTAAGGACATAAAATTCACAGTACTGTATTTAAGAAGCAATGTAAAGTTAGGAAAGTGAAGTTCAGTATAAGCTTCAGTAAAGGCCTAGCAAAATGAGGGTCCCTAACATTTAAATGTCATTAATGTCCCCCAAATCTACCACTACCTCTGTTTTCCTTTACACTTTCCTACTCCATAGTTCCTCTTTCACCTACTCTTATACTTCATCCTTGGATTTATTATTATTTTTGGTGTTTCTATCATAGTGATAAAACTCCACTTAATTGATTTTTTACTGTCTCTCACCTTGTGTGACAGTAACTATGTAAGAAATGAGTACTTAATTAACATATTTGTCATGTACTTATTGAGTTCCCATAATACGACAGGCACTGAGCTCAGAGCAGTGGACATGATGATGATGCCATATGCTACAGTCCTCTAGTGTCTTGGTTCTGACTGAGTGAAAGAATTCCTGAGGGTAGACAATCCAAGGCAGGGGACAAACCTCTGAGACAAACTGGAACAAAATCAGAATCATACTGTAGGAAAGTATGCCTCAAAACTCAAGACAGAATAATAAGGAAATATGGGAATGAGAAGTCAATTCAAAGGCACAGAGAGTTGGAAAGAGACAGGCTTTATTTAAGGACAAAATCCAGAATTCAAGAGCTGAGCCCTAGGACACAAGGTGAATCTGAGCATGTAGGAAATTGGGTGTGGTTTTTAAAAGAAACTTCATAGAGCATTCTCCCTGGTCCTTAATTGCTCTTTATAATTCACTTTGAAATCTTAATTTGGCATCAAAACCTCTTCCCAGATATTTTTTCCATCAATCTTTTCACATGTCAAGAACTAGGTTGTTCATTTCTTACAGACATTGTGATATGTGACACATATTGTATTACTGGGATAAGTGAAATTATTAATAGAAATTCCAGGGAACCTGGAGGCTCCTGGAAAACATATTTAAAATGAAAGAGTCAGGATTTTTTTTCTGGAAAGTCTTTTAATAAAGGCACAGAGAGTACAAGCCTCAAAAAGTATTCAATACTTTATATTGTATGTTTAGTATTTGTTGGTATGCAAATAATAATTTCTTGCTGAAGAAATGGGTGGACTTTGACAGATCTATGGAATTTGCATGCATTTTATATTACCTTTTCCCTTTTACATTAGTAATTGGTTTTGGACTCAGAGCTTCATGTTTGTTAATCAGACACTACCACTTAAGCTACACCTACAGCTTTGATTTTTCTGCTAGTGAGTTTGGAGAGTGTCTCTAGTAACCTTTACTGTCTAAACTGGCTTCAAATCACACTCCTCCAGATCTCAACCTGCTAAGTAGGTAGAAGTACAGGCATGAGCCATTGGCGCCCAAATATATTACCTTTTTAAAGTTAGAGATGGTAGTATTATTTATTTTACTTCCACTTTGTGGTTATCATCTATGTTTTCTTCTCTCATCTCCTGAACTATCTGTTTTATTCCAGAAGCTATGCCATGTGCTGAGTATGCTAAGGTATATAGATCACTATTTCTAGTTTTAGAGGTTCCTGACAGACAGAAGGGGGGAAATGATTGAACAGAAGAATATTATATGTCTGGTGAACCATATTTCAGAGCAAGAAGAGACCACCTGAATTGACTGGTGAGAGAAAACTTCCCAAAGGCTAGACTTTGGGGTTTATTTCCTGAAAACTTAATGGTAGTGAGAATGAGATGGAGGAAGTATGAATTAATGAAAGTGAAGAAGTTGTTGGTTCTTGGAGTGGGAAAAGATAGCATGGTTTATGAGATTATTGTGTTTAGGTTAGGTATTCGGAAGGACAGGTAAGAGACTGGGTGGGTATTACAGAGCTAAGGCTCTGGACACTACCATGTTCACTTGATATTTACATTGTGTTTGAAAGATTGTGTCTGACATGACACACTCATTTAAATATTCTTGTGCCAGGATGAATATTACTTGCTTTCTATCTCAAATTGACAAAAACTTGATAAGGGAAGGGCTTCATTATCTTTTCAGAACTTTAAGTAGATCCATTATTTTATTCTATACTTGCATTGTATTATTTCTTTCAAGTGCTCTTTATCTTAGACATATGCCACCACCACTACCATCACCACTACCAAAACTACCACCACTACCATCACACTATACACTAGTGATCCTGGTAGATATCGCTTGACCAAATTCCTCTATCAGAAGGTTTTACTCATTGTGGTAGGCTTGAATTATCGAGTTCTATATTTTTAAGCCTACTCATTAATCTTGATCATTTTGTTTAATTAGCTTTATTTGGGTTTAAGTACCCTCAGTTACCCACCAATGTCTTTTCTGATTAACAACATGCTTGTATTTCTCAGGTAAGAGTTTATTTAGAAACTTTCAGGCTGGTTAGTTCACATGCTCATAATGAGCTCTCAATATTTGGGCTAGGAAAAAAAGAAGACCAGATCATAAATTATACCATTTAACAAATTTAATCCTCCCATAAAATATTTGGCTGTCGTTGAGCAATCATCCTTCCTTTGATTTCTCTCAACTAAAGTAGAAGTGCTGGGGAACAGAGTATACTCTCTCCTTTTGAATTTCCTTTTCTTAAGGAATTTCTTTTTGGTAGAAGCAAGAAAAGAAGAAATATCTGAAAATGAGATACAGTAATAGTTTCTTTAACTGTGCTGACTTTCATTAAAAGCAGAGAATTTTCCACCATGTTAAATTACACAGTGAGGTAGCACTGTCTCTCTTTAAAATGTGTCTGTCTGTACTGCTATACTTAGCTGGACTGATGGGTTCCAGTAAGTTGTTCTGGTGACACACAGAAATGACCAATGCAGTCTATCTATGCTTTGTATGGAAAGGAAATTGTATAAACAGGATAGGAACAAATATTTTGAATTCAGACTTAAACACGTTTATGATCATTTTATCATAAATTTATTTTGTAGCCAGCTTCTCTGGATAGTGCACAGTGCACTTTCTTTTTAAAGATTTTTGTTCAGCCTCCCTAAAGTCATATTTTGTTGTCCATTTTTACATAGTTTTACTCACAGGGAAGTGAATGAATTCTATCTGTAAGTAAATCATGTATGGAATATTGGTGTGGGCCTGTTAGTTGTCTGTCTCAATACAAGCCATATCTATCACAATGTAGATTTTTATACACTAATTGGACAGAGGGTCTAGATATCCTGTTTATCTGCAGGAAAAATATTTGTCTACAGTTAATGCATAGATGAGAGGATAAATTGACTCTTGCTTCAATTTAAGAGACATAGAAATGCACTTTCATGTTGTGGAGCTTAGACTTAAATCTTTCCACCTTCCTCTGAAAGACAAATTTGACCTTATAAAATACCCGTGACCCTGAAACATTACCATTCCTCTAATGATATGGTAGCTTTATAGAGAGTATCTGAAAAGATTTTTTTTTTTTTTGGTTGATTTTCTCAGTTGTTCCAGCTACGTGCGTGCGCGCGCGCACACACACACACACACACACACACACACACACACAAATAGATGAATCACATTACTAACAAGGGTATTTCCTTAACAGCATGGATAGAATTGGAGGAGTGGGGGGATATGGCAATGAAAAAAAGAAACTTGATTGCATCTGTTTGAAATAACTATCTGATTAAGACATCCGCAACAATAACAACACCAACAAAGAGGAAAATACACTCTACCATCAAAAACTACCACAATTTTCACTTTGGATGGACCATTTCCTTTGAAATGAAAAGAAAAAATGAAGCAGTTACACCATGGGTGTCCCAAACACAAGATGTATCCAACCTATCACTTCTGATTACACAGATATTCACAGAAAGTAAATCCACATAGGATTAAGGAAGCCCCCGGGGATGAACAAGTGGGAGAATATTTATCTGTTTGAACCAAATAGTTGACTGAATAATGAATAACTATTAGCTTAAATTGCAAGAAGCACAGTTATTTAACTAAGACCTACCAGTTTGCATTTTCTTTTATTTTCCTTGCTTTCTTTTTTCCTCAACCATTCCAGTTGTGCACCAGCATCTTCAGAGTATCTCACTGCAATCTTTCTCACCGAATAGCAATGTTTTAAAAAGTAATTTTTGGGTATTTTATTGTTTTTTTTTTTCTTCACTGTTACACTTGTTAGAATGTAGGAACAAACACCCTGAAATATTTCTTCTCTTTAGGCAAGTAAACAAGTGCCATTGCTAGAAATACTTTTCATTTGCTATACGTTTTGGTATCTGCAGAGGATTGGTTCCAAGACCCTCTGCCAGACATCAAGATCTACAGAAGCAGCTGAGCACCGGTGGTTCATGCCTGTCATCCTAGCTATTCAAGAGGCTGGGATCTGAGGATCGTGGTTCAAAGACAGCCAAGGCAGGAAAGTGCATAAATCTTGTCCCTAATTAACTACCAGGAAACCAGAAGTGGCACTGTGGCTCAAAGTGGTAGCGTGCTAGCCTGGAGCAGAAAGAAAGCAGGGACAGTACCCAGGCCCTGAGTTCAAACCTGAAAACTGAGAGAAAAAAAAATCTACAGATGTTCAAGAGTCTTATGTAAAATGATACAATATCTGCATTTAACCCATGTGTTTCTTCTCATTTACTTTAGATCTTCTCTAAATTATTTATGATACACAATGCAATGTAAATGATATATGAATTGTTTTTCAGGGAATAATGACAAGAAAATAAGACTGCGCAGGTGCCCCCCTTTTCTTCCCCCACCCTTCACAATTCTTTTTGGATATTTCTACTCTGTGGTCAACAGAATCCATGGAACTTATAGCTAAAGAGTCCTGGGTGTAAAATAATTAAATCAGAGCAGAAAATCTGATTTTTAGTTAGAATTATATTTTCTTCTATCTAGTTATTACCTTCCCCTCAGCTATACCCTTGCCGAAACTCCACCTAAGTCCCAGAGTCCTGATTATATGGAAGTCTGCACTCGAGGACACTCAGAAAGAAGAAGCAGAGAGGGTGGCAGCATTTCTCAAACTTTGGGCCCCAGAACCTCTCTAAAGTATTAAAAATAATTAGCAGCCCCCAAAGAGCTTTTATTGATGTAGGTTACAGCTACGCACATCTTGAAATTTTATTCATCAATTTATTTGAAATAACAACAATCTCATTACAAGTCATGAAAGTGATGTTGCATTAATTCAACAGATATTGAGTCTTTTGTACTAAGTGTATAACATTTTTAGGCTGTTTTATGCAAGGGATACACAGCAAAACATATGCAACTGGGATATAATAAGAGCATATTTTTCTGTGCAGTTGCACAATAATGCAACACTAAGCAATGGATACATAATGATACCACACTGTTGTATTCACTGAATGAAGAACAACAGTGCTACCCTCTTCAATGCGTTGATTGTACAGCAATCACTGGAGAGATTCCTTCCTGAAATATCTACAGTTGTTTCTGATAAGTGGACCCAAAGAAAGTTCAGGATGTTATTTTAAGAGTAAAAGTATAAGGGTGAACTAATTTGCTCCACTCAGACCTGAAATAGAGGTATTAGTTTCCCACTATATCTATCTAGTTTGAAATATAGAAGTATTTAGAAAGAAATTGAAAAAGGAGACAAAAATAGAAGTTTTTTGACCTATATACTGGGATCAATATTTAGGTGGAGAATTAAAAATATAAAATGATATAATCAAAGAATAAGTAAAAAACAAGCATGTGTGAAGACATACAGAAAATTTTAAGTACACATCTTAAAACTTGTATCTTATCTTAAACACATTGAGGCCCACGGAGACACTGCTCTCTTGAATATTACCTGAGTATCTAAATCTGATTCATCAGCTACTCAGATTTCTACATTATCTCTTTAAATAAACCATGGATAATAACTGCTCAATAATTTCTAGATTTGATTTCTTTAAAACAGAATAAACTTACACACACACAATAACAATGTGGCCACTGATTTGTTCCAGATTTATGTTCATTATTCCAAATGCTTACAAACGCCTTATTCACAACAATTCAGTAGCACTCTTATAGGGAGTAAAAATGGAGAAAACTTATTTCTATTTATTTTCTTAAGTCTTTCCAAAGCACTCTACTAAAATATTATAGAAAACACAATCTCTTTTTTCTTTGCTTCTTAGCTAACTAAAATTTAATATTTCCTTCACTTATGAATATAAACAACAAACCATGATGCTACTGGCAGTGCCTGTGACTTCATCCATAATGGGAATAGATACAACATATCACATTACAGTTTTTGTAGATATATTTAAATATCATTTATATGCATCGATACTTTCAAATTATAGTTTATGAGATTTAGTGATAGATTTTGTGATTTATTGAAAATGAAATATATGTACTATTACAAATATATTTTATTAATTAAAATTTGATAATATAATTGATTCCAGATATTGTTTATTCTATGCATTTAAAAATATTATTTGAGAATGTCTTATTAGAAGGGAAACCAATGGAGTCCATTTTCTAAAAAGTTATGGACCATTAATCTGATGCTTTTCCTTTTCCAGAAAACTTGGATGTTTCTGGGAATGTCAGAGACAAATTTTCCTAATACTTATAGTGAATCATTTTAATCTGATTCTCATATTTAGTTATACAGTAACTTGATGAATACTTGGTAAGCTCTATTACAGTCATATGATGTTCTAGATTCTTAGGAACACCAGTTACCCTCTTAGCCCCCCCAAATCTCCACTCACATGCAGCTTACATAAGGGAAGACTGATGATAAGCAATACATATGAAAGTGCTTAGGTTATGAAATATGCTATAAAAGACAAAGGAAGGGTTGGGATGGAAAAAAGGTTTTGTTTCTGCTTTAAATTGTGTAGTCAGAATGTGATTCATAATATGACTTAAAAAGTTAAGTGAGCTAGCCACATACTTACAGATAGAATTTTCTAGGCAAAGGAAATGATAAGCACAAAGGCACAAGGAGAGAAGCATATCTTCTTCAGAAAGACAGTGTTAGAGGAGCAGGAGAACACAGGAAGGAAAGAAAGGGAAAAGGTCAGAAAGCTAATGTGGGAAAGTACACAGGTAGGGCCTTGAAGACCACTGGAAGGATGTGGACTTTTAGCCTGAGAAAGGTGAGGATTTATTTTTGGAGAAAATGTCAGATCTGATTTATGTTTAAAATGTATCACTTTTAGTTCATTGTTGGAAATAGGATGGAAGGGACACACACTAACAGGAAATAGTCATGAGACTTGCTGAAATCTAGCAAACCTGACCACAGAGATAACAGTAAAGGTAGAGGAAATGACTAGATTCTGGGTATATATTTTTTAAACACACACAAGAAGACTTTCTGTGCAAAAGGTGGGATTTATGATTAACTCAAAGATGGTTCTTGCCTAAGCACTCTGAGTGTAGAGTTTCATATACTGGGATGGATGTAAAGCTATTTGGGGGAGATTAAGAGTCATGCTTAGATATTCAAACCTAAATGAAGATACTGAATTTAGAGCTGGAATACAAGCTAAAGAAGAAGGCAAGGCAGGATATAAAAGTTGGTTTCCTATAGGCATCTACAATGAGACTGGATGAGCTTCTTTGAAAAAGCAAGATGAGTGGACTCATTCCAATTACAGGGCCTCGAAAGAGTCCTGTATTGTTATTTTTCGTCACTACCTCCCCGGGTAGGGAGTGGGTAATTTGTGCGCCTGCTGCCTTCCTTGGATGTGGTATTTAGCACAGGTTTAGGCAAGTCACAGCAGAGGATCACAAGAGCCCAATAGCTATACCCTTATGATGACATAAGATGATGCTAAGTGAAATGAACTCCATGTTATGGAAATGATTGTTATATCACAGTTGTAACTACTTTCAACGTACCATGTGTATCTGTAGCTTCTACTATTGATGATGTTCTTGTATCACCTTCCTGTGATTGTATCTACACTATCTCTGTAATCTTATCTGAGTATATTGGAAACCGTGTATACTGGTATTAGAACTAGGAAATTGAAAGGGAATACCAAAATTGAGAGACACAAGGTAAAAAAAGAGAAACAACTACAAAAGCAATACTTGCAAAACTGTTTGGTGTAAGTGAACTGAACACCTCAGGGGGGGAAAGGCTAAGGGGGAGGGGGGAGGAGGGTATGAGGGACAAGGTAACAAACAGTACAAGAAATGTATCCAATGCCTAACGTATGAAACTGTAACCTCTCTGTACATCAGTTTGATAATAAAAACTTTTAAAAAAAAGCAAGACACAGTTTGGTGCATTGTTAAATGATTAGACAAGCTAACACATCAATCAAAACCTGAGACTTAGGATCCAGTTAGTTAGGAGGAAACACAGTGTGGTATCTTATAAGCCAAAAGAGTTATATCAAGAATGGGTACCATCTCTATGCAATTGGGTAAAATTTAACAACCTGGGAATTATCTGTGATGGTAGTAAGAATGATTTTGGAGGAATGGTGGTGATAAAGCCTGATTGCAGTGACTATTAGACAGGGGAGATAAATGATAGGCTGGGTATAGAACTCCTTTTTAGGTATCTTTCTGTGAAGGCAAAATAGAGTGATATGGATTAAATTAAGATAAATAAAATACAAATAGACTAGAAAATGGTAGGGGAACAGGTCTAATAAAAGAATTTTGGTTTGGTTTAGTTTTTTATCCCTTTTCCAACCCATACTGAGGATTGAACTAGCCTACCAAATGGTAGGAAAAGGCTCTTCCACTTGACACACATCTTTAGTTTTGCTTTCCCAAACTGGATGACTTATAGAATATTGGCATTGGTGAAGGGTAGTCAATAAGAGAAAAAGATATGCTGGGCACTGGTGGTTCACGATCATAGCTACTCAGGAGGCTAAGATCTGAAGATTGTGGTTCAAAGCCAGCTCAGGCAAAAAAGTCTGTGAGATTCTTATCTCCATTAATATGCTCAGAAAAATCTGCAAGTGGCACTGTGGCTTAAGTGGTAGCCTTGAGAAAAAAGAAGACCAGTGACAGCGCCCAGGCTGAGATCAAGTCCAGGAGAGAAGAGGAGAGACAGAGACAGAGACAAAGATAGGAAAGAGAAAGAGAAAGAGAGGGGGAGAGGGACAGAGAGATAGAGACAGAGAGAGATAGGGTGGGAAAGAAGGAGGGAGAGAGAATGTCATAATGAAAAGATGGAAGATACAAAGTGGGAGACAGGGCCTGGCATCTAGTACATGTGTAGAGAGACTGACTCAAAAAAGACCTCAGAGAATTCATCTTTCAGGTCATAGCCAGAAAGAGTGAGTACAGGTGCTTGTGGGTGGCTGAAGAGATTCAATGGCAAGAGTTTGTGATAGCCTCTTCTGATTGCTTCATCTCAGTAAAGGAGAAAGAAGGGTGGGGTTCTGAGAGGACCATTGAGGTAGCATGTGTTAAACATTTAAAGCAGATGTGCAAGAGTCCCCTAGGAGAGTAAATTGAAAATATTCAGTGGTTCTCTTGGGTGGTTTCTTAGACCATCAACATTGCAATTATTTGGGAATTGTGCTAGAAATGCATGTTCTCAGGCTTCAGTTTACAACTACTGAATCAGGAACTCTGAGAATGGCTCTGTTTTTGTGTTTTAATTCTTCTAATGTGTGCTGAAGGTGGAAAGTTATTGGAATGGGTAGTTAGCTTATAATTGCTAAATGGTCCCAATGATCTTGACTTTGAGTGTCAAGAACAGTTAAAGTGAGACTTGTCAGCATACTATAGATCTTTTTCCAGCCACAATTAGGTTATTTTAATGGAATAGAGACAAACTTAGATCTTCAGTCCCTGTGGATTATCCTCATTGTTTTATAAAGTGTAAAATGGTGAGTCTGCAAAAATTAGAATAATGAATATTATTATGGGCTAAATTGTACCCATCCTCAAATTACATAAAAGTCATGATCCATTGCACTTCAGTATGGGACTATAATTTTGCTAAAGGGCTTTATAAAAGAAATGAAGATTAAATAAAATCAACAGGGTTGTACTGAACCATTATAACTGGTGTCTTTATAAGCAAAGGAGATTAGGATATAGACAGATACAGAGGGAAGACAATACCAAACCAAAGAGAAAGGAAAATCTAAGGACAGAGATCTCAAAAAACAATGCCTTGAGCTTGGATTTCTAGCCTTTAGAACAAGGAGAAAACACATTTCTACTGCTTAACCCATTCATCCATCTCAGGAGCTTTGGTAAGCAAACAAATACTAAGAAGCCAGGAAAAGATTCTCTAATCCAAACACTGAGTATAAAAATGACTGACTTCATTTACTTAGTCACTACCTTGGCCAACTGAGATAGTCTTGTCAAAGTCTCTTTTTCCCCTTGTGTTAGAGGAAGAACAATAGCATCTATACAGGAAGGCTATGGTGAAGAGTAATTGAGAGACTGTATGCATTTACTTAACTCAGTAGTAACCCATAATAGGTCCTCAAAAACATCAGCACAAAAAAATGGCCATTGCCTCAAAAGAGCACATGTTCTGGCCAAGAGGGTTCTCCCTTGCTCTGGAATCCACAGAGCCCAAATTGTGAGGTCCTCAGGGGAACCAGGTTTGCAGCTGGTGATTTGAGTCATGTGTTCTCCTGCCTCATGGCAGTGCCTTTTTATTCTCTTCTGGGATTGATTTCTGAGGGGATCCCTAAAGGCCATCATAGAGGGTTGAGACTCTGAATTGATTTTCTATGTTGACACAGCAGGCCAAGCCCTGTCTGGTTTATAAATGGATGCTATATTATTTTCCAGGTATCTTAAGAAATGGAGTCAGGAAAATTAGTCTTTCTAGGGGGTACTGGAAGTGAAAACAAGGGTAGTGAGAGAACTGAGAGCAATCCCTCTTTCTCCCAATTTTGTCCTCATTTGAAAACATTGAGAAAGTACTAGTTAATTGACACTATAATAGTTTCTTATATAAGATTCAGTTCATGGTAGGGAGGCTGTTTACTGTGATAATGGTGTTCAAGTGAGGCTTTGTTATGATTTTCTGCTTTAAGCAGTTGTTAGTGATAGATTTCAGTATGCTAAATTATATTTTCCTTTAAAAGATTATTTTCCCTGTGTATCAACATCTTTTTCAGAGATGGTTAGTTATTATTGGCAAGGATGATAGAGATAGATTCTCTCTGTTCTGGACAATTGAGTAACTTCTTGTCCCAGTTTACTTCATGTAGATCTGACATTGAACAAACATCTCTGATTTGTGTTTAATCTCCGTTTACACAAAGCCAGTACCCTCATGATCTCATAGCACTTTCAAGATTGTGTGGGTGTGTGGGTGGATTTCACTGAGTTTCTCTGTTGAGTTACTTAGTATAGCATGTCTATCTTCAAGAGGCTTCTGTCCTATTTACTCATGGAACTAAAGAGGAGGTTGTTGTTGAATCGGTCTTAAATTTTTTAAGAGCTTGGTGCATTTGCTGGACTTGAGTGGTTCTCTTTTGGCTGATCTTGATTTAATAAGTATCTCAAACCAATATCTTTATATTTGTTCTTTTTTTGTAAGACAGTATTGGACTTAAAATTTTATTTCTGGTGTTTTTATTTCTGTGGCGAGTGGTATAATGTTGCTATATCTACAAATCTATATTTTTCATTTGATATAAGGTAAAAATTGTTTCATTACTTTCTTTCAATAGCTCAGTAGTTATCCCTACACCTACTCCTTGCTGTTTTGAATACCTTCCTTGTTATATAATATTTTTCTACGTATGCTGAGTAATTTCATCTCATATCTGTCTGGCAGGATGAGGAACTTTGTATCCTGTCAAAGGCATTTGGATATTTATGACATCATTTGGAACCATACAAAATTATCAATGCAGGCACATAGCTGAGAGAAACTTTTGAGAAGCATGCAAGAATGGTATAAGAGCTGGCAAAGTAGAATTTTTATAGAAAACAGTAATGAATTAAATAAGATAAGACCATCTGGCTTGAAAAGATCTATACCAACATCCTTTCCAAGTTAGAGGTAAAAAAAAATTAAGGGATATAGTTCCAAATAAAAAATATATAAGTAAAAGGGTCTTATATATACTTATATATCTAAAGTAACAAATAAATTTTAAAACTCTAGAACAAAGATGAAACATATAATATCTAGAAATTTTTAAATATTAAGATTGACTCAAGAGGAGTAGATATTATCATGAAAACAGAAAAAATGTAATAAGATTTTATTTTAAGTGAACAATTTAAAAATACTTAGCTTTATCATGACATTTTAGAATCATTTCTCATTTATTCTTTTAAATTTTATGTTCACATAATTGGAATAAAAGAAACAAAAGGTAAGTTTCATTTTGTGTTGGTGTTTGAATCAACCACTTTGAAATAGGAAGAAAGGATGAATAAAAACATAGGAAATCAACTAATAGCATTTCCAGGGAATAATAGTAAAGCATGGTTGTCTAGCTTGCATGGTGTTACTTCTAGTTATGGAGGAAGCAGCACAGTCTTCTTTATAAGAATCGAACCTGAGACTGTCAGTGGGAATTTCCATGGCTCTGGTTCTGGGGAATTCAGGCTTGTGCTGCAATTACAGGTAGCAGGGTATCTGTGAAATAGAGGAAAAAGAAGAAGGAAGAAATGATGTTGGAAAACTAGGGAGAAGGAAGCTGCAACAAGGTCTACAATTCTTTCCAGGTACAAAACTGATTTTTGTCCCTATTTCACATTTTTTTGTGTAAAAGGGGATATTTAGGAAATTTTAGTCAAATAAAAATAAATATAAAACAAATGCACAAACATATAAAACAAAAACACAACTAAGTTGTGTTTATTGTTTAAAAAAGTAAGCAAAGGAAGAGAGTATAGAAAACAAATGGAAGATACAGAATACTCCATGAAACAAATTTTTTCAGAAACAAGTGTAAAATTTCACTAAATATATTCATAGTTTTAATACAGAACTTAGAACAATTGCTTTCATAAAATCAAAGCATGAAGAAGATACACAAGAGTTCAAGGAAGCTTTGGGAAGACCAGAGTAAGAAAACTGAGATCAAGTCTTGTGGCATGTGCTTAGAATCCCATTAATTGAGAGGCAGAGATTGAAAGGATCACAGTTCAAGGCCAGCCTGAACAAAAAGGTAGTAGTACAGACCCTATCTCATCCGTAATCTGAGCATGATAGTGTGTGTCTATCTTTTGAGCTCTTCAGGAAGATATGAGTAGAGGATTTCATTTTAAGATAGGTGCCAGGCAAAAACACAAGAGCTTATCTTAAAAATAACTAAACCAAAAATAAATAACTAGATAAATGAATAAGTGAATGAATAAATATGTAAAAAGTAAAGGGTCCTTTCAATTAGGTAGAATACCTGCCTGGTAAGCATTTGACCTTGAGTTCATATCCCAGTATCCTCAAAAGAAATAGTAACTGAAATTTTGGGAAAGAGGTACATAATTAAAATTGACTTCATTATATAATTCAGATAACTCCTTTAAATAAAAGAAAATTAAAAATATTTTAATGAGTATACTCTATTAAAGTTACGGGACTAGAAAGAAAATGAAAGCCTCTTCTGCCAGGCAATGAATTTAAAGTGTTTTTCTAGTAGAAAAAAAATTGATGGCAGGTTTCTTAGTTTCACAAAAACATAAAATGCTAGAGCTGAACAGAGTAATCATAGATTTGAAGGAAAAGAGAATATAATTAATAAATCTCTACCTAGAAAAGCTGTTGCTAAAGGGTGAAAGGCATTTAAACCTACAAGGATATACCACTTTCCCTAATGAGACTGAGAAAGAGCAATGTATTTGACAATATTGTATTGGTAAGATGTATGTAATTGGCATAACTTTTTCAATGCTGAGTAAAGTGACAAGATCTATTAAAATTATTTCTACATGAACATTGATTCAACAATTCTGTTTTCAGGATATATTTTTCCTTCAAAAAATGAAAATGTAAGAATAGGCCAGTGGCCCATGTCTATAATCCTAGCTACTCAGGCAGTTGAGATCTGAGGATCACAGTTCAAAGCAAGGCTAATCAGAAGAGTTTGTGAGATTCCCATCTCCAAAAAAAGCCTGAGGAAGAACTGTTGCTCAAGTGGTAGAGTGCTAACCTTGAGTAAAAATGCACAGAGACAGTGAACAGATGCTGAGCTCAAGCCCAGGACATGCATAAAAAATAAAAATAAAAGCAAGGATGGAAGAGTTTCATGTAACATGTTGTTTAGAGAAAGCTATTTGAAGCCAACTAAATAGTCACCAATAGGGGAATGTTTAAGTGTATCATTAGTATTTCAAAACATAACAAAACAATAATTTTCATTTAATATATCCAAAATGTATATACATTTAGGGCTGGGGATATGGCCTAGTGGCAAGAGAGCTTGCCTTGTATACATGAGGCCCTGGGTTCAATTCCCCAGCACCACATATACAGAAAAAATGGCCAGAAGTGGCACTGTGGCTCAAGTGGCAGAGTGCTAGCCTTGAGCAAAAGGAAGCCAGGGACAGTGTTCAGGTCCCGAGTTCAAGGCCCAGTACTGGCCAAAAAAAAAAAAGTATATACATTTATATCATAAATAGCTAGATAAAATAGTGTTTGATAAAGGAGCCATTTGGTTCCTGATTATATAGACAGATATCTATGAAATCTGTGTAATTTCAGAATAAAGCTCCTGTCTTCACCTTTGTCTAGTAAATGTCTACCTTAACCCATATCACCTTCCTCTTCTAAGAACTGTTGTAGTTTTTTTCATATTCCAATCTATTAAAACTCTAAGAAGAATTCATTTTATTTAATGTATACATATACCATGTGATCACTTTGGATTTGTTACTCAAGAATACTTTAGCAGAATGAATATTTAATTATACAATATTAACACCAGCTTGTTTGTTGATAAGTTAGTTGGTATATTAGGTGGTACGTAGGTGAATCATTTTGTATGCTTTCCCAGATTTTTCACTCTACTTATAATCCTGTCCTGGCTCAGAAATACATGTTTGCATACATTTGAGGAAATAGTATTTCCTCTTTCTTTTGAAGTTCTTGGAGGTTGTTCATTATCTCTCGTGGGTATTTGTGTAGAGAATTTATTTGTTTGTTTATTTTATATCCCCTCCACAACATTAATGTGCAAGGCTGTATTCTACAAATGGCTTGGGAATTCAAGATAAGATTTTTCATATTCACTATTTCATGTGTAAATCCTACATAAGTACCCCCCAGAGCATTACAGTGAACGTTAGAGATTTTGCTTGAGTTCTTATCTCAGATTATGAGATACTGGTTAAAAATATCCGAATAAATGAGAAAGGATTTACTGCTGCTCTCCCACCACCTTCTCTCAAAGCTCTTTTCTACTTTTTAGATGCATACAACAACCTGGGTAATTCTTTCACTTCTTTTTAAAGCCACTCTTTATGTCTTCAAAAACAGTGATTATGTCTCTGGAAAAAGAATGAACTTATATAACCCTAATTGAATGGATCTATAATGTCATACTCTACCTCCCCCAAAATAATGTGTTATGTTATGTCTTTGGCCTGATGGCCTAAATTTCAGTGACAACAATTTGTGAATGTGCTTCATGAATCACAGCGTTTGTTAAGGAGCATTTATTTCATGAACTAATTTGTGTCTGTTCCAGCCATCTCAGTTTTATATGCAATAGTTTCACAATATCATATTAACATACTTAATTCTTCTGAAACTAGACAATTGATTTAATTCTGTGTTTGCAAATAGGAGAGTATACTTGCTCATCATGCCTACATTGGGAAATTGCTGACTTTGAAGGCTTATCAAGTTGTGGAAGATGAATCAGAGTGAGAAATCTCAATTGTCCATTCTTGTCTCAGAAGCAAGCATTCCTGCTTTCCAGAATAGAGTCTTCTTTTATGTCCTGGGTTGTGTAGTCTGTGCTGCTCTCTGATTCTTGCCTTTGGGAAGTTGGTCTCAGTCTTCAGGTTTGGAATGCATGTTCAGAAACCTAGTTTATTTAGGAATAGGCTTCACATTTTTTTTTAGCAATGCTCTAAGACTCTTGTGATTGTGAGTGTGTGTGTGTGTTTCTCATCAACAGCTAGACCAAATACTCAGTGGTTCTTTTTAGAATGCAACTAGTTGACTATGCATTCAGGTTTCCTATATTACAAAGTGGTTCCTTATGAAGACTCTAAACATTTTCATGTGTCCAGTGCATCATTACTTTTTTTTCTGTAGAAGGCACAGAACATACTACAGATTTGTTCAATTATCAGTATTTGTTGTTTGCTACATGCAATACATAAGATTGTGTTCCCCAAAGTAGCTTGAAAATGTCAACATGTTCCCCAGCTCTGCTCCATCCTGGATTCAGACAAAGAAGGGGGAAGATCTGGTGGCTGCCTCTTTCTTCATAAATGCTTATGTTCATATTAGGAAAGTTATGAAGGTTTCACCATGAGCTGGTCAGCCATCAGTTCTGATATTTGTCAGCATCATTTAAAAAAACCCACTTGAGAAAATGGGAAATCATAAGGAAGCAGGACTTCACATGTTACTTGCATCAGGATAGTTGTTCAATCCAGCTTATTCCCAGAAAGTATGGCTTTGTGTCATCACTTGAGATAGCAAGCTATTCACTGAGTAACATTGTGGTAGGTTCTATAGCTTCAGTAGAGAAGGGATATAAGGATGCTTTGGACACATGATAATGCTTAGAATATACTTGATAAACTACTATACAACATAGGATGCATAGTCAGCTAGTTGAATTCTAAAAGGAACCAATAGATATTTAGTTTGAATAATGGTGAATCACACACACACACACACACACACACACACATACACACAAACACACACACACGATTTCTGACTTCAAACAAGATTTTTTAAAGGATGTTAGCAAATGTAAAAGGTGATGGTAGCTGGACAGCTCATAGTGAACACAATCACAATGTTTCCTTCCATGAACATGAGAATTGGTGCAGAGAAAATGTACCAGAAAGCAGTCTCATATCTTCTTCTTTCTCTGGATCCAGGATGGAGCAGAGTTAAAATGACATTTATAAACTACTTTTCCAGTAGCCAAATGACCCACTGACTCAAGACTCAAGCTACTTTTTCACATCACACATGTTGGTGAGTCATTCTCTTTTTGCATAAAAATGATGCAAATGCCAAAACTCTCATTGGCCATAGTTCAGTTGATGGGAGATCCCACCAATGGAAATGCAAAATAGATCTTTACTTGATAAAATTAATGAACATAAATAACATTTCTTAAGAAATATGCTTTTAAACCATGTTTTCATTGGATAGATCAATAGGTCATAAATAGTGAGCTAATACCTATTTTTGAAGTAGTACCATGTTTTGATTTGTAGCAATTATTGCTTTCAATGGCTTTCTGAAAAAAAGACAATTATGATATTGGATGATTCATACAAACCTCAGATCAGCCCTCTTTCAGGAAAAGTAGAAATCTCATTGGATTTGAAATTTATGGATGTTTCTTTTACAGTTCATGGGAAATTTTGTAAAATCATGTTAAAATAATACACAGGAGTTGAATTATCTCCATAGTCCTGCAGCTTGTTTAGGAATACACATAAATAGTTCTTGCCAGAGGACAGCTTGAAGATGTGAGACACAGAGACCTATAAACCTTCCTTTAAAAGGACACTACATCCAAGCTTAAAATTAAATCAGCCTGAAAGAGCTGGGAGAGTATTATTTATTGAAATAATTATAGAAGTTGACATTTTTTTCTGAGAAAGTTAAGAGAAGTTTCCTTTGTGTTTTGTTAATAATTGAAGCAGTCTGAGAAAAAGGCCTCATTTGACCTACATTCCCTGCTTTCTTGTATGACAGTAATTCAAAGAATGTAAATTTATACATCTGAAACTTTTTCATCTTAAATAACAATATTTTTGAATATATACAATATTATTTTGCAAGAAGTGCAACTCATTTCTTACACATCTTCTCATTCCTCCACCCATGCCATTAACTCCACATTTCATGCTATATAAAGGGATATTGAGAGACTTGGAGTTACTTAAACAACAGCTTACATGTGCTAAGTAAAGAGCTTAGAAGTATATTTCCAGAGTGCTCCTTGTACTGATGGTAATTCTATTTTTTCACTGAGCACCATTGGAAAGTGCTCTTATACCAAGTACAACATGATTTAAATAACTGAGGATATATTTTACACCAATTAAATATCTATCTAATTTTCTTACAGCAGTCACAATAGATCATTTCAAAGATCAATACACCACCAACACTGAGCCATGAATAATAAATTCTTTTGGATAAAAGAAAATTGTTTCCCTATCACTTTGTGGAACTTGGCTGTTGGCAATATGGACCTGCCATCTTTCCCATTGGCATAGACTTTGATAATTTATTTTGCCAAGGGTGAGATTTATATGCATGAACCACTTTTATTCCAATAATAAATGCATTACTTTCTCTCAAGGGTACAGTGAAAAATTGCTATGAAATCATTATTCTTGTTCAGCTGATAGGGCTGGGGAGGAGGAAATAGTCCTTTGAAGACTTTTTGTCTTCTCCTCTTTCTTCTCCTCCTCCTTCTCCTCCTTCATTTATCTTCTTGAATTCTCTGTTTTTACAACCCCATATTTCTACAGATGTGAGAGACACACCTCCATGGTATTCTAATAGAAAGCCTTATTCCATCGTCTGTGGAGAAGCCTTCCTACCCTTCGCTGGACTCTCCTATGTGGACAAGCTGAAAAGCATATTTCCAAGACTCCTTTGCTGCTAGGATTTACCACTAAAATGTAGTTGCATGAAATCCAGGAATTCGAAACGAGGCAGAAAATACTTTGTTGAAGTTACTGAAACATAAGCTGACTTCTGTGAGGGTTCACAGTGGATCATTCAGTCTCCACTGAGCTGAAGAGGCTCTGGTGGCTACTATGGTAGAAATTTTAGTAGCAAAAGTTGCTTCCTGGTCCTGGGAATGTGGCTTAGAGTTAGAGTTCTTATATAGCATGCATGAAACCCTGGGTTTGACTTCTAAGCACCACATAAACAGTAAAAGCCAGAGGTGGCACTGTGGCTCAAGATGTATAGTGCTAGTAGTCTTGAGCAAAAAATGAAACCAGGGACAGTGCTCAGGCCCTGATTCCCAGCCTCAGGACTGGCAAAAAAAAAAGAAAAAAAAAAGGTGCTGCCTTACCTTGAGATTGCTAGTACATTGATATGACATTGAAACTAAAGGTCAAAGATAGTTTCAGTAAACCATTCTTCTATCTCTTCCAAAACTACACATCCCTTACATGAACTCTTTGTTTGTTTGTTTGATATGCTTATAGGTGAGTTTGAATCCTGACTGGAGCAGTAGTTGATCTCACTCTGTTTTAAGTAATAAATAATTAAAATTTAATCTCATAGAATAGGAGGACTTAGGTATTTGGGTTAAGATGGTCCTTTTTAAAATTTGTTTTTAACTGAAACTTTCTTTCCATTTTAATATTTAAGAATGAGTCTATTAGTACTAATTTTTCTAGAGGTTTGTGAGTGTAAGCAATAATGTGTATGAAGTGATAAATTAATGAGTTTACATTATTTGAATTTATGAATATTTAAACCCTTAATAAAACCTGGTTTAAGTAATAAAGAAATGTGTCATCTATAAAACTAGGAGTTGATATGCTGGTTGTACTCCAAGAATGATATAATCTATAGTCAGGGAGGTCAGAATGGCTTGATGATGTAAACACACCAGTAACTGATTTTGAAAATAATGTTTTACTGAACCATATCCCTGACATTCTGGTGACTTTTTCTCTGTAATGGCTGAGTTGAATAGTTTCCATGAAAACCATGGACCTTCTGGTTGGCAAAGTTAAATTATTTGTTATCTAACCCTTTGCTTAAAAGTATGCAAAATTCTAATATAAACAGTTTGGTACTACTATTCTCAGCAGTAATTTTATCTTACATATGGAAATTTTATAGCCACAAAAGAGATGACCACAGCATTGAAGGTCATACATTTTTATTTCCCTCTCTAAGAAAGGAAAAATGGCACGTATCTGTCCTTGTAGTTGGATTAGAATTAATTGAATCAACATCAAATCCCTGGACTAGTAACTATTGTCAGGAAATCTTCTAAATATCAATTAGCCGATGTGAAACACAATCTGAACTTTTACTCTATGTTAGGCATGGGCTACTCACCTGGAATTTTAGGGTTCTGTAGACAAGAGGGGAAACTACAGTTACTGGGAAGCCAGGTCTCAGTGACTCACACCTGTAGTCCTAGTTACTTAGAATGCTGAGATCTGAGGATCACAGTTCAAATCTAGCCCAGAAAAGATAGCTAGCAAGACTTTCATCTCCATTTAATTACCAAAATAAAAAGTCTGGAAGCTGTGGCTCAAGTGGTAGAGTACTATTTTTGAACACTAAAACTCAGGGAGTACCTAATCCCTGAGTTCAAGTCCCAGAACTTGCACAAAAACAACAAAAACAAAAAATAGAAAAAGGAAGAGATAAAGCCAAGTACTGGGCAGGCAATATATATTGTCCCAAAGTCATAACAAAGTACTTCAAAACATGATAGATACTCAATAATAGTTCACTCTTTTGCCAAACATAGATTGCACCTACTTGACTGGGTCATTCCTAGGTTAGGCTAAAATAAAATCACTTAATTTTAGTATCCCCACAAGAAGTTCAACACACTAGATATTTCTAGGGGGACAATTCTGTTATTAAATGAAAGTATTTGTTAAAAGGCCTGCATTCGTCGGGTGGTTTAGTTTTCAAATTGCTTTCCATATACATCAATTAAAAAAAAAATCTTGTTTCCCCCTCCCAAGGGAGAATGACCTCAAGTTGTACTCTCCCTTCTTGACAGACACTCATTCTTGCTGAGGGAGAATGTCACCCAAAGGTGAAAGAATACAATACCATGGAATCTACACACTCATCGATCACCATTGTTTAACATCACCATTGTTTAACATCTTCTACGTGTCACACTGGGCTAAGTAGAAAAGGGGCTCTGCTCTCATTTCATATATTCAAATGGGTGAAGCCTGAATAACTAAACACATGAACAAAAGCAACTCCTTTCGGAGAGTGGCAAAGTGCTGTGAAGACAAGGCAGGCAAATATGATCAGAGACACCTGTGGGGTTACATCATGTCGGAAGTCAGGTCAAGACCTCTGTAAGCGGGTATTTTTTCCTTTAAATGTGAAGGTGAAAGTCTTGAGGAACAATATCCATTTCTTTGATAGAGTTTGCTGAATATTTTTAAGGTTTCATTGATAAGGTTATAACTTTCTAGTTTTCTCTGCAAAGAAACTTTCATGCATCTTCACTTGGGAAAATACCTTGTATTGAAAGAAGGAAGGCTAGGGAAGGAGAAACTTTAAAATTGTTTTTGAATGATATTATTTCAGAATTATATAGCTGAGGTTGTGTAAACTCTTCTTCAGCTTTTATAAAAGTTACACTCACATTTTCAAGTTTTGGAAATGGATTTTAGACAATAGAAACTGATGAATCCAGGGCCTATTGCAATATCTTTTTATACTGATTAAATTACACAGAGTCAGAGGAACAAATAATACTCTAGGACGGCTCAAGTTTCAAAAAAGCAAAGTAATTCAAGAGAAAGCCTAAGCATCTTGCTACTTATAGTGTAAATTGGAAATGAGTTTTTTCTTTGTGCATGGATAGCACTTCCTGTTGTCTCAATCCCTTGATCCAAGATAAGATGGTGATGTTATTGTTCAATTATTGCCATTGCCTCCCTAACAAGTGTCTTCTGCTACATGTAGTAAACCTTTCACGTTTCATTCATGTTTCACATTCTTGCATCCCAAATCATTCTTTCTACTGTTGGATATTTCTCAGAGGATCTTGCAAACATTTAGACATCTGAATGTATTATTAAAGTGATACAAAAGAAAAAAATGGGATAATCTGGAGATACAAAAGCAGTGTGGGAAAGAATAATCCTTCCTGTAGGCAAAATTGACCTAGTTAATGTTTGTAATGATGGTTTTGCATGTATTTTTGAAAATAAAAGTCAGTTTTTCTTATGTGTGGCAAAGCATCATGGTGCTGAGGTAAATGATTAATTCAATTAATATAATTACTGTCTTCTTTTTTCTAGAAGAACATCAATTCATGTGCAGTACTACTTCAATGAAAAGTATATTTTATGAATGTGTAGAAATACTACAATGAAAATCCTTTGCACAATTAATATATATCAATAAAAACTGTGAAAATAAAAAGCATCACTATTTAAAATTATTCATAAGTGCTGAAATGCTTGAAGATAAGGAAATAATATACTGATGTAAGTAACAGGAATATTCTGAAGTGTTTTGCATGCTTAGGACATATACTATCCCATCAGGCAGAGTATCAATTCTGATACCTCTGAAATTTTAAATCCAAGACTCTAAGTAACTATCTCCTCTCTTGGTGGTTGCAGCAATCTCCATTTTGACTGAGGACCATGGTTAAAAAGATGTTAGACCTATCTTCCTGTTAAAAATGACTGTGAGAAGTTTCTCAGTAAGTCATTAGCCCATTTATTACTTGGATTGCTGTTTCTTTGAGATTTTATTTTGGGGTCATTAAATTTTATCTCTAAGTATATTTTGGATATTAGGCCTTATCTGATGTATAACTGGTTAAAAACAAAACAAAAAAACTCTCCCATATTGTAGACTTTCTATTTAGTTTATTAGCTATGTCCTTTTCCAAGAAACTTAAAAGTTAGATGCCATCCCATTTCTTCAGTTTTTCTCTAACTTGTTGTGATTTTGGATCTTACTTAGAAAGTTTCAACCTGTTCCTAAGAGCTCTAATGATAATGTTTTCACAGTTTCTGCTCTTACATTGAAGTATTTGATCTGTTTTCAGTTGACTCTCATGCAAGGTGATATATAGGGAACTAGTTTCGGTTTTGTGCACATAGATAGCCAATTTTCTAGCACCATTTGTTGAAGAGGCTGTCTTTCTTCCAAAGAGAGACTTATCAGAAGAAGTAAAAATGTTCAATAGACACATGAAGAAATGTTCAACATCTTCGGACATAAAGCAAATGCAAATAAAAACACATTGAGTTTCCATTTCACTGCAGTTATAATGGCCAATATCAGCAATAATAAATCCTGTCATAGATGTGGCCAAAAGGGAACTCTACTATTGTCAGTGGGAATGTGAACTTGTTCAACAACATTGAAAATCAGTATGGTGATTCCTCAAAAAACTAAACATAGATGTACCCTATGACCCAGTAAATCCATTCCTGGGCATTTATACAATAGAGTACAAACAAGGCTACACTAAAGCCACTAGCACAACTATGTTCACTGTAGCATTATTTACCATAGCTATGATATGGAATTAGCCTGGATACCCCTCAATAAATGAATGGGTCAAGAAAACATGGTATATGTACACAATGAAATTCTACTCATCCTCTGAAAGAATGATATTGTACCATCTGTAAGGATATGGAAAGGCTTGGAAAAATTAAGTGAAGTAAGCTAGATCCACAGAAGCATAGGTTAGATGGTTTCTGTTATTTTGCTAGATAGAATGAGCCTATAAATCTATAAGTAAACACACTGAGTGGAAAGTAATGGTTACAAATGAATTTACTGATGAGTAATATATGCTATGAAAGCACAAGTAGTATATTTCTTTAAAAAGACTAAGTAAAAGCCCAACAGGGAAAGGGAGGGGAGGGAGGGGGGTATGAGGGACAAGGTAACAAACAGTCCAAGAAATGTATCCAATGCCTAACGTATGAAACTGTAACCTCTCTGTACATCAGTTTGATAATAAAAGTTTGAAAAAAAAAAGCCCAACAAAATAAGTACCGGGGAATAAATACCTGTAAGAGGGGTGGGTGGGGCCAAAAGAAGATGGGGAGAAGAATGAAGAGGGGAAGGGGGAAGGATACAGGGAAGAAATCATTATACATACCATAGAATTGAAAAATATAAGGAAAGGAGTGGGAGGGGTGAAAACGTTGTGCACAGAAATGTTGTAACAAAGTCAGTAATGATACTAGGCATTACATTGAAAATGAACAATAAAACTTGTGGGTAGGGATAGGAGGAAAAAAATTGGAGAGAGTGAGGAAAGGCTTGGGTGGGGAAGGGTGTGTGAGAATGTTGAAAGGGGTGACATTGATCAAGATACATTGTATTCATAAACTGTGCTGGTCAAGGACAATCCTTTGTAGAACTACTAAAAGATAATTTAAATATGAAATAAGTGATCGTGATTATCCCTGTCTTAGAGATTGGAAAACAGAAATTTCTTGAATTTTCAAAAATGACCTAAATTCTAAATGACTTCAATGAAACTTGACTTTAAGCTCACATCTGTATAGTAACAAGGTCTTTTGTTACTGCGCCATCATATAGTTGCAGTTTGCATAAGGCTTCAGAAATTTTTGTCTCCATTAATTGCCAATTTAATAAAACGACAATACCCATAACAATTGAATGGAATTAATAAATTATCCTCCAAACTTCTAATCCTTGAATTTTGTTTTGGTTTGTTTTATGCCTGGCACTGGCACTGTCCCTGAGCTTTTGTTCTTAAAACTAGTGCTCTCTCACTTGAACCACAGCTCTACATATGGCCTTTGGTGATTAATTGGAGATGAGTCTCAAAGCCTTTCCTGTCTGGGATGGCTTTGAATCACCATCCTTAGATGTCAGCCTCCTAAGTAGCTAAGATTAAAGTGATGAGCCACTGATGCCTGGCTCTAATCCTTGATTATTTTTACTCAAGATTTACAGGCTAGATTACATTGGCTGAATTTTCCATGTTGCATCCAGAAGGAAGTTCACAGGTTGTCACCCAGGCTACAAGTCGACTTATGACACCTTCTCCCCTGCCCTGAGCCAGTCCTTGAGAAAAATGATGCATAGCCAAATGCCTCAGCGGAAGCTTCCTGACAAAAAGCCAAACATCTGGGGAGGCTGTTTGGAAAATGTGCAACACAATCAATGCTTTAAAAAGTAAGATAGTTTTCTACCCATCCCTAAACATTCAAATAGGAAAGCAGCATATTGGTTGAAGTAGGTTTGTTAGCATTTCTAAATACAAAGTGTCTTTAATATCTCATTAGACTTGTCCTATACAGTTCTCACAGATTCAAAGTTCTTTGGTATTTTACAAACAGAAATATTCAAAGAAGAAAAGTAATATGTCAGCACTCTTTCATATAAAGTATTCACAATATTTTCTACATTTCCCTATGAGATGATTTGATCTCACACTTAAATACTAAACCTGAAGTCATCATGAAATTAAATATGCATCTATCTAATTTGGAGAATACATTCTGGTTGCAATAATACTCTGGTTTCTAATTGTGTATGTACACATACACACACACACATTCTGATAAATCACAGTTTTTCAGACTCTTTTCTCCATGATAAAGGATTTAGTCCTAAATCTGGGCACTACATGGGTTTATGACATTTCAATAGTGGTCATGCCTTTCCTAGACATATTCTTTACAGTGGATAGAGGGATATAGAATACACAAACAGATAAGGGAAAAATATACTTTACTAAGAGAAAGAACTTCTCAAAAATTGCTGTTTCACAGGGCACTGGGGGATGATATGTATAATTTTAGCTACTGAAAAATCTGAGTATCACCATCAGAAGCCAGCCTGAGAATTACAAGAGTCTCTTTTCCCCCAAAGGACTAGCTAAAGTACATAAATGAGCGTGGACTCAAGTTATAGTGTCAACCAAAAGTGTAAAAAGCTGAGCAAGAGCACAGAGCTCGGAGTATTCAAGTCCTAGTATTGCTCTGCAATCCTCCCTGTAAAAATAAACTCAACCAAGAAGGAATTGCTGAACTAATGGTGACGAATGAAGGACAGTCTTTCTATAGTATGCATTCCCTGGCTCATGGCAGTGATACAAACTGCTCTAGAATGTGCAGAGGCGATAGTACATGAATATCATTTACTTGCTAACGTGGATTTTAATTCTATAAGAGTCCTGGATCATCATTTATTAATCATGGTGATAGCATTCTTTATCATTGATCACACAGGTGACTTCAGAAAACTTGACAGAGTTCAACAGACTCCAGAAGTCAATAAGAAAGATTTTGAATTACTTTTAAAGCCAACTTGAAAACCCTTTTGACATTCCCTGAATTAGGAGCCCATGGTCAATTGTTTTATTAGTAGGACAGATTCTGGAAGATTCCTTCTTGCAATATATATTGAGAATTATTTGTGATGAAAATTTTTGTTACATAGAGAGAACATTGTGTTTTATACTATGAAACAGTAGGAGTTAAGCTTAGTTCATTTGGCATTTATTTAGCCATCTACTTCTTGTTTTACTTTAGTCCCCTTTGCCGGAATGAAGTAAAACCAGCAACAGTAAAGTACAGTCTAATTTATATGGCTGTATTTAGAGTGAATAAAAATGTTGCATTCATCTTACTTACAAGGAATTTTTTGATGTATTTTCTGTTTACTATTTGTTACTGGCTTTTAAATATGTAGTTTCATTTTTTATTTTGTTTTTAGATATGACTACTTTGATATAGTCATTAGACATATCTTCAACATGGAGAGTAGTCTTGCCAAAATATGAAGTATTTTGATACTGAAGTATCAGATTTAAAGACTGCCCTTGGAGTTTGTGTTTAATTCATTAGAAAGTAAGTCTCCAATTTAAAAATTATGTGCTACAATTTTTCTAGTGAAATATTTGAGCCATGTAATAACATATTTAGACTTTCAAACTTTACATACCACATATGATTTAACAGTTCATAAGTAGCTGGGCACCATGACCCATGCCTGTAATCCTGCCCTATTTAAGAGGCTGAGTTGTGAGGATCTTTGTTTGAAGCCAAACCCCAGGGTAGGAAAATTCTGAGATTCTTATCTCTACTTAACCACTAAAAGGCAAGAAAGGGAGCTGTGGCTAAAGTGGGAAAGTGTTCATCTTGAGCAAAAAAAGGTCAGGGATAGTGCCCAGAACCTGATTTCAATCCCCAGGACTTGTACTCACACACAAAAGTTTGTGTGTATAAAACAAAGACAATTACTATGGTCTAATGTTTATGTTATTCCAAAATTTCTCCAGTGAAGTAGTAACTGTTCAGGTGATGAAACTAGAAGATAAGGCCTTAGGGAACTGATTGGGTCAAGAACAAAAGCCTGATGAATAGGATTAGCACTCCTCCCATATAAAGACCAAGTAAAATCTCTCACCTTTTCCACCAGGTGAGAACACTACGAATTTGACAGAGGGCTCATCCCTAGACAGTAAATCTTCTAGTGCCTTCTCTTGGGCTTCCTCACATCTAGAATTATGTGAAACCAGCTTCTCTTCTTGGGGGGAGGGACCTATAGTATTTCATTACAGCAGTCTGAATGAACTGAATTAATACTAGGCCAGCAAAATAATATCGAACTTCATAAAATTTTATTTCATTGAAATGTGTCTGATTTAAGAAAAATCATCCACTTTGTCTCAGGTAAAATCAAGTTTTAAAATATTAATTTTTTATTATTATTAGTAGTAGTAGTATGATTACTATTTTATCCTTCAGTTGTTGTACAAAGGACTTGTCAATTATCAGTTTATGAAAACAATATATCTTGATCAATGTCATCTCTTTCAACATTCCTTCCTTACCTACCCTTTTCCTCACTTATTAAGTTTGTAGACTATACATTGGATTCTTGACTGCATTTTCCTCCCTTCTCTTGATTATTTGTACAACCTTTCCCCCTGATCTGACCCTACCCCTTTGGAGTACCTGTTTCTGATATTTTATTTAAGTGAACTTTGCTTTTGTCTTTCTAAGGAATTGTACTATTCAAATTTTTCCTTTAGATTTATACTATTTCAGAATCTAGAAGTCATTTTAAGTGTTAAGAATTAGGAAAAGAAAAAAATTAGCATATTTTATGCATAACACTTTAAGTTGAGAAGCCAAGTGAGGTTGAGGCAAAGACATTGGATTACACTTCACTATACCTCCATAGTTGATATTCCTGGCCAAGATGAGCTACTGCATTTCTGCAGTGATGGAAAACAATAATATAAATGAGAAAAGGAAATGGTCCCATTAATTGTACATTTAAAGGGTGTATGGCAGTCAATTTTTCAAAACTACTACATGCTTGCATTTCTGAAAACAACACACTGACTACATCAGTTAATACTTTAGTGCATTTGTAAAAGAGCTAGGGAATGGAGCACTTCAATTGGTTGAATCTTAGAGTAGCAAGGTTATTTGTTGATAATTATAAAAAATCAGTTTGAGAAAAATCTGTGTACTGAGGATCTTCTCAAAACATGTTATTCAACCACAGTTTCTTTGGTTAACACCACAGTTCATGAAGTGTTTTTCAGTTTTGAAAAATTGGTTATTAATCCAGGCGCTGGTGGCTCACGTTTGTAATCCTAGCTACTCAGGAGGCTGAGATCAGAGGATTGAAGTTCAAAGCTAGCCCTGACAGACAAATCTAGGAAACTCAACCAATAAGCCTTGAGCAGAAAAGATCTTGTTCTGAACACTAGACTTTGAGTTCAAGCCCCAGAAAAGGTCAAGCCCCAGTATTGGAGTATACTACACACAGACACCACACACGCACACACACACACACACACACACACACACACACACACACATCTATAGTTTTTATCTCAGTATTCATGTCTATTCTATATATTAACTACTCATTTACTAGAGGAAGATACAAAATGTGGAGACATTGGTTTTGTTCAAGAGTGCACAAATTCTGAAGCTCTCTACTGGCTGTGAAATCTCAACAGTACAATGTTCTTGACATGTAGAATACAGCTTCCATATCATATTTTAATTTAAAAAGTTTTGAGTAGTCATGAACATGGGTAGATTATTTTTTTCAAACTTCCATAGACTTACTTTGAAATATAACCAATGTGGGCTCTCTCTCTCGACTTCCCCTCGCTTGGGGGGGAAGGGGCTTGTCCGCCCCTTCCTGGGTGGTCCATTATCGCTCACGCGGGAGCGATGGCCACGGGTAGCCTCGGTGGCGTGTGGTCGCAGGGTGCCCCAAAGCCGCCAAGAACGACAGGGACGTGTGGGCCCCTGGAGAAAACCTCTAGGGCTTCTGTTTATTCAAATGAGGAGCCTCCCAGATATACCCCAAAGGCGGGCACAAGAGAGGGGCCCCTGATTGGTCCCAAGGGGCTGTCCCTCAAGTGATGTCAGACTTCCTTCTCTTCCTGTTAAAGACAGGAAGGGGAGGGACAGGCTGAGGTCAGCTGTGGCCCCTTAAAGGTGCAGCTGACCCCAACAAACCAACATAGGTGTAACAAAATAAACTTATGAAAAGTATACTTTCTTGTGTCAATTAATAATTGCTAAGTTAAACACATCATTGTATGTCCAGGTTGTTGTCAATTAATGTTCTGTGATATGTTAAAAGGAGAAAAAATTCAAGTATATCTAGAAGACATAGGGATTGTTTCTATTATGTTAATTAAGCATTGTTGGATGCCAATATGTATTGGGACACACTAAAAAAATGGAATGACCTGGTCATCAAATAGTGATTTACAGCTAAAGGCTGGTATTCTGAATTTCTGGGTATGGATAGCAAATATGTGTGCTGACTTTGTTGGCCTGATACTTGCATCAGAGACAATTATAGAATTTTTTTAAAAATAATACTCAGAAGAGAAAGCATGAGAGAAGGGAGATGGAACCACTTGAGAGTGAAAGCCAACTCTAGATGCCTAGCTTGCACAGTATTTAGAGAGGCCCACCAAACGTGACAAGGATTAACAAGATTTCTCTAAATTCTTCCAGCTGGGGTTAGACCCATTCTGTGAGCTGCAGAGCAGACCATCTGCTTGAAGACTCCTGAGCATGTACTTCTTCTTACTTAGCAACAAAGTGGAAAGTATTAACATTTCTTTCAAAAATACCTTGTAGAATCTAGTTTAATAGATCTTAACAGGTGATGGTAATCAAAATAATCTATTCTGTGAACAAGACAATATATTGTTAGTCTTATCCTTTCCTTAGTAACCCAGAGAACTATATTTCTAACAAGAAACAGTTGGAAAGCCCCACAATATTCATGGACTATCCCTAGGCATTAGCAAAATGCCCTGAAGCCAGTGGACCTTCTCATGGGCAACCTAAGTTCCACTGAGCAAAGAATATAAGCCTTTGGAATAGTAATCATGTCAATCACATCTTAGGATGCTAAAACACTTACCTTATTAATAAATCCTTTTCCCACTAGCTCAGCCAAACACTCACATTAAAATACGCTATTTTAGCTTAAAATTTTTTTTGTATTAGGATTTCTCTTCTTGATGTTAGGGATAAATAGTAATAATCATTATTATTCTTGTTGAAGAGTTATAAGAAATTAAGACTACAGTTACAATAGAAGACAGCTCCTAAGTTGAGCTGTGTAGCCTCCTCTGCCTTTGTTATAGGTGGAGTTAGTTGATTGAAATTCTTTATAATCATATCAACTCAAAGGCCCTGGATGTCAAAAAATTTATCTTCATACCTTCCAGGTGTTGGACTTATTTCTTCTTCTATGAAGAACTTGCAACCTGTACCTGGATTCTAGCAACTCACTTATAGGCCTATTTGATTGAGTCTTTCCCATTCTTGAGCCTGCAGAGTTAGTTTGGAGCATGATCTGTGATTATCGTCATTGAATTTTCAACTGCTAGCTCTCCTTCCTTAGAGATAGCTCATCAACTACAGAACGGATTTAAAATGATTCCACCACATTGAGTCAATAGTATCCAGAGTTTTTCTTCATTTTTCCCAAGCTACTCCCACCTGTAAATGGAAACTTGTCTGTTGGAAATGAAGAGAAGAAATGAACACATAAAAGAGAAATTGACAACACATAAACTAAGGTCCTGATATTTTTGTGTTTTTGCTAAGTGATAGACAAGAGGGGGAAATCTGCTTTCTTTGCTATGGGTAGCAAGTTGCAAAGACATTAAATGAGATGTGGGGTGACTAGACAGGGAAAGGGCCTCTCTAAACCTAAACTCTTGAATATGTTCTAAGATTTGGCATATGAAATTCCTAACATTGAATAAGAAGTTTTAGCTGCGATAGTCATTAGTGTATTCTCACTGCACACATAGTTATGGGCATCCTTAGTTATTTTGAGCCTGTTTCTTTCCTAATGGCTAATTCACTATGGAGAGTCTAGCACTCAACTTGAGGGATACTCTGTATCGGACAGAAAATACATTTTTGATGAGTTACCCCCTCTTACTCTTGCTCTAAATGAATATTCTTTTGACTATTATGAGTAGAGATCAAACTAGGTAAGTTTGAAGGATTTATGGTGTGTTTTTTTTTTCCCCCTAAAGTAGATTTAGAGGTCAACACTTGATTTTTTTTTTTTTGGTAGTTTTTGTCCTGATCCTCTGTTTTTGTTTTTTTCTTCAGTGACAGTAGAACTAATTATGTTCTAGAAGCACTCTGCTTCCAGCATGAAGGAATATTTCTGCCAAGGAATATGTTATTTGACACGTATTACAACGTAAATGGACCCTATAACCATGTTGAAGTCACAATCCACAGCCTTCTATAAATCATGTTTGACTTTAGTAACATTCTTCCAAAGACTAATCAATAATTTTCATAGAAAATTCATTATGAAGAAACAATCCAATAGGATCCTATTCTTTAACAAATAATGGCAAGTAGTTCCAAGTGAGATTGTTTACACATTATTCTTATAATGTCTTTGTGAACTTGCTTTTTTGTTTTGTGATAGTGGTCCCATCATTTATGGAATTTGAAGATAAAATGATTGATGGTTAGCACATCATGAAAGGTATGGCCACAATGGACATGGATATTCTCTCTAACTTGGAATATTTGAAAGTTTATATATTTGTAGATTCCTAACATGTTTCTAATGGAAACAAATGAAGATTCCAGTGCACACATGACCTTTTGAAGTTAACACAGGATAAATTATGTCCTCCTACAAGCATTCTGGAATGTCTTTGATAGCAAAGTTAAAACTATACAGGGTAGCCTTTGGGGGAAAAATGCATTTCTCATAATAGAAAAGAAATAACTTTTAAAAAAGTGAAAGTAGTTACAAAGCCTTGATTTTTTTTCAGATTGCTCCCTTTCATGTATAATTTGCAATTCTTAAGAGATGACTCAACATCTGAATCATAGTAGATGTTAAATGGATGCTTGCTGAATAAATGAATTAAAAAAAGGAGGAACTGGAGGTAAATTCAGGGAAGGGAAAACAAGGCAATCCTATGGATTGTTATGTAATATTTTTCCTCACAAATATTAGCCAAGACTCAGCTCCCTTTCACCCATTTGCAGGTATCATTTTATTGTAAACAAGAATAAATGTACAAAATGAGATAATGAAGTAAAAGCTACCTTTCTCAGATGAGAAAACAGGCTCAGAAGGGTTACAAAATGGGACACAAAGTTTGCTAGAAGTCTCCCACCAATTCCAAATCCTTTGCTTTTAGCTTTTCTATGAAAGAATGAGTCATCGTTTCCTTAAGTTTTACTCTGCGTTTGGATTGCCCTGAGTGCTTATATACAGTACTTATTTGGTTCTTATGGAAATATGAGATACTAGGTTTGGGTAGAGATTGGATGCTTTGTTGCCATTAACACTTACCATTTATTTCTGTTCTATTTATTGACTTTGCCTATTGCATTGACTTTTTCCACTACTGTTTTTATTCAAATTTTCTTTGCATCTTGAGTGGATCTGTTGACTTGAGGTAAAGCCCACTGTGACATGGCCAATCTACTCATCGTTAATAATGATTGTACTGCTGTCACTAGACTCCTGAGTATAGCAGTTGCTGAAATTTCCACTTGCTTTGAACAAATACATACTATATGTCTTTCCATTTAAAGAAAATATGAAATTGTCCTGATTGACTATATAATATATGACCTGCGATTTTAGTGGTTGCATAAAACACATTCAAAGTCCTGTTTATTTGTGAAGTTATTCCAAAGAGCTACTTGTATCATTTTCTCTTAAAAGAAACTTCAAAAAGTATCAAAAAGTCATAAATTATTGAAAGCAAATTTCTTGCATTTGCCTTGTAATATTTGAAGGAGAAGCTCATTTTAGAGGTAACAGCTTTTAAAAGTTTGTTTTAATTAAGACCCTGTATCTTTTGGTTTCATCACAAGTTTCCTTTGTTACATCTTTCATTGTATCATTCTCATTAGCCCATCTGAAATGATACATGTGGCATATGTTTGCAAAGTCCTAATACCTTTATTTAAACTCACAACCTCTTTTTCCCTTTTCATACCTTTCAGCTACTTCTGAAAGAGCCTAGCTCTCTGTCTCCCCTCAGAAGCTTGTTTCACAGGCCCAATAACAGGAAGCCATTAAACATCCAATCTAAGATTGTCTCCTAGGACTAAACCTTTGAATCTATAGTAGGTTTGCATTTCCAAACCAACAGAGTACCTTTGTAGACAGGCTCATGCCTCTCAAATTTTCAATTAAGAAGTAATTGCACATATGAATAAAAAACAGATTAATCAACAAGTAAATGTTAAATTTTTCATGAACTCTCTGTTGGTAGTTATTATAATGTATACTAAAAGACGAACGATCTATTATTTTGTTAAAAATAATGTTACTCTCCAAATGAATCTACAAACATTAAATATCTCTTTCCTTAAAGCATAAGTACTGTATCTTAGTTCTGACCTTTTTAAAGTTTTGTGTAAGGCAGAGGAAATATTCATTAGAGTTTCTAGCCTTTACCCAGATTTGAGCTAAGAAAACTTAACTCATTTATAAACAAAAGTCCCAATGACTTGCCTTTCTGGGATTACAAATTCTTACCATGAGTCATTCTGCATTGTCTGATATGTTTTCTAAATTTAGGATGCAATTCATTATCTAGATCTTTGTATGTTTCAAGACTTTTGCCCTCCATTCTTCAATATGTAAAAATAAAATAAAAACTCCTTAAATCGGCACCACTGTGGAACACAAGAAAATAACACTTCTTTGTCTTAGAAAATTACATGTCAGTAATGGGTAATCTATGGTACCAATTAACAAACAATGATAATTATAAGTTTTTAAAGCTTGCAAATTTGTTGCTGTATCTTAGGGATGATGATTTAAAAATATTCTTTTGATATTTTCCCCTAGTACTTCATTTTAAATCTCCTATTATTTTTCAGGGCACAAAACTCTTTATAACAATAGATATTTTAGGAATTGGAAAACTGTGAAATCCTACATGGAATGGCAGAATAGACCCTCAAGGAAGGAATGGATCTATTTACTCTTAGTGAGTTCCAAATGCACAAAAGTAAAGGGCTTGCCAGTTGCCAGTGGGAAATGAACATAATTATGACTTAACAGCTGCTTCTTCTAAAGAAAAAAGTAGAGAAAGAGACAGAGAGGTACAGAATGAGAAAGGGGGAAGAAGAGAGAAGAAAAAAGGAAGGAGAGGGAGAAGATTTATGCTTTTTGTACTGCATTTAAAAGGTGTATGCATGAAGGAAATGCATTTATTCCAAATATAAGAAACCATAATCAAATTTATACTGAAGAATTTTCTTTAAATTAGAGTTAGAATAGACACTTTTCTAATTACTAAAACAAAATACATAGAATCAAATTCCTTAAGTATGGTCACTAGCTTGTTTTACCTGATGGAAGGGCGTAGTCCTTCAGCAAAATTATCATCATCTGTCTTATAGACTTAATATTTGCAAAGTATGTATATTCAGAAAGTCTTTCAATGGGGTCTGACTCCAAGGTGTGTGGTCACATAAAAGAACATATGGAAACCTTTGCTTGGGGCCTGAGAAGTGTTTTGATATACTCAAGGTTACTGTTCACAAATGCCAAGGTTAATATAGTATATAACCTACAATAATTATTGAGAACATTTTCTGTAAGAGGATTGTAACTATTTTAAACTCTGTAGTCCATATGATTTCTGCCCCAGTTATTCAATGTTGCCAAAAAGTAGCTATAAACCATATGTAAATGAATGAGGAAACTCTTATCTTTTTCTTCTTTTCTTACTCCTTCTCCTCTTCCTCCACCACCCTCCTCTTCCTCCCCCTTCTCCTCTCCCTGTCCCCTTCTCTCCCTGTCCCCTTCTCCTCCTCCTCCCCCTCCCTTCCTCCTCTTCTTCCTCTTCCTCTTTTATCTCATCTAGTGCTGAAGTCTGTACCCAGGGTCTTGTGTATGTTAAGCAAATGTTTTACCACTGAGCCAAACCAAAAGATCCAGTTTTAAAATGGAAGTGTAGTAGTCAAGTGGTTATACAAATATTCATTAACAGCAGTATTCTTTTAGTGTCAGTGCTTTTAAGAGTGATTTAAAAGTACAAAGTAATTTCCTCCAATACTTTTTCAATTAGAAGTGGAATGACAGGCAATCGTAAAGCAAAGAGCTCTCATTTACCAGAAATGCTACAAATATATTTAGGTGTTTGCTCTATTACAAAATCATTATGGCAAGTAACTACATACACAAATTTATATTGAACTTCAAACTCCAGTGTTCTTAACTTCATTGGCCTCTGATTGATATAACAAATAAGAAGAAAAATCAACCTGAATCCAATATAGACATTTTTAGACATGGAACAAGGGGAATGAGGAGGAGACATCATATGGGCAAGAATTACCTGTGAATCTGCTTGAGAAAGCCTCATAAAAACATCTCTTTAATATACCTCCTGAAATCATAGGTCACTTCATACTGCTGGAGAAAAGTTGAATGCTTTCAATAATGACTATAGTTTAGTCCTAGGTGATGCCTTTCTCAGTTTCCCAGTAATCTGTATCAACCTCTATATTCCCTTTAACTTCTTTTTGATCATTTTCTCAATTTATTAAATGAAAAGAATAAAGAGATATCTATGCAGTGGTTTGAAAGACCCAGTGGATGGTCCTATGAAATATAGGATTTTGAGTTTCAAAGACTTAGAAGGTCACTTTGGCTAGAGATGATACATTTTAAACCTAAATGGACACATTGCATTTTGTGAATGCCATCTTCAGCTCATTTCCAGATACGGAGGACATGATATTTTCATATTCAATTTGAGCCTCTTAATTAAAAAATATATTAGAAAAATATACAGAAAGAATCAACTTTGAATTGAAAGTCCTTGTATGATGTCAATATAGATGCATAGAAATAAATTCACCCAGAAAACAGGTACTTGACTTTTAATATTAATGCATTTTGGTTACTTATTTTGCTCTAATTCTCCTTTCTATTGTTGTCTTTCTATTTTGACAAAGCTCAATCTGACCATTTTTAGTAATCCATATAAGTCTATGAAACATATCATGGAACCACAAACAGTGGTAGAATCATCTTGGTATATATCAGAATGTATGAGTGCACAGTCATATCCTCTGACTCTTAGTTTCTTTATCAGCAGGAAGAAAATTCAGAGGTTCAAATTCTTTTTTTTCTTTTAATCATTACTTATTTATTGTCAAAGTGATGTACAGAAGGGTTATAGTTTCATACGTAAGGCAGTGGGTACATTTCTTGTACCATTTGTTACTTCCTCCCTCACTTCCCCCCTCCCCCTCCCTTTTCCCCCTCCCCCCATGAGTTGTTCAGTTGTTTTACACCAAATGGTTTTGTAAGTATTGATTTTGGAGTCATTTGTCTTTTTATCTTTTATCTCTTGATTTTGATATTCTCTTTCCCTTCCCAAGTTCTAATACCATTATATACAGTATCCAGGGTACTCTGATGAGATACAGTGATAGCACAGGGACAACAACAGGCAGGGGATACAAGAGGATCATCAACAATAAAAAAAGCTACCATTTCATATGGCATGTTGAAAGCAATTACAACAGTGATATAACCCTCATTTCTATAACATGGAATTTATTTCACTTAGCATCATCTTTTGTGTTCATAAGGACATAGCTTGTGATCCTCTGCTGTGACTAGCCTAAACCTGTGCTAATTATTCCCTATGAGGGAAACCATAGAGTCCAGGTTCAAATTTAAGAAATTTAAGAAGCTAAATGAGACACTGAAAAAGTACTAAGAGGGCATGGGAGCTCAGTAGAAGACACCCATGTAAGTTTCAAGAATAATTGCCTCTTAAATGAAATATTTGGACTGTGTTAACAATGTTGTGAACAAAAGAAGCGTTGGAATGACAGTTTTCCTTGCGTCACAATGTTCTCACTGCACGGTTTTTAAGCTCTCTTGAACATATTGAAAAATGCCACAGCACCCAGCCAGGGTATTCTGAAGACCAAAATTATTGTTTGATGTTTCTAAAATCTTCCAAAACATCAATACTAAATCCAAATACTAATGCAAATTATCTGTAAATCTAAACATTTATGGTTTACTTTGGTATTTATAAGGAGTTGTAGAAACCCTGAATATGTGAGCAGGTCTGATCACTTTCCCTTATTGACCTATGTTCCACTTAGAAGGGTTAAGGCAAAACCAGGGAACTTTATAAACTAAATACTTAGCAAAGTCTGACATGATTAAATCTATCTATATCCTCCTCTCATCACTCCCTTTTGGTCAAACAATAGAAAGCCATAGCAAACTGAATGTGCACCAATGTGTATCAATCCAGTGAAAAAGAGTGAAAAATAGCCTGACAGTTAAGAATCACACTAGATTATCTAGTGATGTTGAGGTTGCCATTTGTTGAATGAGTTCAGATAAGCTTGAATGCATATGAAGTGTTAGTAAAGGAGTGCAAGGTGGAACAAAATTCTATTCTGCTGTTTAATTTTAGGAAGATGTTTTCTTCATGAAAGGCAAAGAGAGGAGATGAGAATTAAAACTATAAGATCATTTAATTGCATAACATAATTGGAGAATACAGTTTGAAGACATTGTGAACGTTAGTGTCTATACAATAAATTGTCGAAAACAAATGACTACTGCTTCAAGGGAGGTCATGGGAAACAAACTTAAGAATTGATATAGAAAGCTTTTATTATGCCTTATTAGTTTGATTGTGGTATGAATAGGCTGAGAATTGCTTCTGAGACTTTATGCAAGCTGTCTTCAAGCAGAATGCAGGACTGAGTGATATAGGAACAAAATATATCCTATAGTAACAACATCCATTAGTTATTAGTTGTGTATCTTAATATGTGCAAGTATTCTCCAAATAATCATACATATTTAGTTGTCCTCTTCATAACCCATAATTCTTGTATTATCTTTGGCCTCATTTTCAGAATAAAATTTAAAAGCTTGAAAGTTAAATACTTTACTCAAAGACACAAAGTCAATAAGAGAAAATAAAGAAAAACAAAACCAAAAAAACCCTGAGATCAGAGCGTCACTGTGAGGAATTGTAATTACTGCGAGAGCAGAGGAATTACTAAGACATATCAATAGCACCAACAATACTCCTTGGGGTGCTGTATGTAGAGGCCTTGCAGAAACCATAATGCCCAGGTTTTAGAGTTACTACATTCTGTAAATATCTATTCAATTTAATTAAGACTCCTTGTTCTCCAGAAAGGAGGGATCTGTACACCCACAATGAAGCAAGCTAAATCAGCAGATGAGGATATTATAGGCATACTCCTTTGAAGTCTTTTGCCACATCATACTCTTCCTCTAAAAGAAGATATTCAAAGGAAGGTATCAATGCATATGGGGTGGCCATGAATTTATCCTTGACTCACAGATAGATAAAAACAATTTTACTTCTAGTCAACAGGAAACAGGAAGTCTCTCCCATGGTCTTTTGATCTTTTGTTGCTCCTAGGAGGCCCACATATCATTGCTTTGCCACTTTAAGCCATTAAACCCATTTTGCTCCTTTATATATCTGCTAAACATAGACACTGAAATGAAGAAATACAGCCTAAATAAAGACACCAATAACAGATTTCAGGAAGTATTGGAAACAGTTCTGCAGAAGGCTGGGAGTCAGTGCCTTTCCCACTGTGGGCTGTTTTTGATCAGCTAGAAGGTCACGTCACCACAGGTACAAAATTAGAAATTTTGAGGATTATTGAGCACTGAATTTTCCACAGTGGACCAGCAAGAGGTTATTAAGCACAGAGAATGTCAAAATCATAATAAACTGTGAATACAGAGGGAAGTTGTGAGGATTCCTGTCTCTCATTCTACAGGCCAGCCATAACGGTGTCACCCGTCATTCTGTGCTCTCAGGCTGTGCCTAAGCCACTAGAAGGAAGACCTAAAGAAAACCTGAAGTAGGAGACTGGCTTAGCAAAGACAGCTAAACAGAAAACACAACAGATCACAGACTCAGAATGTTCTTCTCCCTTGGCATATGATGGCAAACCCTAACTCCTTGTAAAACTACCTGACAATTTCAGCTATAGGAAAATTCAGTACAGCATAGTAAGTAAGATTGATTGTTTTGGAGAGAAACAGCTAATGTATGTGTACGTGTGTGTGCATGTATGTGAATGTATACGTGTGTGTGTGTGTGTGTGTGCCAATAATGAGTCTTGAACTCAGGGATTTGTTTCCTTGCTTGGATTTTTTACTCACATCTGATGAAGCTCTTTCACTCAAGCCACATCTCAACTACCAGCTTTTTACTAGTTAATGAGACATAAGAGTTTCTCATGTTTTTCACCCTGGGCTAGTTTCAAACTGAAATTCTCAGATCTAAGTCTTCTGAGTAGGTGGAATGGTAGGCATAACTACCAGTGCCAGACTAAACAGCTGAGTTAGACTCCTGACTCAGTGAGGTCTTATGTGTGGCCCTTGGATAAACCACTTCTTGTTTCTAAGGGACAGTTCTATAATCTGTAAACTTGGATTGGCATTAGTTGCTATGGAGAGTAAATGCTTCCTACAATATCTCACTTTTTTCCTGGAAGTCACTGATATTCAGCAATCCAAGGATAGAGTCACATGGTTTATTTGCTCTCCAAACCGTTTTCCTCTCTTTTACTGATCCTTGTTACTGACCATTTCTTCTTCTTCTTCTTTTTTTTTTTTTTTTGCCAGTTCTGGGCCTTGGACTCAGGGCCTGAGCTCTGTCCCTGGCTTCTTCCCGCTCAAGGCCAGCACTCTGCCACCTGAGCCACAGCGCCCCTTCTGGCCGTTTTCCATATATGTGGTGCTGGGGAATTGAACTGAGAGCTTCATGTGTAGGAGGCAAGCACTCTTGCCACTAGGCATATTCCCAGCCTCATTGACCATTTCTTATTAAATAATTAGAGAAAGGAGAACGAGTAGGGAAAAATTGAGGTCATTAAGGATAAAATATGTAAAAACAAAAACAGGGCTGCTCATGTAGTATGGCGTATAGAGAATGCTTTGGGGGAGCCCTCAGAAAGCCATTTCACTTCAAAATCATTGAAGAGGTCCATGGTATATAATCCACAATAACAATAGACAGGAAAGCTTTTTTACTACCCATGAAAGCAACAACGATCTGGCCAGGCCTTCTAATATAGTCAGAGCTTCAAAGAACCTAACAGCCCTTTTTCCGAACTACCTGTTAAGCTTTATCCCAGAGGCACTTCTGCTCTTCTTTGATTCTTTTTGGTTTAGAAAATGTGGTTTTTTTTTCTCCTTACCATTCTCATTTCTCTTCTCCAATAGTGTCTTTATTCTTTTTTCTTTTTAGTGGTCTGGCTTTGTTGCTGACCCCAGCATCCCCTCTCAAGGGCACTTAGCAGAGCTGTTGTCTCAAGCTCAGGTTTTCTCCTGTCCTCTGACCAGTAATAGAACAAAGGACAAGAGGCCACCTCTCCCAGTAACAATATCTCTTTATTGAAGCTTTGTTCTGCTGCTTTGGGCCTTTTTTCTCTGATTCACTAGCCTTACATCTGAGTGACTTGCCCATTGCTTTTGCATCTATTACCTCTCAACTTCTGCAAGGAGTAGGCTAGACTTACCGTATCTGGTTTCTCTCTTCCCATAAATTCTCCAACACACCCTCCTAAAATGTGGTGGCAATATGAGAAAATGGAAATATCAAACCAATGCCAATCTTTATTCCTAGGCCCCTTGGTTTGGTTTGATGGCAGGAACCAGAGTTCTGTATTTCCACTAAGCCACCTCTGAGATTGGCCTCCAGATGCTAAGTCTAGACTGACTGTTGAGATTGGTGATACCAAAGGGGTTCCTACTTAACAGCCCCTCTCTAAATGGCCTACTGAGATTTGGAAGCATTTTACAAGGCCGTGGACAGGGCTTGTCAACACCCAAGCATTCCCACAATTTCAGGGCTTCCTTGTAGTTCCACATTCTATTTCGACTCTGCTTCCCTGGTCCTATATCAAGTTATGTCTTGGCCCACCATTCCCCTTTTCTCCTTTTTACTGCCAATTTCTTAATCCAAGCTTCTACTACCTCTTGAGTGAAGTAATTCTTAATGTTTATATTACTTTAATAGGGCTACTATACAAAATGTATCAGAAGGTAATGGCCGAAGACAACAGAAATTTATTCTCTCATGGTGTTGGAGTGAAGGAAAACCAAGGTGTTGACATGGTCATGCTTCTACCAAATGCTCTAGCAAGCAATCTCTTACCTCCATTTTTCACACTTGCTTTGTAGCTGCATAGGTCTAATTTCTACCTTGGTAATGACACAATTTTCGTCTCCACTGGGCCTCTATCTTCTCCTTTTTTTTTCTGTAAGGACAAAAAGAAAAGATGTGTTCCTTAGGTCCTGAGGAGTCTTTAACTCCTATTTCCTGCATGGGATAAAAGAAATATTTCTCTCTTTTTCTCTTTCTCCCTTATATAATTATTAAAATAAATTCTGCAAAATAAACAAAAACAATAAACCAAAGCCTCTATTTCCATGTAAAGTCATATTCTCAGCTACTGAAATGAAGGGTTTCAACAGACCTTTTTGGAGCACACAGTGTAACACATAGAAATAACTTAATGAGTCAACCTGTCAGAGTTGTGGTGTTTTGTTTTGGTTTTTCTTTAGGTTATTCTCCTCATCCCATCCAGGCGGCCTTCTTAAAAACTTACTGGAAAAATAAATTAATAAACACATAAATAAGCAAATATACAAATAAGTTCTAATAAAATGTTTATACTTGAAAACTTAAAATTTTTAAAGAATTGCCAACTCTGGATTTTTCTCAGGTAAAATCTTCAGAACTATATTTCAGGACTCTCTCAGGTAAGGCTCTTACTGTTCTCTCTTTAGGGTCCTTGATGCTCATTCTGTTCAAACAGTCAATGTCTGTGGTTTTGTTGTTTATTTTTATTTCATTCATGTTTTTCTAACTTCTTACTAAAATGAGTAAATTCACCCTATATCTTCCCCTAACCTTTAGTTTATGTTCCACAGTTGTATTTCTCACATTGAACCATTGTCCTATTCATCTTAAGCTTCCTAGTGCTTGGATCCTATTACCTGAAAATAAATAATTTTTAATAAGCAGTTCCATAGAAGAATATACTATTTCATAATAAATATGACAGATATTTTCTTTATTATGCTCCTTATAAGTTCTACTGACCTGATAAATGACATTTGTGAAGATAAACATTACTCAGATATGTACAGCTTAGTGTCTATGTAGGCAGATTTTGAAACCAGCCAGGTTCCATGAAGTTACATGATTATAACTTACATGATTACAATGCAATTTATATGATTGGAAGGTACAGGTTTTGAGTCCCTCCTTTTGATCTATTTTTTTATATCAGACAGGAACATGAGCTCCTAATCTACGTAGTTATTTTCAAGATAAATATACATCCATTGAGCAGTAACTGATGTAGATTAAATAGTTGATGTTTATTTGCTATTGTGTTTGTAGATACTATTATTGTAATTCTTATTAGTTGTTATTTATTGAACCAGAATTATATAGTGTATGGCTCGAGGATTTAGTTCATAATTCCCATTTCTAACCAGATCACAACTAAAAATCACTATATGACTGCGAAACACAAATAAAACTTTAAGCTTCATTCCTGACAATATTGTTGGAGAATATGGCTTAGGTTTTTGGCATTAAAGGTCTTTCCTATACTCTAGAATAGACTCATTTTTGCACCTAGTCCTAAACACAGATAAGAAAGTATATCTTTCTACCAAATCTTGGTTCCAAAGGAAGAGAGATATGCATATCTATTTCTTTCCAAATCTTCAGTTAGATTTATACCCATTTCAGGCCTGTTTTTCTCCCTCCACCACTGTTCAAAGAGCACAAAAGAGGTCCAGAAAGCTGTTCCACACAAAAGAAGGAGGAAAAGGAAAGATTAAATACCACTAACTAACCATTCACTAGACTGTTCACTGTGTTTGTTACATCTATAATAAATCTCACAAATCTGTGTCATTATGTTTAATATGTCCCTTATGCTAAAGATAAAGAATTCTAGGCTCTAAGAATTGAACCAACTTACCTAAAAATCATAGAACAGTAAGTAGAAGAAGCCTAAATTGAGTCTATATTTTTGGCTACCAAATTATTTATGTTAATATGCACTTCCATCAAAAAATCAATTTAACTCTAAAAATGATAAATTGTTTCTCTACATTTAAAGATACTTTAGTTCCCTTAGCTTTTAAATTTGTATCTCTACAATAACAAGAAGATATTCTTTAAAACCACCACATCTGTGTGAACCTTGGATAGACACATAGAAGTACCTACAGAAACATATGTCATAACCTAGGTCATGTATAATGTGGTCCTTCTAGCTTGTGTCTCATAGTATGTTCCAAAAGACCTTGTCCCGTGTAGTGAAGGGGTGTGTTTTCTTCCTGAATCCCCTTTCATCATCTTATTTTTTGGTCCTTACTGTATTTCATAATGTTCTCTATTTCACAGCAATTCCTGTTGGATTATATCCTTGCAGAAAACTCTCAGGGTTAGGTCATTTGTTCAGTTCCTATTTAAGAGTAAAACACATCCATTACTTTATTCCAAGTCTGTTGTAGAGTCCAAGTGCTGCTGCTATTCCAAGGCAATGTATGCTGCCTGCACTCTTGCACCCTTTCCCCTTGATGTTTTTCTTCACATTCTCCATCTCCATATTTTTTGGTAACAAAAAATATAGACTCAATTTAGGATTCTTCTACTTACTGTCCTATGATTTTTAGGTAAGTTGGTTCTATTCTTAGAGCCTAGAATTCTTTATCTTTAGCATAATGGAAATATTAAACATAATGACAGATTTGTGAGATTTATTATAGACGTAACAAACACAGTGAACAGTCTATTGAATAGTTACTGGTATTTAATCTTTCCTTTTCCTCCGTTGTGTGGAAGTTTTGGATTATGCTATCTCAGATACCTGAACAAAAGGCTTGCCATAAAGTATTTACCAGCAAATACATGCTAAAGTAAGAATTTTTATGATAATAAGTGATTAAATTATTTGTTGGATTTCTAATAAGAGTAGAAAAATTTCCAGCCTGAGAGAATTTAACAAAATTGTCACTTTCATGTCATATGATCAACTATTCTTTCTGCTCTAGTAGCCAAGGGTATTCCCTTTAACTATTTTGCTAGGTAATTTTCTACAGGGAACAATTATATTTTATATCATCACACTCTGTTATAATTAGGAATATTATATCTTATTGTCTCCCTCCAACCACCCCAAATTAAACCTCTGTATTTAGTTTACAATCCCAGTGAATTCAATCCCTATGTGATAGAATTAAAGATGGCTTGAAGTACAGTACTGTGTTTAGGCATAATAGTTTTAACTTGCTTTTTTTTGTAGGAAAACAAAGGTCTTTAATAGCACTGTTTTATTGATGGGAGATTAATCATATCTATCACTTTATGTAGTCTTAAATCACTTAGAAAGATACTAAGTGCATATAACACATATATATTCTGTTCATGTCGTATATTATTATAAGACTGGAAATGTTTGGTTACAGTGCCATTTAAGTGCTTGGTATAAAGTAGATTCTCAACAATTGTATTTTTTTCTTCTATATACTAATTATGTTTGTAGGCATGGTGACACACACCTGTCATCAAAACATTTAGGAATCATATTCAGGAGGATTAGAAAGCCAAGACTAACCTTGGCTACACAGTAAGTCTGAGGACAACTTAGGCTATACAACAAGAACTGTCTAGTGGAGTCTATGTTTCTTTGAATCTGGCTCACTTCACTTAATATTTTTTTTCCAAGTCTTCCCATTTCCTTATCAATGGGGCAATATCATTCTTTGTGATGGAAGCACAGAATTTCATTGTGTATATGTTCTACATTTTCTTGATCCATTCATCTACTGAGGACTATCTGGGTTGTTTTCATATTTTAACAATGGTAAATTTTGCTGTGATGAACATAGTTGTTCTGGCAGCTTTAGTGTGGTCTTGCTTGTAATCCTATGGGTAAATGACTAGCATAGACTGCATGGTTTCTCTCAATAATAATTAGTTCATGTCTAGGATAGTCCTAGCAGAAGATCACAATAGCTCAATAGGTAATACATATGAACACATAAGAAGATGTTAAGCAAAATGAACCCAAATTATGGAAATAAGTGGTTTGCCATTGCAGTTGTTTTTTTTAATGTACCATGTGAAATTATGCCTGTTTATATTATCTTTTCCCATGGTTTTACCCCTGATGTCACCGCAACTGATTTTGGTACCCTAGGTATTGCATATATGTCCAAACTTTCTGTGATTTGTTGTGTTTCTGGACCTTTGTTGAAGAAGTTTCTTTTAGTGCAAAGAAGTCCTAGAGATTCTCCTATTCCTTCTTGTAGTGTTTCCAGGGTATCTAATTTTATTTCTAGGTCTTTGATCCATTTGGAATTTATTTTGGTGCAGGGTGATAAATAGGGATCTAGTTTTAGTTTGTTACAGGTGTTGACCCAATTTTGCCAGTACCATTAGTTGAAGAGGCTACCTTTGTTCCACCTATACTTTTAGCTCCTTTGTCAAAGATTAGGTAGCCGTAGGTCTGCGGGTTCAGTTATAGGTCATCAGTTCTGTTCCATTGGTCCTCAGGTCTGTTCTTGTGCCAGTACCAAGCTGTTTTTATTACTATAGCTTTGTAATACAACTTAAGGCGTGGTATTGATATTCCTCCTGCACCGTTCTTTCTACTTAGGATTGTTTTGGTTATTCATAGTTTTTTATTGTTCCATATGAATTTCTGAATTGCTTCCTCTGTTTCATTAAAGAATGGCGTTGGGATACTGATGGGTATTGCATTGAATTTGTAGATGGCTTTTGGTAATGTTGCCATGTTCACAATGTTAATCCTCCCAATCCAGGAGCTTGGGAAGTTTTTCCATTTTTTGAGTTCTGCCTTAATTTCTTTTCTCAAGTTTTTAAAGTTCTTATCATAGACGTCTTCCACTTACTTGGTTAAGGGTATTCCTAGGTATTTTATGTTTTTTGAGGGTATTGCAAAAGGTGTTGCTTTTCTGATTGCAGCCTCCCTCTTCTGGTTGTTGGCATATATAAAAGCCATTGATTGTTGAGGATTTATTTTATATCCTACTACTTTGCCAAAGTTTTGGATCAGCTCTGATAGCTTAGGGGTAGAGTCTATGGGGTTCTTAAGTATTGGATCATGTCTGCAAAGAGAGAAAGATTAACTTCATCATTTCCTATTTGGATCCCCTTTATGTTTCTTCTTGCCTAATTACTCTGGTTAGGAATTCTAGTACTATGTTGAAGAGGAGAGAGCAGACATCTTTGTCTTGCTCCTGATTTTTAAAGGGAATGGCTTTAGCTTTTTACCATTTAGTATTATGCTCATGGTTGGTTTGTCATAGACAGCCTTTATTATATTCAGGAATGTTCCCTGGAATCCCAGTTTTTCTAGATTTTTTTTTTTTTATCATAAATGGGTGCTGGATTTTGTTGAATGCTTTTTCCACATCTAGGGATATAACCATGTGATTCTTTGCCTTGCTCCTGTTGACTTGGTGGATTACATTAATTGACTTGAGTATATTAAACCAACTTTGCATCCCTGGAATGAATCCAGTTTGATCATAGTGTATGATTTTTTTGATGACTTGTTGAAGTCGGTTAGCCAGAATTTTGTTGAGAAACTTTGCATCAATGTTCATCTAGGAAATGGGTCTATAATAATCTTTCCTTGATGGGTCCCTGTCTGGTCTTGGAATTAGCATTATTCTAGCATTGTATAATGTGTATAGTAGTGAGGTTTTACCTCTATTTCATTGAAGAGTTTAAGGAGTGTTGGTGTGAGATCTGTTTTGAATGCCTTGTACAATTCCCCTGTGAATCCATCTAGATCTGGGCTTTTCTTGGAAGGGAGATCTCTAATTGCAGTTTCAATTTCATTGCTGGGTATGGGTCTGCTCAGTAGATATAAATCTTCTTGGTTGAGTTTTGGCATATCAATTTTTGTTAAGAATTTGTCCATTTCTTTCAGGTTCTCAAATTTGTTGGCATATAGGTTTGCAAAACAGCCCCTTTTTATATTGTGGATCTTGGTTGTTTCTGTGATGACATTACCTGTTTCGTCTCTGATTTTGTTAATTTGGGTGTGCTGTCTTCGTTTTTTGGTCAGGTTTGCTAGAGGTCTATCTTGTTAATTTTTTCAGAGAATCAACTCTTCATTTTGTTGATTCTATTTTTTTTTTTTTTTTTTGGATTCTAAGTCACTTAATTCTGATTTGATTTTAATTATTTTCTCCCACCTATTGGCTTGGGGTTTGGATTGTTGTTTTCCTTCAAGGAGCTTAAGGTGCTTTGTTAAGTTGTTGAATTGAGATTTCTCCAATTTGTTGATGTCAGCACTCAGGGCTATAAATTTTCCTCTGAGTACTGCCTTTGATGTGTCCCAGAGGAGCTGGTAAATTGTGTGTTCATCTTGATTTAATTTCATAAATATTTGAAATTCTGTTCTGATTTCCTCAATGATCCATTGGTGGTTCAGAGATGTATTGTTGAGTCTCCATGTGTTGTGGGGTTTTCTTTGATGGCCTTTGGCACTGAGTTCTAGTTTTATCCTGTTGTGGTCTGAGAGAAAGCAAGGAACAATTTCAGTGTTTCTGAATTTGTGCAGGTTTGCTTTGTGCCCTAACATGTGATCTATTTTGGAGAATGTTCCATGTGCTGCTGAGAAGAATATATATTCTGCTGTTGCTGGATGGAATTTTATGTAGATGTTGGTTAACTCTAGATTGTCCAAGCAATTGTTTAGTTCGGAGGTTTCTTTGGTCAGTTTTTGGCATGGTGATCTGTCCAGGGGTGAGAGTGGTGTGTTAAAGTGTTCAACAATCAATGTGTTTGGGTCTATGACAGTTTTTAGAGTCAGTTGTGATTGTTTGATGAAGTTGGGAGCCCCTGTATTTGGTGTGTAGATGTTTAAGATGGTTATGTCCTCCTGTAGGAGAGATTCCTTTATTAGTATGTAGTTGCCTTCTTTGTCTCTTTTTACTGGTTTTAATTTGAGGTCAATTTTATCTGATACTAAGATTGTAATACCGGCCTGTTTGCTGGGGCCATTTGCTTGATAGAGTTTACTCCAGCCTTTCACTTTTAGAATATGTTTGCTTTTGTTGACAAGGTGCATCTCTTGGAAGCAGCAGAAAGATGGATCTTGGTTTTTTTTTTTTTTTTTCAAATTTTTATTATCAAACTGATGTACAGAGAGGTTACAGTTTCATACATTAGGCATTGGATACATTTCTTGTACTGTTTGTTACCTTGTCCCTCATACTCCCCTCCCTCCTCCCTTTTTCCCTCCCCCCCGCCCGGAGTTGTTCAGTTCACTTACACCAAATAGTTTTGCAAGTATTGCTTTTGTAGTTGTTTGTCTTTTTTTACCCTGTGTCTCTCAAATTTGCTATTCCCTTTCAATTTCCTGCATCCAATACCAGTATACACGGTTTCCAATATACTCAGATAAGATTACAGATATAGTGTAGGTACAACCACAGGAAGGTGATACAAGAACATCATCAATAATAGAAGCTACATATACACATGGGACGTTGAAAGTAGTTACAACTGTGATATAACAATTGTTTCCATTTTGATCCATCTTGTCAATCTATGTCACTTAATTGGAGAGTTAAGTCCATTAATATTGAGAGTTAGGATTGAGAGGTGATTGCTTATTCCTTTCACTGTATCTATCTCTGTAGGGGCTGTGTCTTCCCTTTTTGCTCTACTAAAATGCGGTTTTATTTATGGAGGTTTCCCCTGTCTGGATCGTGGTCTTGATGATTTTCAATGTGGAGGGCATCTTTGAGGATATTCTGTAGTGCTGATTTAGAGTTATATTGCTTCAATTTTTCCTTGCTATAGACTTTTATTTGACCTTTGGCTACGAATGAGAGTTTAGCTGGATACAGAAATCTTGATTGGTAGTTCTTTTTCTTTAGGATGTTCAAATGCCATTCCTGGCTCTACTTGCTTTCATGGTCTCCGCTGAGAAATCTGGAGTAATTCTGTTTGTTTTTCCTTTATATGTGATTGTTCTCTTTTCCCTAGCATCTTTAAGAATTCTTTCTTTGGCCACTATTGATTCTGTTTTGATTACAATGTGTTGATGTGAAGTTCTGTTCTGGTCTGTTCTGTTTGGGGTTCTAAATGCTTCTTGTATCTGGATGGGCTTATCCTTCTGGATGTTTGGGAAGTTCTCAGCTAGTATTCTGTTAAATAAGTTGCCTATTCCATTAACTTCTTTCTCTAGGTTTTCTTCAATACCAATTAGCCTTATGTTGGGCTTCCTGATTGTATCTTGAAGCTCTTGAAGTGATCTGTTTTGCTTCTTTGACTGATTTTGTATTTTTTTAATTCTTTTTTTGTAGAGTCTAGGCTGTCCTCGATTCCTGAGATTTGATCTTCCGCTTCATACAGTGTGTTCACTAAAGTTACAACTTGGTTTCTTGTCTCCTTATCTTCTGATTGATCTTTCTTGATGGCTTCTGTATCTCTGCTGTAATTCTATCTTATGTCCAGTATGGAATTTCTTACTTCATTAATTTGGTTCTGGGGTTCTGGGTGTTGCCTCTAATCTCTTTTAGCTGGGTAGCTATCTTTTCATGGGACTCTTTTTCTTTCTGTTGGAGTTCGTATATTATTCTATTTGTGGAGGCCATGAAGTCCTCTATTATTTTTTGGTTGGATTCAAAGCGTTCACAAATTATTCTTTGGTAGCTCCTCACACTCTAGAATGCTTGTGTGGAGAGACTCAAAATTTTCATTTATCATTTTTTATCAACATTATTGGTAGAACATTTTGAGGGCTCTCCTATAGGATTTCAATTGAATGCTCTGTTTCCTGTTTGGTCTGAGTGGGTAATAAGATTCCCTGTCTTGCCATACTTTTTGTGTTTCTTCTGCCCATTTGAAATTGGAATTCCTGCCTGCTAGTCCCCTTTGGCACTGTTTAGGACCTGAACCAAGTCTACCAAGTCCTGTTGTGCTATTCTTATAGGTACACAATCCTAGACAGATAAGTTCCCTCTCTTTTTATGCATATAGCTGCAGATTTACTGTCCCCACAAATTTCCTTTTGGAAGTAAAAACCAACCCTGGGGTCTGTATTCAGTGGCTAGATTATATACAGCTCCAATCTTGTTCTAATGTCTTTTGGGGTTGATAAAATTGCTGCAAGAATCCCTTTGGCTCACTTAGATTGTTCTAAGCAGCCTATTTTCTTGCCTACCACTAACCTGGGCTCAATGGAATTTGGAGGTCCTGGTTGGTGATGATTGTGTGGTTCTCTGAGGATTTTGGGTACAGTTGGGTGCCCTCAGTGATTGGGGGACTGTGGTCAGCCTGGGGAATCAATCTGTTGCTCCCAAGGTGTTGATAGCAGCAACTCGAAGGCAGTGGGGCCTGCGAGACCTCTGAGCTGCTGAAGCCAGGCGGAGGGCAGGTGGCGTGCTCCGGTCGGGAACCCTGAGGTGCCTCTTGGTGGGCCCTGAGCAGGAACTCTGACCTAGCTGCAGTGGGCCCCCAATGGGAGCCCAGAAATGGCTGTGGTGGGCTCTGGGCAGGAGCCTGAACTGTCTATTTTGGGCCACAGGAGGAAGCCCGAAACTGGTCGTGTGGGCCCCAGGTGGGAGCCCTGAACTGGTTGCGGTGGGCCCGGGGGCAGGAGCCCTGGGCTGGCTGTGACAGCCCCCTGGTGGGCGGCCTGTGCTGGCTGCTGTGAACCTGTGGCAGGAGGCCTGACCTGGCTGTGGTGGTCCCTGGGAGGGAACCTTGAAATGCCCACAGTGGGCCCTGGCAGGATTCTGGGGCTGTTGAAGGCACATGGTGGGCGGGTTCTGGCTGGAAAGATGGAGCTGCCTGTGGGGGAAGTTCCGCTCACATGGCTGGGGCTGTCTTTTCCTGGGCTGAGCTGACAGTGTCTTCTGCTGGGTTTTAGAGGCTGGGTACCTCCAGTCACTGGTGGACAATGTTTGGCCTGGATAACCAGCCTGTTATTGAATCGGCAGCAGTTGCAGTGATGGCCTCCTGGAGGCGCACTTCTTGTTGTGTTTACTGGTATTGAGGGGCCACTAGCCTCTCAGGAGCTTCCTCCTGTTTGGGCGGGGAATGCTTCCCCTCGGCTGAGCTGGGACTCACTATTCCTACACCTTTGCCCTTTTCAAAGATGGCCCCTTTGACCTTACTTTCCCCTGGCATGCCTTATTTTCAGTCTGCTCTGGTCATCTATGCCAGAGACAAAGATGGAGATTCATTATGGCAGAGGCAGGGAAGGGCTACTTTCCGAATGAAGTTCTGTTGGTGTAGACTTGAGGAAGACTGTCTTTTGTGGAGTACTCATGCTTCCTCTGGTTCCTCAGACCTTTCTCGCTCTGCTTGCTGCTTGCGGACTGTGTCTCTCTGCTGCCATCTGTCAGATTTCTCTCCTCATCCCTGGTGTGTGGGTGTGGATTTGGTTCCATCAGGTAAGCAGCGGGGTGGCGGTGGCCCGCCACCTGCAGCTGAAATCTAGATCTTGGATCTGCTGTCTCATCTTTACCTTCCTGGCTTGAATCTCTATACTGTTATACCTTCCTTGGGCTAACTTTCTAGAGTTAGAAGTTTCCCTATGGAAGAAAAATTGGGTTCTTGGAGAGAGAGATTATATAGGGCTCTGCTTCTCCTCCACCATCTTCTTCCCTCCCTCACTGCTTTTCATATGAAACTGTAACTGCTCTGTATATCACTTTGACAATAAATAAATTAATTAAAGTATATATAAATAAGTGTTGCATAACAGTAGCAACAACTGATGATATTGACCCTCCTTTTAAGCGGTATATGTAACTTTTAAAGCTCTAAAAGTAATTTATACATTATATCAAAGCATTGTTTGAGGAAATTATACATATATACATTCAAAACAAAAGGCTCAACTAAGAGGTAAAATGCATTCATGTCAAAAGTGAAATTCAATATTTAATTTTATCAGTATTTAACATGAGCTCACTGGTTTTTCCACAGGAAGAAGAGGCAAAGACTGAAAATATGGTCTTTTATAATCTTTCTTCTTCTCTCTCTTCTTGATATACATTAGTTTCCATGGAAACTATAATGGGATGGCTTGAGAGTGACATCCACCAATGTAGTATAAGGTCATTTTTCTGTAATGCTTTGAAATTTAAACCATGATTTGTTCTGTACAGTGAAATCTCCTTAACATATTCTGAAGGCCTAAGAATAGCCCATCTTCAGAATGCAGAAACAAGATACAAGACTTCATCATGCCAGGTCTCAGAACAGTTTTGTGTAATAAAAAACAGAGAGTGTCGTCTCTTCACTTTGCCTCAACTGGAGTCTTGGCAACACATCTAGCCTTCTTAGCACACAGAGAAAGAAACTGCTCCTTCCTTCTTTGCCCCTGTTTCTTGCTGCTATCCTAGAAGGCCAGCAAGTAAGAAACAAGTGTTCCAAGCTCTAAATGATGAAATATGTAACTGCATGTGGTTAGTGATAAAGCTGCAGGAGGGTTCTTACATTTACTGGATTTCTACCACCCTCCTTCCCTGGCCAGCCTTCCTAGAGGACTAATGTCATTTTCTTTATTAATTTACCAATGCCTCATTTATAATTTTTAGGTGATTTTAAAGGAAAATATATTTCTAAAGAAGGAAACTAGAGGTCTGAGATGAAAATGATTGGAAATTTAATGGAGCATTATCAACTCAGTCTTCCAATGTACTCTTCAGAAAACATACATACACACACACACACACACACACACACTCACACAGATGAGGTGAGTGGTTTGGGTTCAAATCTTGACTTGTTTTCTTTCTAACTATATGCCCTGAGCAAGTCAAAACTGAACCTAAGATTGCTAATCTGAAGAATAAAGTTGAGAATGGAAGAAAAAAAGTTAAAAAGTAGATAATGTATAAGACAATGGTGGTATTAGCTGTATTCTTAGGAACTCAGTACATTACTGTTGCATAAATCAAGTAGGAATTTCATAAAACTTGGCCTAAAATGTTTGTGTTTTCATTATAATGCTTCATGTAGGAAATTGTGCAATATTGATCTGATTTCTATTACACTTCAACATGAGTCAAGAGGCTTGTACAGTAATCTGGAACTGGTGGTGTTAGCCATTGTTTTGGCAGGGTGGGAGAGGGCTGAAGGAGATGCCCGGGCTTCTAGTTCCTGATCCAGAATTAAAAGCATCCTTCCACTTTAGCTACATCAGTCCAACCTAATTACATTTTTCTGAGCATAGCAAAGACTGTCACACATTGTCTCTCACACAATTAAAAATTGTTTATTGAAAGTCACTACATAAAATTGATGATGGAAATTTTTTTGTTTCCATACCATAAATCATAAAAAACACAATCATAAAAAATATTTCAAAAAGTAGTAAATATTGTGTTTCCAATGACATATTTTATGACTTGCCATTCCAACACTGCTCATTTTATCTATGCAAAGAAAAAGAACAATACATTCTTCATTGATACAGTAAGACACAGTCATGTCTCCTACCCACAGACTTAAATTTTAAGAGGCATATAAATAAGCAACTTAGCATATGTGACCTCCTGACCGTGAAGTGTTAAATTCCAAGAACTATATTACTCTACCACTTTTATTTGTCTGTGGGAAATCACTTGATTTATGCTTGATCCCAGGATACAATAAAAAGGTGCAGGTATGCCAGACTGGAACTATTGGAACCTGTCAAATAAAAAATTTAGTTACCCTTAAGATGTACAAATAAAAGTAACCTTTGATTAAGGATAATGTGGTTTATATGATACTTTTATCAGTGTTCAGCCACAAAACATATCCAAACAATTTAATTTCAATATAGTATAGTACATCACAGCCCTTTTGGAAAGGAACATCTCTTGCATGCTGAAAAAGAAAGCCTTGCATTTGTGAGGGAGTTGGAACACAATTGCTATTCCAGGCCAGAGGAGCTAAACCAGCCTAGACAAGGTAGATTAACAGAAATGTTCAGCCAAGCAGGATCTGAAGTTTCTCAAATTTGGCTTATTTACATTGACCATTCATTCTTATTTTATGGGTTTTAGAACTTAGATGAGGTCCAGCTAGGATTATAAACCAAAGTGCCAAAATAACTTATAAGACAATTTGAAAGGAATTCCTGGCTACGTTTTCAGGCACTGGAGTTTGTTATCATTCCAAAAGGATTCGCAGATATTAGGTTTTTAGGCAGGTCTACATTGATTCAGAGTGAAAGTCAATAAACAACCTTGAGCATGGAGCTGGTGGCTCATGACTGTAATTCAGGAGCCTGAGATCTTATATTTATGATTTGGTACCAGCAATGACTGGAAAGGTTATGTAATTCTTACCTTCAATTAACCATCAAAAAGCTAGAAGTGTAACTGTGAATCAAGTGGTAGAGTAACAACTTTGAGGGAAAAAGCTAAGAGACAAAGCCCAAGACTTGAGTTCCAGCCCACATGCTTGCACGCTCGTGTGCAGACACACATACACACACAAACACACACAGTTTCAAAACACCTTGAGAATTCATTTATAGCATATCTGTGTTGAGGCTTAGGCTTGGAACTCTGGTTTTAGCCTAAAGGAGTGAATTAAAACTTGCTGCTCTGAAAACAGGTTCTGTGTTCTCTCATGACAGTTAAAGAACTCTCATACTGCCATTGAACTCAGATATTTGAAGACACTGAATTTCTTCAAGTGACGAAATACTTTAAAATTTTTGTGCTTTTAGTTTTTCTTTGTCATTAAACATTACATTTTTATATTCTACTATACTTTTCAAACTGGATATTTTCTGGCCAAAATTAATGAACCAAATCATTTAGATTTGTCATTATACATCCTTTTGCAATCTTTACAACACTGTGAAAAGCCCTATGTAAATGGGGGTCTAATTAGATGCCACCATGGAAACACAATAGCTGTGAGCTCGGGATGAGGTTTCACACATCCCAGGTAGTTCAACATGTACCTGACAACCTGCAGGTGCCCAGTGTTTGGGAATGAAGATATAGATGGATAAATGAGAATGAAATTTTCATGAATACTTCCAAAGTTTATTGCAGAACAACTTTGTTCAATGCTTCCCTGTGAATCAGAACAAGACCTTTATCAAACTGTGGACTGCATAAGATGGTGGAAGAGATCATCTACTGGCCTATGTCAGGCAGTAAAGAAGCAGGGAAAATGTGATAGACACCAGGGCCTGGTAGAGATTGTAGCAGAATGTGATTAGAGCTGACTGCTGGAGTGGGGTCCTGTGATGCCAAGAATGCATAGGCATAAGACACATTTCTTTTTTTTTTTTCTAAATAATTATTTTTCAAACTGATGTACAGAGGGGTTTCAGTTTCATATGTAAAGCAGTGGGTGCATTTCTTGTACAATTTGTTACCTCCTCCCTCATTTCCCCTCCTCCCCTTTTCCCCTTTCCCTCTCCCCCTATGAGTTGTTCAGTTGGTTTACACCAAATTGTTTTTGAAAGTATTGCTTTTGGAGTCATTTGACTTTTTATCGTTTGTCTCTTGATTTTGATATTCCCTTTCCCTTCCCTAGTTCTAATCCAGTATATACAGTATCCAGGGTACTCAGATGAGATACAGTGATAGCACGGGGACAACCACAGGCAGGGGATACAAGAGGATCATCAACAAAATAAAAGCTACCATTTCACATGGCATGTTGAAAGTAATTACAACAGTGATATAACCCTCATTTCCATAACATGGAATTCATTTCATTTAACATCATCTTATGTGTTCATAAGGGCATAGCTTTTGGGCACTTGTGATCCTCTGCTCCCTATGAGGGAAACCATAGAGTCCAAGTTTCTTTGGGTCTGGCTCACTTCACTTAGTATAATTTTTTTTCCAAGTCCTTCCATTTCCTTATGAATGGGGCAATGCCATTCTTTCTGATAGAGGCATAAAATTCCATTGTGTATATGTACCACATTTTCCTGATCCATTTGTCTACTGAGGGGCATCTGGGTTGGTTCCATATTTTAGCAATGACAAATTGAAGACACATTTCTTACAACTTTCAATTACTTGCAATGGTGATTAGTTGGAGAAAGGTATCCAGGTCCTTCAGAACCATTTGCATTAATTTTGATATGCTGTGCATCAAATTTACATTTTTCATTATGACTCACAAGTCAAGACAAACATCAGTCAATCTTATTGTTTTATTTGCTTTCACTAAAGCCTGCTTGAGATTGTAAGCATGATGTGAAAATTTAAAAAACATAGATTACATATGCTCATAATATATGTACATATAGTTAATTTTTATAAACACACAGAGTTACATAAGAACAATTCACATACAATTCTGTCTTATACAAATCTATATACTTTAGGTACGTACATATTATATACAAATATAGTCCCTTTCATCTTTAAATATTTCACATTGTTTTCGATCTGAAATATACTATATAAAATATGCTGTTTATACAACATATACAGTAGTATTTGTTGAGTAGGTAATAATATTGTTATGAAACATGTATAGCTTGTGGGTAGCTGGTGGCTCACACCTGTAATTCTAGGTACTCAGGAAGCTGAGATCTGAGGATCACAGTTCAAAGCCAGTCCAAGCAAAAAAGCCTATGACTCATCTCTCCAATTAACCATCAGAAAACCAGAAGTGGTGCTGAGGCCCAAAGTGATAGAGCCTTGAGCATAAAGCTCAGGGACAGCATCCAAGGCTTGGGTTCAAGCTCCATGACTGAAAAAACTGAAAAGTATGTACAACTATGTGCTCCTCTATTTCTCAATCTTTCCATTGTTGTGGCATATACCTGAGAAAAATGAAAGAGGAATGATTCATTTTGGCTCACAAAATAAATAAAATAAAAAGAGTATTCAGTCCATAGTTCTTGGCTCTATTGACTCCCAGTAGTGGGTCAAAATATTGCTGTTAGACCCTGTGACAGAGACTTCCCTCATCATGGAGGACAAGAAACCAAGAGAGAGTGCTTGAACTAATAGACATTCTCTTTTTTCCCCCTTTCTTCAATTCAGGCCATTACCCTATGAGGTGGTACTGTCCACATTCAACAGAGATCTTTTTCCATGGTTAGTATCCTAGGCATACTCTCACAGACACATGCTGTGCTTTCCTAGTATTCTCAGCCCTTCTCAGTCCAATCACAATAATAAGCAAGATGAGCCATTACAGTTCTGTAACATTTTGGTCAATGAAGCACTGAATTTGACAATGGTCTTCTAAGATTATAATGAAGAGGAAAAGCTCCTATCACCTAGAAATATCACTGTTGTCATAATCATATAGCTTAATGCATTTCTCATGTATTTGTGGTGATATGGGTACAAACAAAGCTATTTTATGACAAATTATATCAAAGTATATCATTTATAATTATGGATAGCACATAATACTTGATAATAATTCTAATGATTAATGAGGCTGAATAGCTAAATAACTCTACTCATATATTTGCTACAGCACCAACTTCATACAGCTTGTATTTACCAAATCTCTTGATTGCATCAGGATACTATCTTGATGGGTTTTCTTGTACCACTCAATTTTTGTAAGAATGCTTAATGATACTCAATGATGAAATCACCTCACAATGTCAGAATACATTCTCAGTATTAAGCAATAGATTTTTCTTTCTCTCTGTAAGTATGTATATGTATATACACATATATAATCTCAGCTAGTGACAACATATATTTAGTTCCTTAATATATATAAAACATATTCCACTTTATATGTGGAAAAGTACACACATACTCACAGGTATGAAATGCATATACAGAAATCGCTTACATATGAAATTTTATGGATGGTATCATTATATGTATACATGGATGTGTGCATTTTCTTTTGTGAAAGCAATATCTGTTATTCACTGAATGCTATTGAATCATTTTTATGTCTAGGTATTTGACTGCCACTTGAGGGTGCAAAAAGTGAATTTGACAGTCTCTTTTTGTAAGCATATCATAGTGTAGTGGGGGAGACAGACACATAAGCCTGTAAATGGAAATTGTGATGTAAGCAGATACTGCATAGATGGGCAAATGAAAGATTGTTCCAAATATCCACCCATGTTTTCCACACACCACATGCAGGTCCTTCTTTTTTGTGAATCTTATCCATCTTCCAAATAATGACTTTGAAGATAGGTTTTTACCTTAATAAAACCTCAAAACAGTTGCAAATGTTGGTGGGAATGTTTTGATTTGTGCTTCTAAGAGCTATAAAACATTTTACCTACCCCAGTATCACATGAAAATTTGTTAACTGAACTTGGGAGAAGATTCTTCCTTTATGAATGTATTCGCTTTTGTCATATTGCAATTTGTGAAATGGAATGATTCACTAGTAGTTTCCTTGTGTTTTATAAATGTGTGTGCATCATCTTTACACAGAATTCACAGAGTATTCACAGCTCTTTAAATGCACACATATGCACATGTGTCTTCAGACAGACAAAAAAATAGCATAGCTGTTGGGTGCTGGTGGCTCACTCCTATAAACCTAGCTACTCAGGAAACAGAGTTTTGAGGATCACAGTTTGAAGCCAGCCTGGGCAGGGAAGTCAATGAGACTCTTTTCTCCAGTTCATCACAGAAAAAGCCAGAAGTGGTACTGTAGTTCAAGTGGTGGAGTGCTATCCTGGAGCTTAGCAAAAGGACCTCAGGGGCACCCAGGCTTAGAGTTTAAGGTCCAGAACTGGCAAAAAAAAAAAATAGCATAGCTATCTCTATCATAATCTACAGTGGAAGTATGGTTGGAAAATTCGATGTATTTTGAACATTCTCTCTCAGGATGTCATCTGTAAAGCAGAACTAACTTTCCTTCCTGCTCCTTAGGATTGTCATGAATTTCAAATTAGATAATATGAGAAAGTGGTTTATGAGGTAAAATATACTGTACAAATACACATCTGGCCAAGGTGTGAGAGACATCTGGCTGTAAGTCAGATGCTCACGGGTTCCTCAACTTGCAGAATGGCTTCCGCAGGTAAATGCAGATTTCCTTTTATATACAGAGTTCTCTCCAAGTCACTTTTTCTACCTCTGTCAAAAGCCCAAGTCTGTCCTCATTCCTTACCATGACATCTATACTCTAGGCTCTTTGTGTGCGTGTGTGTGTGTGTGTGTGTGTGTGTGTGTGTGTGTGTTTGTTGTTGTTGGTGGTGTTTTTTGCCAGTCCTGGAGCTTGGACCCAGGGCCTGAGCACTCTCCCTGGCTTCTTTTTGCTCAAGGCTCCACTCTATCACTTGAGCCACAGCGACACTTCTGAGCTTTTCTATATATATGGTGCTGAGGAATCGAACCTAGGGGTTCATGTATAAGAGGCAAGCACTCTTGCCTCTAGGCCATATTCCCAGCCCCTAGGTTCTTTTTCTGCTTCTGCCTTTGCATGTAATATTTTTCAAGAGAACAATATAAATTCTTCTTCAGCAACACTGTTATGCTACCCAGGTTAATGTTGTTTACTCAGCACTTTTCTCACTTAGATGCAAGGATTAATCTGTCCTGAAGCTGCTTCTTTCTCAGACTCACCACCCCCCCATCCCACAATGTGGTGTTTTCAGCTGACTTGTTCATACATTTCTCCAATGTAGTAGATACTAGATATAGTTACTCACCTCTCTTTAATCATGGTAAAAATTGCTGAGTATTTACTTTCAAAGGTGGCAAACAGTCATACTCATCCAAATTCTTTTTTGAAAAGTGAAGGGAAATCTTTGTATTTTGACTTTAGACTTGGAAATTCATTGACTCATTAGCTAATTGCAGTGTTGTTTCCAGGGTTCCATTAGAATCAAAAGGAAAATGGATCTGACTATACTTAAATACCTAAAGTGTGGTCCTTGAGTGAAAAAGTCACATGGAATGCACTATTGTATTAAGGTAAAAGGCGTTTATTTCAGGAAAATCATGACATTTCATAGATCAGTGATACAAGGAAAATTCCCTTGGCCTCCCCGAGTCTCAACTTTGTCCCATGAAATAGATATAGCTGGCTCTTTTTTCTCCCTTAAGAAACTAGAAAACTACAGTAGAATATCATTTTATGCTAACTGAAAAAAATTACAAAATCGTTACTATTTTTAAACACATGGAAGAAATGAGACTTTTGATCAGATGAACCAATGAGACACTTTCTCCAAAGTGGAGACAAATAAACTGTTACAACTTGGAAGGTTACAGACAGCAGATAAGGGGAAAAAATGCACAATTTTTAACATATTTTTAAAAAGCCAAGTATGAGTTAAAAGGGGACTCTCCAGGACTTTGGTATGAGTGATGTCTATGTTTTCTCAAGTGTTTCTTTCTTCTTTATTTTCTTTATTAAGTCTCTTTGTGTTCATGAGAACCATTCAGTTATGAGAAAGGAAAAGTAGAGAAGCCCTTCAACAATGTATTTTCCTTTTCTCTTTAACGAAGTAAATATCCCTAAATTCCTAGGAAAGAGGTAACACCCATGCAAAGATTCACTGGAGAGGATAAGTCAAAGTAGTTTGCTTTGGGTAAAAAGACGGAAAATACCCCTCTCTTTCTCCAGAGGCAAAAGAAAGGATGAAGGGAAAAAAGCAAGAATTGTCTTTGTGGGCCATGGAAGGGGTGTTAGAAATCCTCTGCCAACAGAAGGAGCAGACTGCAACTGAAAGAGTCATAGAAACAAACGTCATAAACATTAGGGGACAGGAAAAATGCAGCAGAGCCCACAATCTGGTGATAATGTATATATCATTCTCTTCCGACCAAATCCTCCCATTCTCCTATAGAAATAAGTGAACTCTGGCCTATGGTGAGGCTGTGCAGGAACACAGACAAAGCTTCATTCCCAATACCTAGACATACAGAGATTGCCTAAGCATGACATTTGTCAAGAGAATGGCAAAGATTCCACTTTACCTACTCCTAACAACACACTAAAGCAAGTGACAATAGTTTGAAGAGCGACTCCTGCAGTGGCTAAAGAATACAAAAACCATTGAAAGCTGACATTGGAGCAAGACTACTGGAAAAAAGTTCTCATATAACAATATCAAAACTAAGAAGGTTTCTGTTGTGAACTGGTAGAAGAATGTGAAGTTATTGTTTAAAAATAATGTAACTACACCAGAACTCAAACCAAGTTCAAGAACTAACTACAATGCCTAAAATTTTCCAACACGATATATACACAAATGGCACAAGGGAGGCATACACATTTTTATTGAGTAAACAATATTTACTTCAATTTTACTGTCCTAAACATACTAGTCAGGACTTATCAAAATTACTACTCTCATGTATTAATTGGTAGATCCAGTAGATAGAACTTTGGCAAGAATGGATTTGGGTAAGAGTATCTAATTATACTGACCTATCTGGCCATGTGAATTTGATACTTTTAAAGCACTCTGCTCAAAAGTAGCAGAATATTTAAAGGTTATTTATTATACACTTAATATATATGATATCAACCTAGACCACACTGTAGTTAAAAAGTTAAACTATGGAAAATAGTTCATTTTCAAGCACAAAGCTCTCCATAATTGAGAAAGAGGAAAGCTCTCTCAATGTGATTAAGGATACTAGGAGACTCAGGAAACTAACTTTAGATTCAATAGTGAAAGAGCAATATCTTTCCTCTAGGATTAGCTACAAGGGAAGGGAGTTTATTCACTTAGTGTTTACTCAACATTGTAATGGATAGCCAGTTCCATGTAATACAACTAGAGAAAGCAGATAAAAATGAAAACAATATGGACACCAGAGGTTTTTTCCCTTCTTTGTTTTTCTTTTCTTTTTGTCTTACTTGCTCACTTATATGTCATTGGGAGGATAAAGGAGGAAAAGAAATAGAGGGACATAGGGTGAACAAATGCAGCAGAGGTAATCACTAGACACCATATTGAAAACGAACTACACAATGTAGGTGGGTCAGGAAGGAAAAACTTGGAGAGAGGGCGAGAGGGAATGATAAGGAGAAAAGGAATGATATTGTCAAAAAAGATACAGACTTATTACCTGACATAGGCAACTCTAAACCCTCTGTATATTACCTTTATAGTAACAATAAAAAATTTAAAAAGCAATAGCCAGAAACAGTGGCTCAGGGTTGTAATCCTGTCTACTTACAAGGCTGAGATCTAAGATTCAAGTTTGAAGCCAGCCTATGCAGGAATGTCCATGAGACACTTCCATTTAGTCAGAAAAAGCCAGAAGTGGAAGTGTAACTCAAATGGTAGATCCCAGCATTGAGTGAATCAAGCTAAGGGATAGTGCCCAGGCCTTGAGATCAAGCCCCAGTACTGGTGTGTGCTCGCATGTGTGCCTGCACACAAACATATACACACACAGAGTACTAGAAATATCTTAGTTCTTAAAAAGCCCAATTGTCTACAAAGAAAATCCTATAGTGTGGGGCACCGGCCTGCAGCTTTAAGAGGCAGTTCTAGCCGGCCAGCCTATTTTCCCAGCCCTGGAGCCGAGTGGCTGTTAGCCCTGCCTGCCTCCCCTTCTGGAACTGGAAAGGCGGCTCTAACCAGCCCCACCTCCCAGCCTCTTGGCCATGTGCAGCCAAGATGACTGCTGGTGGTGAACCTGGAGGCGGTCCTGGGGGCCTTGACTGTTGTAGATTTAAGCAGCCCTTAGGGAGGTCCTTCAGCTCTCCTCTCTTGACGGACATCTCAGGCAGCCAATCAGCGCCTAGCTAGGTGCTCTACACCCCGCCCCTTCCTGCCGCCATTTTGCCTTTATAAATGTGGTTCCCCCTTATTAAAACTGGAGTCTTTGTGAGACATCCCCCGATTGTCTGAGTGTCCTTCAATAAAGTAAGGAGGGCTGGGATCAGGCGATTCTCGACTCTACCTCCTCTTGGTTCGCCCCATGGGGTAAGCTCCCCGCCTCTCCCGCTGGCCAGGAGACCACTGAGGGTGAAGGACCCCTACACCATAGAACTTACAAAAAAATCTGCTAGAATGAATAAACTTAGAAAATTCATAAAAATTATTTTTAAAATGTAGCTATGTAGACATATGTGCACATGAATATATACATATGTATACATATATGTAATATTCATATTTTTCTTTGAAGTTTTTTTTTTTTTTTTTTTGGCCAGTCCTGGGGCTTGGACTCCGGGCCTGAGCACTGTCTCTGGCTTCTTCCCGCTCAAGGCTAGCACTCTGCCACTTGAGCCACAGTGCCGCTTCTGGCCGTTTTCTGTATATGTGGTGCTGGGGAATCGAACCTAGGGCCTCGTGTATCCGAGGCAGGCACTCTTGCCACTAGGCTATATCCCCAGCCCCTTCTTTGAAGTTTTAATTTACTTTATTTCAAATCATTAAATAAGTAATTGCAAAGCTAAAAAAAAGACAATAAACAATCATTATGTTAGCAGGGAACAACTGAAGTTATAAAAGTAATACAATTTAACTATATCAAAACAATAAAGTTTAAAAAATGTCTAGCACAACTGTAAGATTTGCAAGCTACTATAAAAGTGCTGATAAATTAAGTATCAGAATTAGTGCATATACATTTTATGTTCATGGTTCAGTTTTACCAGTGTTTTAAGGTAGCCATTTTTCCAGCTGTGTCTATATCTTTAATGAAATAACAATTCAAACTTCTCAAGGCTTTGTACTAGAATTTGGCAGGGTAAAACATAAAATTTGATGTAGAAAAGCAAAGGAAAAAATAGAACAAATGATTTTAAAGAAACATAAAGGGAACAAATCTGAATCATCTGACTTCAAGTTTTGCCCTAATAGGAATTCGCAAATTTCCAGGTACCTATGGCTTATGCCTATATTCCAGCTACTCTGGAAACTAGAATCCAGAGAATTAAAGAGTTCAAGGCCAGATTGTACAAAAGAGTTCTTTGAGACTCCATCTCCTAAAATAACCAGCATAAAACAGTGTTAGAGGAGTGGATCAAGTGGTATAACACTGGACCAATAAATGTGACAACCTTTATAAAAGCCCTATACCCTCATATCAAAATATCTGCCTCAGATAAGATTACAGAGATAGTGTAGATACAATCACAAGAAGGTGATACATGAATATCATCAATAGTAGAAACTACAGATACACATGGGATGTTGGAAGTAGTTACAACTGTGATATAACAATCATTTCCATAAAATGGAGTTCATTTCACTTAGCATCATCTTATGTGATCATAAGGGTATAGCTATTGGGCTCTTGTGATCGATCCTCTGTACTGGTATTAGAATTAGGAAATTCAAAGGGAATACCAAAATTGAGAGACAAAGGGTAAAACAAGAGAAACAACAACAAAAGCAATACTTGCAAAACTGTTTGGTGTAAGTGAACTGAACACCACAGGGGGGGAAAGGGGGAGGGGGGAGGAGGGTATGAGGGACAAGGTAACAAACAGTACAAGAAAAGTATCCAATGCCTAACGTATGAAACTGTAACCTCTCTGTACCTCAGTTTTATAATAAAAACTTAAAAAAAAATCTGCCTCTCTAAAAGGATATAAGTAAGTATTTACCACAGAGAAGTAGCTTTCAAATTAAGTGAGGTAACAGAATCAGGATAGGGAAACTGTTGAGTTTGTGGTAGCTATTGTCATTGTCATTGTTGTTTTGGGGGAATCATAATGGAAACTTCTTTCTTCTAGATCTCGTCCTTCTCTTCTTCCTTAACCCTCACACTAAATGTTCAGGAATTAAAACAAGTCTTCTTATAGGAGATGTTATCAGCAGTCTCTCAGTTTTGTTTTTTTGTTGTTTTAAATCTGGGTGCTTTCTGCCAAGGGAAAACAAGAATGAATCTTGTATATGCATAAAAACATATTCAACTCATGAGTAGGCATCTTTCATTATACCCACTGGATGTAGCCTGGAAAGGTGTCTGGAGGTATTTTTCTATCATGTGATGGAACTATAATAGCTCCTCTGGACAGGCAGAGGTGTCTACTGGACATTTTGAGGGTGGAAAGAGGCTTATTGTTAAAAACAACAACAACAACAACAAATACCCAAACAACCCTCAGCTGCAGGTCATTGCCATCCTCTTCTTTCAAGATCTCTAGAGGGCTACTAGCAATATAATTACCTGATAATAGTCTGTTACCCATCTTATGAAAGTAAAATAGTTTAACTACAGCTTTGTAGGGCTATCATTTCTTTTCTCTCTGCCTTCCCAGTTCCTCTCCTCTCCTCTTCTCTCTTCTCCTCCCCTCCCTTCTTCTCTCCCATTCCCTTCCCCTCCTCTGTACCTATTATTTCTTATCCTTCCTTCTGTATTCACTCTGCTCCCACTCTTTTTCTTTTCTTCCTCTTCTTCCCCTCTCCTATTCTCCTTCTTTTTCTTCTTTTTTGCTCTCCTTCTTTTTCTCTTTGCCCTTCTCCCTCCTCACTCTTCCCCATCTGTTTCTCTCCCTCTCCTTTTCTCTCTCTCCCTTACTATTTTACCTTATCTCTTTTCTTAATTAGGTCTCTTCTATTTTGCCTTTGTTAAGAGAAAGTTGAGTTTGGATTTTGGAGAAGTTTCTAAGTATGATAGAGTTACTGCTACTCTGAATAAACACCTTTCAGGAATATGTCTACTGTCCACTATGATAACTTGGCAGTTTTTGTAAATGCTGGAGTGCAAAGCAAGTTGTGAATATGAGCCACATAGTCTGGCAACAAATTATTCTCATAGTGGAAGAGGAACAGAGTTTGAAATATCTGGAGCTAGAGACAGTAGAAAGGTCTTTTAAGCACAAAGCATGTAAAATTTTAAGGAATGAGCCTGGAAATAAATTCTTGCACTTGCTTAATCAAAGTGGAGGATGTCTCACATTGGAAATATACCTAAAGAATACGCAGCATAATCCAAGCAAGTACATCTTAATGAGAATTTTGTGACACAGAATTTACCAGAAGTCTTACAAACAGCATACCCCTGGGTAGAATGCATCTCACTGCATCTGACCATACAGAGTGTATCTGACATAGCTTATACTGAGGAAGTCTGGAAGTTCCTGAAAGAACTGTGTACAAAATTGCTGCAGACATGGATAAGCAGCCTGAAGAAACAAGTGTCTCAGTGACAGATCATCTACACACATTCATCAATATGTCAACGTGGGGAGTATGTGAGACCAAGTTGATTATATACTTATCCTGCCTATTGCAAATAGAGGTATCAAAATGCATTTGAATTTCTCCTATGTGTGAAAAAAAATCTCAATTTTATATTTTTACCAAATCAATGCTCATTGCAATAAATGGAAAAAATTAAACATAATGTATTTCATAGTCCCTAGCCTATAGGTTTTTCATGAAAAGCATCTCCTAATTATTACTTCAGTATTATGATTTGGGGAAAACAATGTGTCATTGAAAAATAGCAACTGTTTATTCTTAATAGTGCTATCTGGTTGCTTATTAAGATTCATTTGAGATGTTTTGAGTGGGAGATGGTATGCAGTGAACTGGGGACTTTAAAAAGCACATTTTTGTGTGTTGTTCCTCCATCCATGGCAGAATCCTTGGTCTAGATTTGTCCTGCTCTGAGTTCAGGCTATAAGAACCCCTCATTTCTTATCACTCATGGTCATGTCAGTCTGTTTGTTCTTCTCACTTTGCTAAGACAATTTCCAAATGAATTATTTTGGCATACCATAATATGATTATGGAAATAACTAACTACTGAGGGTGTTACCAAAATAAAAGTTATTTTATACACAACAACTCTACAGCCTATTTTATGACTTGACTTTGAAACATCTTAGAAGTATTTTCTACCTTTCCTACAGTCCTTTCTGTTAATAAATACAATGTATATTAAACATACATCAGCAATAGAGATGATGATGGAGATATTAAACTACGAATGATCATATATATTGTAACATTTTGCATATATAAATATGCATTTGCTACATGCAGTCATGTGATCATACAGAAAACAAAACATATTTATATGAGAGTTTATTTTCCTCAAACCTAGTAAGTTAGGAAACAGTGCAAGGCATATAAAGTGGCACACTAATGGCAAAGAAATACAGAATCCTGTAGATTTTCTACAAAGCTATGCTAAATTTGTGGCTTTGTTCTCTTAACTACCTTATGGTTATAAGATGGCTCCTTTATTCCAACATCACATTCTCTTTCCAAGCAAAAACAGAGAAAATTGCAAAGAGAAACAGTATTATATCACATCTGTCCACTTTTCAAAATATTATTAAACTAGTTTTCCAAAGCTCCAATCTGCTTCCATCTCAGCCAGCCTTGGGCTGCATATGGCATAAATGCTAACTCTTAGGCAGTAAATGAGGGTAGAGTGTATGTAGGTATGCAGAAAAATACATATGCATGCATGTATTTTGAAGAGCACTGTGCTCCCACAAACAAAATCTGGATTGTTTTAGGAAGAAAGAGAGACAAAAATCTTGAGTAGAAAACAAACAAATGCTGCCATTTTTGGTAGTCTTCATGAAAGTCCTGTAAGTTGAATGCTATTATTCCTGTGGTGCTGGCTATGGAAGGTAATGTTTTCAATTCATTTTAAAAATTAAGGCTGTTTCCAAGAAATCACATTTTGCAGAAAATTATTGCAAAGAACTTCCCAATCGATATATTTCAAAGAACTATGAAAGAATCATCAAAAATCTTCATAGGTTTAGAACAGTTTGTGTTTTTTAATCCTCCCCCTCTCCTACCCAACCAGGGTACTTGTTTTTGTTTCCTCTGTTCTGGAAACCTGTTCATACAGTTCAGTTCTTCAGGTTCTTCTTTGTTCCTTTCAAATTTCAGCCCAAATGCCATCTTCCTGGAAATGTCTTCTATGGGCTCTTCATTTAGTGTCCCCTATCCCCAAACCATTCCCCATTCCCTATTATTCTATTACATCAACCTGTGTTTCTTACCTCTCCTCTTACCCCTCCCCTTTCTCCTCTCTTTCTCTTTCCCTTCCCACTCCTCCTTCTTTTCTATATTGGGGATTGCAGGTTCTTGTGTGTGCCAAGCAAACCTCCTACAATTAGCCTATGCCCCATGAGGCTATGCCACTCATTTTTTTTGTTGTTTATTGACTTATACCTTATATCAACTCTTGTGTTTGATAGATGGTAGACTCTCAATTCATATTTGCTTAATTTCTGAATAACCAAACTCAGAGTGGGCTGGGATCCTATATCAGTGAGGAATAAGAGACTGGGCACCATGCATGTGTCTTCTAAGATCTCTTTAGTGTCTGTGCTCCTGTAGGAATCATGGTTGGTGGTAAGAGGTAGGATTTCAGCCCCAGATAAATGGCTGTACCAAGCACAATGAAACCTGGGAGTGAGCGTGAACAATTACCAGACTAAAGTCAAAACATCAGGACTTCTGGCATAAGAGTGGTTGGGTTAGTAATGGTGTTTACATGGAATGGTGGGAAGAGAAAGCACAGAATGCTTTGTGTGTCTTTGAAGTCTTACAGCACTTATTGCATAGACATCCGGCATGTCTGGAAAAAATGCACAACTTCGCAGAAGGCACCAATTCCTAAGACATGTGGGTGACATGAAGTATAGTTCTGAGGAAGGCTTAATTCAACCCAGAGAGCTTAGGAATGAGCCTCTCAGAAATCTTTAATTCCATGGTTATGAATGTTTACTTGAGTGGAATAATAACTAAAGTGTTTTCCCCTTGCATAACAGAGGGAAAGACCTTTATGTTCTTAAAAAACATTTTTTCCAAACTATGACTTGTGATCCAGCATGTTATATTTTGCTTGCAGATGTTACAAGCAACATCAGAAACTGGTGGAGCTTCTGAAACAACTTAAAAGGTTAAAATTGTGACTTTAACTCAAGCTGGTAAATTGTGCTTTGGTTACTCATAAATGCTTATTACTCACAAACATTTTCTTTTTCTCAAAATGTGGGACAAAGGAATTCTAGAAAATGGTCTCTCTCTCTCTCTCTCTCGTTCTTAATATGGGAGATTATTTCAGAGACGTTAAGCATTTTTTTTCCTTTTAAGCAGGCAAAACCACCTGCATTATTCTGTATGGAGATTCCCTCCTGGCTTGTGTTGACAGTAATCTTAAGATAATCCTTTGAAATAAAAACCTATAAAAATATTGTGACAGGACAAAGAGATAACATGTGTGGCAGAAGAAAGAAAACTAAAGTGTTTATTTTTCTGATAAAACAGGAGTGCCTCTTCTTTCCCAGTTGGAGCATAGTGAATCAGTTCACTGAACTATGTAATTCTCTCTGGAGCTTAATTAGAAACCTTGTAAACTTAGTGCAGGAGGCCAGAGTATATGTTGGATGAACACAGAAAAGGCTTTTTATGAAAACAGGAATTCTCCGTGAATCACCTTACAATTGGGTCTAATGACTTTATAATTGGATTGCCCCACTGGGTTCAGTCAAAGGGATCTTCTCTTTGAAAGAGAAATATGATGAGAAATGTGTTCTTCACATGTTTACAGCAAAAGCATTCGTCCTTTACTCCCCAAAATTCAGATGCATAAATACATAGTTCCAGATTCTCCCAGAAGCTGAATTATAGACTGAAATATTGCAGTAACTTTAAAATAGTACCCAGATGGAAGAGTTAATTCAGCTTCTCCCTTGGTTTTAATGTTCAATGAGCACGCACACACACACAGACACACACACACATTGATATAACAGGCTATCTGGAGGGCAGCCAACTCAGTTTTCCTTACTTAATTGCACCCAGTAGTTCTTCTGTTGAGATAGACAGTGAAAAGTGAGGACTTCTTTCAAATGGGTCAGTTTATTTCATATCTGTTGAAAAAGAATCTACTCTGTTCATTTTTTAACAGAAAGCAAACTGAGGGTCCCTTCTAAATATCTTCTTCTTTTTTCATTTGCCTTTCCCTAACATTTTATGTTTTCCCCTGTGCTGTAGCCATTGACCTGGTGTGTTATAATGGGAACTTTCACTATTTATACTCTCAATGTATAATTTTCCACTCTGGATTTATTCACATTTAATAGAGATGGTCTCCATTTTAAAATTCATTTGGATTCATTCAAAACCTAGTTTTGAAGGGTGTCTACATTTCTCATCATTAAGCTTGAAAATGAAAACATGCTAGCAAGTAAAGCATATCTGTACTTGCCTTGGAGTTAACAAACTAGTTAACTCATGGTATTAGAGGGCTAGAGTGGTTATTTCAGAAGTAGGAAACACCATTAGTAATAAACTGTTCCCTAAAATAATGGTGCATTTTGATATTCATAGCACCAAATAATCCAGGAATTAATGTTTTATGATGCTTTTTCATCAGATATAGTCACTTATATACTATTACTTTTGTTTAATTATTAACCATATAACAGCACTTCAGTGGCTGCTAATGACTATAAAAAGAGTTAAAGTATTTAATACCTAGTTAAATTCCTTCAATACTTAGATTTTCAACTGACCATATCTCCAATTTTTCTCAACTAGGTTGAAAGAAACACTTCATTCCAATAGATGCATTTTGACAATATTTTTACTTTTTCAAATGCTTATTTCATCATCTGATGGCTATACAACTAATTGCTTGTGTTTTTTCAGTACTGTCCTGTTGATGAGACCTGAGGAATGATTGATATCGATTTCAACTGAAGCATACCATGTTATAATTTATATACCAGACCCCTTTCATTAAAAAAACTAATAATTTAAAGTAGATGAAATGAGGTCCTTTACCAAAAATAAGCTATCCCAGTTTTTAAGTTGCTTTAGAAGCTACTCAACAACTTAATCTGGCTGATATTTCTGCCTGATATATTTTAAGGTATTTTATTATTATGATTCTCTAGTTTTTTCTACTGATAAGGTAACTATGTTAGTGGTTAAGACATAATGCCTGACTTTTTGAAATAAGTACAAAATTATGAGCTACTTGGCCAACATAGAAACACTGCAAAGAGTGTATGTATATGCAATAAATTCTGATTCCTTTCCCTACCTCTGCAGGACAGGCTGGATATGGTTGGAAGAATAAATCAGACTCTTAGGAACAAGGTGATGTTATGGTCAGACATGGGACATGTCTGTGAAATGAAAAGCAACTTAAGAAGGTTTGGAAGTAGCTTAATTCAGGAAATAAGTTGGCATGATTTTAGAAAAGATAAGAGGCAGTCTACTATGGAAGGGGTTGCATATCAGCGGGAGAAATTTGAACTTTGTGTGATGACAGGGAGCCACTAAAATATTTTGGTAAGAGAATTAAATGGGAATGTGATTTGTTGGCAACATCTGTCACCTCACTGAAGATTGAGTTTGAGTTGGCTGATCTGGCTGGCTCAGTAGTTGTTTCCTTCCTCTATGAGCCCAAAGTAGATGAGGTTTTCTGTAGAGAAGTGACTGTCAAGGGTACTTGAGTAGCTGGACTTCCTAGGATCTGCAAAAAATGCATCATGGTCCATTTGAGAAATAAGTTCTATGATCAAACTCCCATGGTTCTAGAAAAATCTAAATTAGGTGCTACCTGTGGCAGTTTGACTTTACTTTGAAAAGGTAAAGGTCCTTCTTAGACTTTGTGCTGTACAGATAGATTTTTTAAGTAATGTAAAAAAATGTGAGAGAAAAGTCATTGCTATGATTTTAATATGTTCCCCAAAAGCATATGTTAGAAAGTTAGTCCCCAAAGCATCAAAGGAAGTGCTCAGGAAGGAGCTAAGGATAAGTGCTTAAGTAATGAAGGCTTCATCTTCATCGAGGAATTAATGTCAAAATTGTATTCAATATTACATGAGCAGGTTCTGCTTATTATAAAAAGCATGTTCAATCCCCTTCTGCCCCTCCCTTCCTGTCTCTCAGCATCTCCTCTTCTTCTGTATCATGATTCAGCAAGAAACCTCCTCTGATGCCTCAACCTTGATGCTAGGATTTCCAGCCTCCAGACTATGAGAAATTAACTTTTTTGAAATGATCTCATCCCTAGAATTCTGTTATAGAAACATAAAAGGATCTAACAAAAGCAAAAGATGCTTGTAAGCTAGTTGCACAAAAATATTGGTTATTGTTATCTTTGCCCTTGTTGAATGCCTTATTTGGGTACAGATGTATTTGTGAACATCTATTTTTTCTTTCTTTCTTTCTTTTTTTGTCCAGTCCTGGGTCTTGAACTCAGGGCCCGAGCACAGTCCCTGCTTGCTTTCTTTCTTTCTTTCTTTCTTTCTTTCTTTCTTTCTTTCTTTCTTTCTTTCTTTCTTTCTTTCTTTCTTTCTTCCTTCCTTCCTTCCTTCCTTCCTTCCTTCCTTCCTTCCTTTCTTTCTTTCTTTCCTTCTTTCTTTCTTTCTTTCTTTCTTTCTTTCTTTCTTTCTTTCTTTCTTTCTTTCTTTCTTTCTTTCTTTCTTTCTTTCTTTTTGCTAAAGGGTAGCACTCTGCCACTTAAGCCACAGCGTCACTTCTGACCGTTTTCTATATATGTGGTGCTGGGGAATTGAACCTTAGGGCTTCATCTATACAAGGCAAGTACTCTTGCCACTAGACCATATTCCCAGCCCCTGAACTTCTATTTTTCAATCTGTAATCGCAAAAGATAAATGTCTTCATTTTGCTGTTTAAGAGTATGAAGCTTAGTGATGTACACATGGAATAGCTATGTAGTATGTACAATGCTTATACAAGGCATACTTACTGAATAGTTTATCCACTGTGTACAGCTACATTTCTCTAATTTCACCGTCCTGAGTAAAATGTAGGACCCACAAAGCCTTAATGTGACCTTGGATAGGACTCAGTTTCCTCACATAAGGAATAAATTAAGTTCTTCAATCTATTGGAACCTATGCACCCCATTCTCCCTCTAGCCAATGTTGTGCATTTGTGACCTATATGTCTAGGAAACTAAACTGAGATTATCAAGAGTTTCTTTTTAACTGAACGAATGGTTCAGACTGATGTGAAATGAGTTGGAGCAGTTTTTAATGATAGACATTTTTACAACTAAAATGATATTATAGATAATTTACATTTTAAGAGGTACAAATTCTTTAAGTCAGATAATATTTAACCATAATTTTATAAGAAGTGCATTAAAAAGATCCAATCAATGATATTTTACTTGCAGATATTCTAAGTTAAAAAGAAAAAAGTTTGAGGAAGAATGTAAAGGCCCTAAACCCTTTATTTCTTCAGTTCAACAAGGAATCAAGACTAAAGTTCGTCAAAGAAATAATTGAAGACACCCTGGGAAGAGAGGACTAAGGTTTTCAAGTTTATCATAAATCATTCAAAGCCTTTGGCAAAGCCTTGCTGGAACTTATGATATTATAATGAATATTATAATGTAATTTAACTTTCCACTAAGGACTTAATTCTGATTCTGATGGGAATTTTACCCTAGAAATGACTGCAGGACTGAATCCCTAGGGACAGATTCTGGGGATCCTGATAATATTTTCCTTGCAGCAAAAAGGTAAAGGGGCAATTTTTGAACCCAAATGAGAAGCAAACCCCTCATCTCTTTCTTTTGTACTGAGCAGGGGTAAAGCAAGGAGATGTGAAATCTATGCTTCTTCTGGAGAAAAGATAAATGGTAGTATGTGTATTTGTATAGTCCGAACTCAGACATTGCCTGTGAAATATCTATCAAATGTTTCTAAATGGTAGAGGCGTGCGCATCAGTGATGGCTCAGTAGATCTAAACCTGTCTGAAAATCAGAGCAATTGGAAAATGTTTGTGCTCACTCACCTCCTGACAAAGGAAACAATAACTAACACAGTAGGAAGCTGCAGCTATCTTCTGACACATTATGTTTTCCAGCCCCAAAATGTCAGTTGAAACCCACAGAAGGGAGATGAATGAAACCCAGCAGTGGTCCTGAAACACAGCAAAGGAGAAAAAGAGCCAGTTGCAAAACACTTGAGCTTCTTCAAAGCCCAACAAGCTGTTGACTCAGACCTTTGCCAAGTCAAGAGTGTATTCTCTGGTAAGGCCAAGGGTCTTATAATTGACCAGGCAGGGAAACTTAAATCTCTAATTTGAGATGTAACTGCAACTTGTGAATTCTTTGCAGAAGCCCGTAGAGAGAAAAGCTATAAACCTTAAAATGATTTTCTTTTTCTCTGTCATTTGAAAAATGTAGACTTCAGAGCGTATAATGTTTGAAGCAAAGATAACCCAGAAGCTTGCAGAATTCAAACTTGTTCTGCTAGGGTTGATTCTACAAATTTCACATTGAGTACTCCATGTCACTAACAAAAGAATCCTTTAGTACGTATGCAGGTTGAAAACAGTTGATGAGCAGAGAGAAATTATTAGCTTTATATTGGTAGCTTTTTTCCTCAGGCTTTTCCATATCACTATTTTTGGAATCAATATGAACTTTAAAAAAAAACACAAGCATTTCTTTATGAGTCATTAGAAATTCATGCTCCTTAGAAATTAAATGAAAAAAAATTAAAAAATATTCTTAAGATTCAGATTTTTAAACATTACAATCCTTTGAACATACCTCTACAAAAGACTTCTTGCCATCATGTTATTTATATGTTTTACGTTTTTTAAAAATCAGGATACAAGGATGAGTCGAATCATGGTACAATATATGAATATATGAATGGAATCCTATGTTCAAAATTACTAAAAAATTGGAATTATTTGAATTAATAGCATATTTTGAGACTTTTCTAAGAAAAGTTACTTCAATCACAAGAATGGTCAATAAGTTTAATGTATGTGTTAGACATCAGAATTCTCTCCATTTTTACTAATGTTTTATGTCCCAGGATTCGTTACTTTGAAATGACATGGATTTGGACACTTGTCTATCTTCCCAACAGATACAGAACAATGTATTGTAAGAGACAAGGAATATGATCCTTTAAAGTTTACCTGAGATTTCTGCATTCCTGTAATAGAAAGCTACGAGTTTTGTAACTTATTTCCCATTTCAATTATTATTATTTTACTATTGTTTAAAATTGGCACTATGTTTTCAATAATATTTTACAGTATTTTTAAGAACGTGCAACACATTGGAATATACTCAATCATCTTTTGTGGATGACTTTGTTAATCAGGATGGCAGCATTTGAGGTCAGATAATTAGTTTCAAAAGTGAGCCACTGAACCTTGAGCCTATAATCCAAGCTATTCAGGAGGCTGAGAGCTGTGGATAATGGTTTGAAGCTAGGTTTGTCAGGAAAAGTACATGAGACTCTTTAGCCACCCCAAAGAAGTCATAAATGGAGCTGTGGCTTAAGTGATAGAGTACTAGCCTTGAAAAAAAAGCTCAGAGACAGGCGTCAGGCCCTGAATTCAAGCCCCAGAGAGGTACAACACACACACACACACACACACACACACACACACACACACACACAGTGAGTGACAGGCAAGATAGGAATGTTTGCATAATTCATGTTGCTCATTTGAATAGAAAAATTACATTTTGAACTTAGAGAAGATAGAAAAAATGTGACTTTAGAAATTTCTTGTATTTGTGACAGGTATAGGTTATCTTGGACCATTTACACACACGTGTATAAATATATATATATTCATTATTAGATTTTTATCTTCTAAGAATGTAAACAGTTATATAAAATAAATCAATCCTATCATAGCTGTGATGAAATGTGGCTTTATGTTTCTTATTAAAAGGGGAAAACTGGATGGGTGCAAGTTGAGGACTACAGTTTGAAACCCATCAGGGCAGGAAAGCTGTGAGACTTGTTTTTAATAAAACCAAGGAAGAAAGCTAGAAGTAGTGCATTGGTTCAAACAGTAGAGAGCTATCCTTGAGCAAAAAAGCTCAGGGACACCACCTAGGCCCCAAGTTCAAGCCCCAGGACTAGAACAAAATTTAAATAAAGAAAAAATCAATTCCATGACATAATTTGGATGAAATTTAACTGTACTGATGAATACGTGTTACCATTGTAGTTCAAGTGGAACATTAAATTCAGATGTTTAAGTAACTTCCATTGCTCCTCTATACCAACACACAGTTCAAAATTGTACCCTAAAATGGATTTCCTCAAATTTTTTCAGTGTTTAGACTTGTCAGAGCTCAATGACTGTCCCATGTTAAATAAAAAACTGACTCCTCTCAAAAAATGCTTGCTAACTTTATTTTCCCAAGCACTGGTTCCTCTGGTAGGAGACCGAATAAGATATATCAAACACTCAACTGAAATGCAAATAAAACATTACACATTTACAACTTCCCACTTAATTCTGCAAAACTTTACTTTAGTTCCTTAGGCATTAGGTTATGATATTTTAGCAGTAATAGGTAAAATATATTACAGTAGAAACATACTAAAAAAGGAATAGAATTTAGACAGTTATGTTAACAGCTTTCTCTAGCTTTATTTAACAATTGATGCAACAAATGTCACTTTAAATATTTTATCATACATTTAATCTCATAAAGTAGAGGATTGACAATTTATTACTGAACATAATGTTTCTTAACAAGGTTTTTCATATGTGAAATTCTTAAGTATTTAGGACAAAGAAGAATAAGTAAATTTGAACCTCTCTACTGCCATGCTTATGATTTGTTGGTACACCAAGGTAAGTAAATATAGTTTGTACACTAGCAGGTTAATTCTATGTGCTTTGTAACAGTGTCAGTTGTTCAATTTTTATTTTTTATAATATGTCCGAATTATAATTATATTTTCTAAGAGCTCATGCCTCAAAATTTAATTATGTGAGGTACTAGTTTATAATGAATTCCAGTTGATCTTTGGTATTTGAATGCTTCAAGAAAATATAGAGGTGGAGGAGCATCAGTCACTAACTGAGCTCTCTCCGAGAACCCAGTTTTAGTGTTCCAGCGAAAGATACACCACTAGAGTCACACCAAGTGAGCCATAATAATATAGAGATTTTGGCCAGAGAAGGAATATTTAGGCAGCTTGTTTGAGAAGACAGATTTGAACACAGGGCGGCAGCAGCAGCAGAGGGAGCAGTGTTGCCACAGATGCATAAAAAGAAAAAGCAAAAGCAAAACAAAAACAGGATAAGAGCCACTGAGACAGAGCAGCAGCTCTCCACTCACCTCCAGCACCCATCAGTGACAGGAGAGGAAACCTTCAGCCTGCGGGACACAGACAGATGCAGATTATGGACCATCCAAAAAAGCAGAAAAAGTGTGAATACCTCACAAAAGACATTCTCACTCATGCTCACAGAACAGCATTTGGAAGATAGTCCTTCCTCCATCCACCATTGGAGAAAAAGAAAATGTCATCTTTGACTCTGGCATAGACCTGGCCAGAGCAGATAGGAAATAAATTGGTCCACAGAATTGTGAAGATGACATGGCCATCTTTCAACAGGGCAAAGGAATCTGAGCAGTGGAAGTCAACTCTTCCCATTAGGTGGGAGAAATTTCCCAGGGTGGGGGACTTTTTTCCTCAGGTAAACACAGCCAGAGGTGATCCCCCTCTGTAGATCTGCAGCTTAGCAGGCTGCCTTTGTTTCTTTAAAAAAAAAAAAAGGGTAGACCTGGAAAGTAGAGAGCAGCTCCCCACTGAGCCAAAAAAGTGTCTCAATAACTAGCCACCTGGGAAAAGCCACTGATCTCAGACAGGCTACAATTCCATTCACACTCAAGGTCTCCAGAAGCAACTCTGAACTAAAGAAAGCACCCAACTCCCCTCTGAAAAATAGGCAAAGCAGACTGCTCTAGTAATAAACTAGCCTGGGATGAAGGTCACAGAGACTGTAAGGCAGACCTTCTTCCTGCTGAAATGCCAGACTTTGAAGTCAGGTCCCACTTTACCACGTGAACCCCACTTTACCACATGAACCCCACTTTACCATGTGAACCTGAGATAAGCAGGCCCTGTGAGCAGACCCAGGACAAGCCCATTAGGGCCCAGTTGGTCTAGAACTCTAACCACTGGGAATGCTTAACTCTAACCGCCCCCAGAGTGCCTTGAGCCCTGAGACAAAAAGATTTGTACCTGTGTCCTAATCTTGCTTTCTTGAACACCTGATTGTTGTAACTTTGTTTTTTGCCTTTATAAGCCCTGTGTAATCATAGCTCGGGGCTTCCTCCTAACTAACCTCCACTGTGTCAGTGGGTAGGACGTGGCCCAAGTTGCAGCTCGCTTAAATAAAGCCTTGCCTTGCTTTTGCATTTTGGAACATCTGAGTCTCGGTGGCCTTCTTGGTGGTGGTTTCGCGACTTGGCACAACATTTGGGGGCTCGTTCGGGATAGCCCCAGAAAGCCCCAAGACCACAGACTCTGAAGGTAAGAAAACAGCCTCATTTGTCTTGTAATGTGTCTGTTTGTCGGTTTTGCTTTTGCTTATTTCTTGAAGGGGTTGTCGAAGTAGATGCGCTTACTCGGCAATCCTGGGGAGAATGGGGGATGCCCCAGACTCCCCACCTTTGAAGGGGGACCTCTGAAGCCCTGCTTTCAACTTGAGTTCACTCTTTCTGCACCCTTGCAGGAAGGTTGTGTGGGCCAATTTGGGAAATCTCATTTTTCTTTTTCTTTTTCTTGTTCTTGTTCTTGCCTGTATTTTCCTCCTTTTATGTTGTTATAGTTGTTTTGTTTTCTGTAGCCTTTTGGACTGAACATCTGATCAGAGCTATGGGTAACGTTCTATCATGGGAACCTCCATCTAGCCCTCTAGACTTGATCCTAGCTCACTAGAGGGAGGTTAAGGAGGTAGCTCAGAACCAGAGTGTGAACATGTTCAAGACTGCAGCATGATGCAAAACTAAGTTTAAGTTCAAATTCAAATGGTCATCAAGTTTGGGCATTACCAAATGCTTTAAAGGATTATTGCATTGTTTTAAAGAGGAACTAAAGTTAAAAAATGTTTAATTAAAAAATCAGAGCTAAGTGTCAGAAATTTGGATTTAAAAGGATATATATTAAACTAATGGGGGTAGAAGTAAACTCTCATTAACTCTGCATGTAGGAAGAAATGGGCCAATGTTTCTCACTAATATATTGGAAAGCTGAATGGATAAGTATTTCTAATTCTGTAATTGTAATTCTTGCATTAAAAATTCAAAGGTCTTCATGCCATGCAGTAACTGGGACTGAAGAAAAAAAAAAAAGAAGCTCTTTTGAAACAAACAGCCCTTAGGCAAAGGGCGGCACCTGGTTTCAGAATGCCTGTGAGCTTCAGTTTTTCCAATGCAGATAAAAGCTAAAGTGTTGTGTTAGTGTTAAAAAGCCTTTGGAAATCAAGAATACATTTCTAGATAAGAAATTTGGAAGTAAAATTGTCCTAAATAATTATTGCAAAGTGAGAAAAGGAGAATTATGGCTACCAAAATGTTTAATTGCCATTCCAGCTTCTTTGTAGGTTTTTTTTTTTTTTTTTTTTTTGTAACAGTTTCCAGCAGGCCTACAGAGAAGCACAGGTGATTCCTACAAGTTTGTCAAGATCTAATACTGGCCCTTAATAAGTTCCAGGTAAGAGAGCATGCTTCAAAACTACTTCTGTGTGGACTACCTTGTTGCTTTTAATTGGAGTAAAGTGGCCCCTTGTAAGACTCACTGATCTGAAATCTGTGGTTCCAAGCCAGCCCGGGCAGAGAAAGGTCCCTGTGAGAGACTTGTCTCTAATCAGCCAACAGAGTGCTGGGAACGGAGTTGTGTGGAGCTCAAAGTGGTAGGGTGCTAGTCTTGAGCTGGAGAGCTGGGGGACAGTGCTCAGGCCCTGAGTCCAAGTCCAGTGGAAAGTCATTCCTCCTGGGACAAAAGTGATAGAGCATCCAGAGGCAGTAAGCCACTGCTTGGATGTCAGAGATGGTGTCAGATCCTAGAGTCACTCCTGTTTGGCCTTTCAAAAGTTAATCAAAGCCGGAAGTCCTAGAAGAATAGTTCATAAGCATGCCTTTCCAATGCCCATGTCTGTCTACTGGGCAGAAACTTGCCAGTCATCTGTGATAGTGGTTAGTAAGGGTAAGTTTGTCAAATGAGAGGATAGTTTAAAATCTCAACCCCCCGCATCTACTCAAAGCTCTGACTGGCAGTGAGAATTTTAAGCTGATACATCTGTTCAGGAAAGAAAGCTTGTAGACCTGAGATTGTATCCTTATTGAGAACTGTTAAAGGCCTACAAAGGTAATTTTTTAGGTCATCAGAGATCAGTTCCCCAGCCAGTCAGGAAAATGATTTTACAAACTAGAATGTTAAAAGGCACAAATTTGTAAACCTGAAGTCACCTATCTGGGCTTCATATTAAAAGAGAGCAAGTGTTGGTGGTCAGACAGACAGCCGGTATGCTTTTGCCACCGTACACGTCCATGGAGCCATCTAAAGGAGCTCGCCTCCATGGGAATAGGCCAGGTGTGTATTGGGAAGTAGATTTCACAGAAATTAAGCCTGGAAAATTTGGATACCAATATTTGCTAGTTTTTGTAGACATCTTTTCAGGATGGGTTGAAGCCTATTCAACAAAGCATGAGACTGCGAATGTAGTGGCTAAGAAGATCCTGGAAGAAATCTTACCCAGGTATGGCTTCCCACCCACCATTGGGTGGGACAACGGACCGGCCTTCATCTCAAAAGTAAGTTAGGGAATAGCGGCCACACTGGGAATGGATTGGATATTGGATTATGCTTATAGACCCCAGAGTTCAGGACAGATAGAGTGAATTGGACTCTAAAAAAGACCTTAACTAAATTGGCCTTAGAGACTGGCGCAGACTGGGTGTCACTCCTTCCTTTTGCTTTGCTTAGAGGAAGAAATTCTCCCTATCAGCTTGGCTTTACTCCTTTTGAAATAAGCCTTCAGATTGAATTGTTTATTGATTTGGATGATGCTGAATTTTTGTGTAAACTCGATTGCAGCTCGTGCACAATAAAATGTGACCCCAACTTAAGGCATTATACGATTCTGCTTCTGTCCCTACCCCCTATTTATTCAGACCTGGGGACTGGGTGTTTGTCCGAAGGCATAACCCCAAATCCTTAGAACCACGGTGGAAGGGACCCTAGACGGCATCGCCACTTGGGTTCATTGCTTCCATGCAAAGCCAGCTGACCTCTTTGCCCTGGATGACGACTACCGTGGTGGAACATGGGAGGTCTCCAAGCACCTGACTCAGCCACTTCGCCTTCACCTCAAGAAAACAAAGTTAAACTGAATATTGTTATAATTTTCTTTTTGCCTTCTTTCCTTACTACCCTGGCTAGTGTTGATGTTATTTTGGCAGCTCACTCCAAAGTGAGGTGACCCCCTTATTTTAGGTAGTTTTGGGCTTGCTCAGGAATACTGGTATAGCCACCCGACCCTTAGACCACAGCTGAGAAGTTTATGTATTATTTTGTTGCTTACATTTGGATACTAAACACTATACAGCTAATGGTAAGTCTGTATAGCTGAAAGTTAATTTTCAGTTTGCAGTAATCCTGCAGTCCCTTGGTAAGGTTATAGGTTCCTGGCTAGGTAAGGTCAATGCCCCTGAGTCAGCCTGAAGAAGTTACAGAAGATGGATGATGTTCACCCATCAGCCCCCCTTTAAAACTGAGGGACCAGAGTTATTTTTGGATACTACTTTGGGCCCTACTGGCCCATGCCTTACCTCTACATCATCCCCTAGACATGCAAGCCATTGAAATGGACAGAATGGATCCATGATTGGCTCCCAAGGTACCAAAAAGAAAAAGGGGGAAATGAAGTGCCAGACTTTGAAGCCAGGTCCCACTTTACCACGTGAACCCCACTTTACCACATGAACCCCACTTTACCACATGAACCTGAGATAAGCAGGCCCTGTGAGCAGACCCAGGACATGCCCATTATGGCCCAGTCAGTCTAGAACTCTAACCACTGGGAATGCTTAACTCTGACCACCCCTAGAATGCCTCAAACTCTGAGCCAATCAGATTTGTACCTGTGTCCTAATCTTGCTTGTTTGAACACCTGATTGTTGTAACTTTGCTTTTTGCCTTTATAAGCCCTGTGTAATCGTAGCTCGGGGCTTCCTCCTAACCTCTGCTGTGTCAGTGGGTAGGATGTGGCCCGAGTTGCAGCTCGCTTAAATAAAGCCTTGCCTTGCTTTTGCATTTTGGAACGTCTGAGTCTCGGTGGCCTTCTTGGTGGTCGTTTCGCGACTTGGCACAACACTGCCAATTCAAATAAACTGACTTAAGAAACCAACTAAGCCACAGGAAAACTGATCATCAAGGAAATCAGAGGCTCTATCAAAAGAATAGACAGTAGACACAGGGGAGACACAAGATCATTCAAATAATGAAGAATTCATCTTATTAATTATAACTTTTTAATTTGTTCATCATTTTTATTCTTTTTTATTTTTGTTTCCCTCATCTTCCCCCTTTTTCTTCTTTCTTTTTATGTTTTCTCTCTTTTTAAAAACCTTCCTTCTTTTTCTACTTCATCCCTAGCTACATAGCCAACAGCATTTATTAGGCCTCCTCCCTCACTGTGTACAAAATCCAGACTCCAATTACCAAACCCTCTAGCTCATTGAAGAAATCAAAATGGAAATTCAAACATTTATGATATTTAACCAAACCGAGTACATAAAACACCACAAAATTCAGAAAAGACAATACTCAGAGGAAAATGTGTAGCTCTAAATGCCTACATCAACAAAGTGTAGAAATCACAATCTAAAAATTTAACAAAATACCTTAAGCTCCTTGAAAAAGAGCAAAGAGCCAAACCTCAAGGTAATTGATGGAAACAAATAATTAAAATTAAATCAGAAGTAAAGAAATTATAGTATAAAAAGACCATAGAAAAAAATTAACAAAATTGACAGACCCTTATCAAATCATACCAAAAAAAGAAGAGAGAACACCCAAATAAATAAAATCAGAGATGAGAATGGAAACATCACTACAGAAACAACCAAGATTCAAAATATTATAAGAGAATATTTCTCAAACCTTTATGCTAACAAATTTGAGAATCTGGAAGAAATGGATGAATTTCTAGTAAAGATTGATATGCCTAAGCTAAATCAGGAAGATTTAAACCAACTAAACAAACTCATATCAAGTAGATAAGAAATGGCAATAAGAGACCTCTCATTCAAGAAAAGCCCAGATCCAAGATGGATCCACAGCTGAATTCTATATAGCCTTCAAAGTAGAACTAATACCAATATTCCTCAAACATTTCAGTGGAATTCAAAGTGAAAGTTCACTACCAAACTCCTCCTATGCAGTCAGAATAATCCTCATCCCAAACTAGACAGGGACTCATAAAAAAAAAGTGAGAACTATAGATGCATTTCTTTGATGAACATTGATGCAAAATTTCTTAACAAATTTCTGGCCAATCGACTTCAATAAGTCATCAAAAAAATGTATAAACTATCATCAAACTGAATTCAAAGCTGGTTTACTATATATAAGTCCAGTAATACAATTCACCACATCAATAGGAGCAAGGAAAAGAATCACATAATCATGTCTAATGATGTAGAAAAAGCATTTGACAAAAATCCAACACTCATTTATGATGAAAGCTCTAGAGAAACTAGGAATCCATAGAAAATTCCTGAATACAATGAAGGCTGTGTATGACAAACCTTCAGCTAGCATTATACTCAATGGTGAAAAGTTAAAGCCATTCCCTTTAAAGTCAGGAGCAAGACAAGGATTTCTACTCTCTCTACTCCTCTTCAACATAGTACTAGAATTCCTAGCCAGAGCAATAAGGCAAGATGCAAATAAAAGGAATCCAAATAGGGAAAGATGAAGTAAAACTCTCTCTCTTTGCCGATGACATGATCCTCTATTTTTTTTTTTTTTTTTTGGAGACGCTTCGGAGAGCAATCCAATTTAATCAGGAGGGGCTCACAGTAATATAGTAGTGATGATGAGGAGTGAGCAAATTGATCCTCTATTTAAAGAGCCCCACTGACTCTAGTCCAAAGTTATTTGAACTGATTCAAAACTTTGGAAAAGTAGCAGGATATAAAATAAATCCTCAAAAATCAATGGCTTTGGTATGAGGGACGAGGTAACAAACAGTACAAGTAATGTATCCAATGCCTAACATATGAAACTGTAACCTCTCTGTACATCAGTTTGATAGCAAAAATTTGAAAAAAAAATCAATGGCTTTTATGTTTGGCCAACAATGCAAAGAGTGAGGCTGAAATCAGGAAAGCAACTCCTTTTGCAACAGCCTCCTAAAAAAAAGAATACTTAAGAAAAAACTTAACACAAGAAGTGAAAGACCTCTAAGATGAAAACTTTAAAAAACCTAGAAAATGAAATTAAAGCAGAATTAAGGAAGTTGAAAAACCTCCTACGCTCCTGAATTGTGAAGATTATCATCGTGAAAATAACAATACTGCCAAAGGCTGTCTACAAATGCACTGCAATACCCATCAATATCCCAACAACATTCTTTATTGAAATAGGGGAAACAATCCAAAAATTCATATGGAACAATAAAAGACCTCAAATGGCAAAAACAACCCTTAGCAGGAATAACAGTGCTGGAGGAAGTTCAATACCAGATTTAAAACTCTATTACAAAGGCATAATAATAAAAACAGCCTGGTACTGGCACAAGAATAGGCTTGAAGATCAATGGAATACAAGTGAAGACCCAGAAATGAATCCACACCTCTATGGCCAATTAATCTTTGATAAAGAAGCTAAAACATATGATGAAAGAAAGCCTCTGCAACAAATGGTGTGCTGGAAAAAATGGTTTAACGCTTGTAAAGACTCAAGTTAGGTCACCCCGCACCAGAATCAATTCCAAACCGATTAAAGACCTCGAGGTAAAAGCAGATTCCCTGAAAACATTGCAGGAAGGAATAGGAGAAACACTAGGGCTCCTTGGCACAGGTTGAAACTTTCTGAAAAATGACTCAGAAACACAATAAATCAAAGAAAGGTTAGACAAATGGGATTGCATGAAACTGTAGAGTGACTGCAGGACAAAAGACTAGCTTGCAAGATAAAGAGAAACCCCTAGATTGGCCATACAACACTGGCCATACAACAGAGAAAGGCTTCATATCTAAAATATACTTAGAATTCAAAAAATTAAATTTCCCTAAAACAAATCCTGAAAAAAAACAACTGCCCCCTTAATAAATGGGCTAAAGACTTAAAGAGAGAGTTCTTTGAAGTGGAAATGAGAATGGCCAAGAGGCACATGAAGAAGTGCTCAACATCCCTGGCCATAAAAGAAATGCAAATCAAAATGACATTGAGATTCAACCTCACCCTAGTAAGAATAGCCATTATCAAGAACCTGTCACTAAGCAGCTCCCCCTTTGGAGTCCTGGAAGGAGGGAGTTGCCAGGAGCCAGGGGCCCAAAAGAGAGTCCTCCTCTCTGCAATTAAACACACACACACACACACACACACACACACACACACACACACACTACATTCATGCCCACATGAGCTAAAGAAACAACAGGTGCTGGCAGGGATGTGGCAAAAGGGAACACTACTACACTGTTTGTGGGAGTGTAAATTTGTTCAACTACTCTGGAAAGTAGTATGGAGGTTCCTCAAAATGGTAAACATAGAGCTCTCTTGTAACCCAGCAACCCCACTTTTGGGAATTTACTCAAAGCATCACAAGCAAGGTCATTCTAAAGCCACCACCACAACCAAGTTAATTGCAGCACAGTTTACCATCACTAAAATATGGAACCAACACAGATGCCCCTCAGTAGAAGAATGGATTAATAAATAATGGTATACGTACAAAATGGAATTTTATGCTTCTATCAGAAAGAATGACATTGTCCCATTTATAAGGAAACGGAAAGCCTTGGAAAAAAACATACTAAGTGAAATGAGCCAGATACAAAGAAATATAGGCTCTATGGTTTCCCTCATTGATAATAATTAGTATATGTCTAGGATAGTCCTAGCAGATGATCACAATGGCTCAATAGCTATGTATTTACTATCACATAATATGATGCTAAGCAAAATGAACTCCAAGCTATGGAATTAAGTGGGTTATAATTGCTTTTATTATTTTCAACATAGTATGTGAAACTATACTTTTTTCTTTTGTTTTCCTTCCCTATGGTTTTACCCCTGTTGTCACTGTATTTGATTTTGGTATTCTGTGTATTGTGTAAATATTTATCTGAACCAGGGAAAGGAAGGGGAACATCAAAATGGTGAGAGGGTAAAAGGTGAATCAATGCAATAACAATACCTACAAGACAAAATGCTGCAAACCAGTTGTACAACTGGCAGGGCAGGGGGGAATTAAGGGAATTGGGGAGGTGGGAAGGTTTGAGAAAAATGAGGGAGGATATAACAAGTTTGCCAATAAATTCCTTTGCTGCTTTACATATGTAACTGTAACCCCTCTATACATCACCAAGACAATAAAAAGTAGATGACTGAGTAATTGATGAATGGACTCATTCATTCATTCATTGACAGGTTTGAGTGTGTGTGTACATGTATACATGTTAATATATGTGTGCATGCATATGTGTGTGTGTGAGTTGCATGCCTAATGTGTGCCAAATACTATTTCCTGTGGTGGGAAGACAATGGTGGGAAAACATAGTTCTTACCCTCTTGTAGGCCAGATACCTCAGGGAATGATAGAAGCACATATCTAATAGTAGCCTGCAGGTACCACTTTAGGGACTATAGTTGTAGAGGTGTGCTGCTCTCTTGCATGTGTGTGTAAACTGTAATGATGGAGACTACATCTGTGACCCACAATGCCAGCAAAGAAAGATCAGTATTCAAAGGTTGTTATTACCCTGACAACCTGTTTCTGGAGTTAGTCATCTATTCTACAATGAGGCTGTGCTAGATTGAGAATTTTAGTTTCTACTCTGGTATGCACACACTGCATGCGAAGACTTTCACAATCTTGATTATGTCTTGGTCATTTTCAACTTCCTTTTCGATCATGAAAATAATTGAATCTGATTTCCATGGAACTGTAGTTACTGGGGCATGGGGGTACCATGTAAGATCTGATTCAGGAGCTGTAATCTCCCCTGGGGACTTTCTGGTGATGACAGACAAGGACACAATGTAAAAGAAGCACTTTGAAATGGGGCAGGGGTAAATAAAGCCTGGGATGCATGGGAAAGATTTGGGTCATTTCACCAGACCAATATTTAGCAAATATGGGTGAAGAGGATGTTGAATGGCTGTGGGTGAAAGAAAATAGTATGACTGTCAATTATGACCTCAAGAGCAGCTGCAACAATAGGAAATCTAGCCTTTACCCACAATTCGATATTGAGTCTTCTGCTGCCTTCAGTATTCTATAAAAAGTCTCAATGGGCAACAGCGAATTACACCTGTAATTCTAGATACTTAGGAGGCTAGAATCTGAGGATAGTGGTTTGAAGTCAGCATAGGGAGGAAAGAACATGAGGCTCTTATCTCTGATAAATCACAAAAATAGCTGGAACTAAAGTTTTGGTCTCCAGTGGTAGAGCAATGGCTTTGAGCACAAAAGCTTAAGGACAGTGCCCAGGCCCAGAGTTCAGTGGCACAAGAGGTAGGGTCCATCAGAAACCTCTTATGTTCCACTTCTCACTTCAACTTTTATTTTCTAGTCAATGACACAGTCAGTGATTGTAGAAATAAACAGATAATACCCTGACCCAAATTTTTTCACAAGGCTGCTTTTCGTAGAAAATTTGTGGGAACCTGCTCACCTATTCTCCATCCAAACTAACCACATCATGCGGTCTTAAAAAGTGGGAAGTAGAAATGGGAACATGTGATTGATTGAATCCTGAAATATATTCTACAAAGCTCCTCAAATTTATTCTAATCATACTGAGTCCTAATTACCCAGACTTCTCCAACTTGGTAATACTTGATGAGCTTCATCTCTTTCCTTTGTCATTATTCCAAATGCTTGGAGTACACCACATGGCTACTGTACATGATTTTGGTACACTGGGTATTGTATATATGCCTACCTGATCTAGGGAAGGGAAAGAAAAATGAGGTGTAAGATATCACAAGAAATGTGCTCACTGCCCTATTATGTAACTTTACCCCTTTTGCACAACACCTTGTCAACAAAATTTAATTAATAATAATAAAAAAATAAAAGTACCAAGTGTTTGGGCAACATGGCATTATTTTCAAAGATAAGTTACCCTACAGGAAAGCTCCTTTTTCTCGAAAGTTCTTTATTCTGCGGAAGTAGAGTAAGTTACAGTGAGAACTATTTTAAAGAAGAGTAAAACAGATAATGCAACATAGAATAGGGAAGAAACAGGAGATGAGGTAGTAACATTTGAGCCAGAGGCCTAAGAAGAAGGTAAAGAAGGAATCATGGCTATTCAGGGAAGGTACATTGTGGGCAGATGGACCCAAAAGTGTAAAGATCTTGTGAAAGTTTGCCTACAACAACTGAGAAACAGCAGGAAAGCCAGTGTGGCTAGAGCTGAATGAACAAGGAAGAAAGTAATAGGAGGCAACTTTATAGAGGTAATTGGGCCAGATGGAAGAGATGCTTTTAATATCAGTGTCAGGATATTTAGTGTCTCTGGGCTTTCATTGGTAAAGAGGTTAATAATGCTGAACTCACGCGTTTTGGACCATATTCAAAAAGATGTAGTGCCTAGGAGGAATAACCCTGTTTCTATCTATATCTCCAATCTAAGTCTGTCCATATATTTATCTCTAGCTGTGTCCATCTATCCACCTGTCTAATATCTACATCTCTGTTATTAGCACCAATCTTCATTTTGCACCTTGATTTTCTCTACACCTTCTTCTCTGATGCAGCACTTGTTCAACCAAGTCTACTATTGATTTTGGCCTCAAGGTAGCAGGCAAAGTGGCATGAGATCTCCCCCTAAGGGAGTCTGACTTGATGCCAGTATATGCACAAGACAGTATCATTTGAAATTTTCCTAACCCCTGGTTCCCTTAAGTCTGTGGAGCTCTGTCATATCTTTGCCTAAAATCATTGCACTGCAGGAAAATACTTAGCTTGGTCACTTAGAAGGTTACAGTCTGAATGCAGCCTATAAATCTTGGGGGACTTTGGCCTTATCATATAAGGACAAAACATCATTTGTTAAATCTTGTTTTCTTTTTACTATTTTTATTCAAGATGCAAAAAAGAATTTGAGTCACCATTAACAGAAAAAACCAGATAACTGTATACAAGTTGACAACCATCATATGTTGTCATGTGTGGAAATTAAAGGACTTTTTATCCTGTGTCTCTCGATTATGGCTTCTTAATATCTTGTAGTGGGGATTAAACTTCACCATGAGTTTGAATGGTGGCAAGACATATTCAAATCATATCCACTATGCAGATACTTTAGGATTATTTAAATATAAATTTATATACACATGATCCCTGCTATAGTAAATGTTTCCTGTTTATGTCTATAACATTTATCTTCAACTAACACATTGTGTGTATACTGTATCTCCCTATTGTAAATTCCACTGTGACCCTTTTTTTTTTTTTTTTTTTCTTGCCAGTCCTAGGCTTTGGACTCAGCCTGAGCACTGTCCCTGGCTTCTTTTTGCTCAAGGCTAGCACTCTACCACTTGAGCCACAGCGCCACTTCTGGCCATTTTATGTATATGTGGTACTGGGGAATTGAACCCAGGGCTTCATGTATATGAGGCAAGCACTCTTGCCACCAGGCCATATTCCCAGACCCCTTTTTGGCAGTTTTATTCATTGTTATTAATCTGTAATGAAGCTATATTTTTCTAAATAAGCAATCTAAACTCACTAAGAAGCACAGGTATCACACATTTAATATCCAAATGAGTTGTGTGGAATAGTGATGATCTCTGTGGACTTAGCTTAGAACAAATCATAGACAGTTACAATTCATCATACAAGAGAACAAATATGACTTTTGCTCCAACAATGTCATTAAAGAGTTCAAAGTTAAAATATTGACACCAGCCATTAAAAGGTTACATCAATTATTCTTCTGAAACTATCATTTTGGTTTAAATGTTGTTTACCTGTATGAGCATGATTATCCACAGATTTCAGTGTATTTGCAAATAATTATTTTAAAATGTCAAAAGTATAGCAAAAGTAACTTTGTTTTCAAAAGAGCAGAGAGCTGAATATTATAGAGGGAACCTCTACAATCTTTAGTATAAGGTCAAATTGCATGACCATTTAAACATCTGTATAATTCACAAAGGATCCAGATAGAAGAAGCCAGACATCCTGGCATCCATGAAAAATTAGGTATGACAATTCATTAAAACTGTCTTTTATAGAAGATAGGTGGTTTTCATAAATTTAGAGCTTCTAAACAAACAAAAAAGATAAAATCCTAATATTATGTTTAACTGTCTGACATCCTCTATTTTTACTTTTTTAAGAAAAGGATTTCAAGTGCCACAATACCATATTCATTGCCAAATACAAACATTTTTTGTATGAATAGGAAATAAATGGGGATGAACAGAATGTACATCATAGCCTGAAGTTGTACATATTTGCAAGTTCTTGTGGCCCTGTACTTTGCCTTCTTGGTAAAAATAATCTCTGGAATTTAGAATTGTTTGTTTATAATTTAGAACATAGTGTTTCATTTTTCTTAAAACAAGTTAGACTTATTAGCAATGGTATCATCTTATTGAGAACACACATATTTCTCAACAACTTCACAGCTTGATGTTTTGGATAAAAAATTCCATTTAGAGGACAGAGTCTTTAGTAAACTGAATACTGATGCAGAGAAACAACAGTGAAGAAATTACTGAAAATAAAACTCTTCCCACTACTGAGGCAAATAACATTAAAGAACCAATCAAGGTTGTAATTTGGGGTCCAATTTGACTTGCTAACGAGGAATTTGCTTATAAATGGTAAGATTTTGAACTCAGATTTTCCATGTTTTACAAACTTTAAAGATTAAGCAGTGATTGACTGTTTTTCCCCATACTTTACTATATTCTTAATCCATGTGAAACCTTTGTTAGGCTGACTGGCTGCCTCTTTAAGTATTTTAGCTTTCCTCTGCTAGAATAAGTCAAATTGCCCAAGTGATAATAGTTCAGCAGTTGAATAATGGGTAGCTGTGTCCGTACAGTATATCACCAAATATTTCAAAGAGAATACCAAAGCTTAGAGAAGCAAAAGGGATCTCAGCTTCAGAAAGTCTTAGGATTTCAACTAAAATCAAAGGGAACAAGATCTGCTTAAAAATATAATCACACACACACACACACACACACACACACACACACACACACACACACACACACAGCAGTGAGATCTGCATAATAATCACAGACCTTCCCTGTCAGGTCAATGCAAGGCTCTCCTTAAAGCAGGAATCCTTTCCTCCTTTGAAGGAAGCTCATTTGGATCATTTGTGGCATAGGACCAACAATCACTTCAACTTGTTTAAAAGGAAGGAGCAACATACTTTGGATAAAGAACACAAAATCCCATGTGATCTTGATTCTTGGAAGAACCTATTTTCTTAGTCAATATAAAGCATAGAGGAGTGCATCTTGTATTATTCATTCCTGGCCAAGACTGGATATTCAGACTGGAAGATCTTTCTTTGTGCTGGCATGCAGGACTGGAATGAGACATACAGTGCAACACAAATATTCTATTGTTTGCCTGTGTAGTCAAATGGGCTAGAGACAAAGGCACTAGAATGCTGGGGAAGCATTTTTGCAGAAATACTCCTGAGAATGACTTATGACTACTCTCCCTTCTCCCCAGCTTACTTTTTTTTCCCTCTGGAGCTGGGACAAAGATAAGTTTAAAATCACAGAAAATCGAATGATATTAAGGTGATACAAGGAGTCATGGATAGAAATGAGACCACTTTTGTCACATTTACATAAACTAGGAACCTACTCAGATCCCCCTCATCACCATGCATACACCCTCAATTAAAACAATGCCCCTGATAGCTGGCAGTATAATCTGCATTTTATTTCACTCATGAGCAAAATAACAAGTTACTCAGGCCTGCGGCACTCATGAGTGATATGGGGCGTGTAATATCCTTTCCATTGAGTTTCCTATTATTAAGCTTGAAATAAGGAGTTCAGAATTAACTGTGACAATGATTTTATCTTGTGTTGGCATCACCATTAGCTTTTGCAGTTTACTGCTAATAAAACTTTAAATTTGCTATTACTTCTAGTAACCTTCTTGCCACCTTAGCTGTAGAAATTAGACAAAGAACCCTGCTGACATGTGGCTAGTGACATTTTCTGGAAGTGAGGGAAAGCTCCACTGACAACAGTGACTGTTATTTACCAAAGTATAATAAAGCCAGGCCCTGCTGGCCTTGGGCAGCCTAATCTAAAGCACCTGTTTGGGGGGTTTGCAGGCCCTTGTAAAAGAACAAAGCACGAAATGTTGGTTTCTGTTATTTTTGTTCCAAGGGACAGTTTTATTTTTTATAGAAGTCCAGGTGATTCTAAACTAGGAAGATGAAATTGTGATGTAGCTTTCAGGACTGAATGAAATGTCTAATCAAGTCACTGTTTGGTTAATATAGAAACTCTTCAATCACTCAAAGCATTAAAAAGAAACCAGTGCAGCAATAGACACATTTATGGACTTGATCACTTTCTATTCATTCTCTAGGGTCACTCAACCCTTTTGGTGTGATATGCTACATGGATTTTTCCCAGTGCATACCCTTATTTATAGGATAATGAATGCTTTCCTTTTCTCATACTGTCAGCAGAATTAACTCATCTCTAGGTATTTTAATTTCAGGTTATAGCTCAGATCTAATACCTTTGCTTCAATAATATTCCCTAATACAATAAATCTGAATGAGACAATAGGCTTAAAATAGAGACAACTGCAATAAGTCATGCTTGTGTGTGTGTCTGTGTGTGTGCATGTGCAAGCATGTGTGTCAGTAGTATGGCTTGAACTCAGAGCTGGAGAGCTGTTCATTACCTTTTATTCTCAAGGCAGGTTTGCTATCACTTGAGTGACTCTTCCACTCCCATCTTCTTTGATGGTTAATTGGAAATAAGAGTCACATAGATTTTCCTACCTGGGCTGGCTTTGAACCACAATCTTCAGATCTCAGCCTCTTGAATAGCTAGAATTGCAGGCATAAGCCACTGGTGCCCAACTTCTTATTTGCTTTCAATCACAGAGTAAAGAACTAGGTATTTCCCCTTCCTACAATTGGATTTGGGAAACTATGAGTCATATCCAATCACAATTATGTCTGGCTTGTAGAATCCTTGTGTCACACATTTTTGTCTCTCAGAATGGCTGCCACATTGGATGATATGCTGTACTTTCATTGGGTTGAGTAGTTGTTTTCTAAGAAGGCCAGACTTTTCCCAAATGGGAAGAACAGGGTGAGGTGAAAAGCAACAATTCCTTTGGGACATCCTTACCCAACCTTCCTCTAATTCCATGTAATTGAGTCTTATTTTTAAAAAACAATGGGACTCATTGGGACAAGGAAAAGAAGTTTCTCCCCCAAGGCATCCCAGTGCTGATGATTTGTTTGCCAGCAAATGAGAAGTCAGCACTTCTAGCAATGCTGTGAGCAAGGCTAACTGTATATGGCAGGAGAGAAACTAGCAAGCCTGTGAGCATTTGGGAACTGTGACTGAGTAGTTTATAATTGGAGGAACAAGCCCAGACCATTTTCAGCCTGGATACCCATGGACGATGGCTGTGGCAGTACATGGTGGTATATTCTTCCTGAATTACCTTCGTGGTTTTCTCCCCACCAGAGAAACAAAAATTGCTTCCTGTGTGAATATTAAGCATGCATCTTTTATCCCCTTTTCTTTTCACATTTCTTCTCTCAGTCTAATACTCACTAGAGACTAGATATTCTGCTTTAAAAAGATTCTAGGTCAGCATTTTTTGAACCAAGAGAGGGGTGTGGAAATATGGGTGCTAAGACTGAGTCTAACAAAAATACTGGGCAGGGGTTCTATGGAGCTTGACCAGGAGATCAAGTGCTAAGGGAGCACATGGGAATGGGCAGGATTTCAAATGGTATTTTCCTGTTATGACTTTCTTGGTGACCCAGGAAGTACTCCTTATGGCTTTTGTTAAATTTCCCCATTCCCACTCAACTCTAGGAAATGCTATCTTGACATTTGGAGCCAGAAAGTAATGATATCTTCACTTTAATGAGCCAGGATTTCATTCCTCATGAATGTGAACTATTCTTCTCACATCTGGGATTCATCTGTTCAACCACAAAATGTCAGTTCAGAAAGAAAGAATTTAGTAGAGAAAGTGATACTCAAGGGCAGCACATCTGAGTTGGCTGGGAATTTGGTTAGAAGAGATAGATGATGTCTAAACGTCAGGTGAAAGCTACTGATGGCTATATAATGAAAAGAGAGGCACATAGCTCCTAGCTCCAGTCCTGAGCATTCAACCTTTCACACATTCATTTGGTTGCTCTCCTTTCCAGGGTCCCATCCTAAGATTTTTGCCTGAAGTTTAATCATTCTAGAATTGAAAACTGTATTCAAAAACCATTATTGTTATCACTTTTATTTTGTTACGCTGGTGATCGAATCCAGGGCACCTCAAAGGCTTGGCATGTTTCAGTTCTTAAATTTCACACCTGAGGGGAGGGGTAGGAAAGAATCTCCTGTTTCAGCACCAAGGAAGACATGCTCTGGACAAGAGCAGCTCAAGTGTGTGACTGGGTGGTTGCAAATTCCCAAACACATTTGGGTGAAAACTGTTAGACTTCTGGCTGAAGTATTGAAAGTTAACTTGTACCAGAATATGGCATTACTTTTATGAAATAATACCTTTTGAGTTTACAAAATATCTCCTTTGCAAGGAGCTTTGGGAAATAGAATTCACTTGCAAATAATTTTTGAAAGCATTCTTGCTAAGCATAGAGAGCATCAGATTTGTATTACCTTTGGATAATGAATGTTCTGTCTTGTTGAAATTCTTCATTATTTAATTTGTAACAAACTCCAAAATTTTACTAAACTCATAATTTGTCCCACAAAACAGTATTAGAAGTGTCTCACATCTGTCTCCAAGTTGTTTTCTTTTCTGGTCTTACTATCTCCTTGCACTATGCATCTCCATTGCTGAACCACCAGAATAAGCTAAAAGATTCCTGTTGTTGTATACAAACAGCTTTTAATCTTCTAATTACGGCTAATGAGAGGCCAAATGAACTTGACACTTCCTGTTTTGTTCTCTCTTTAAACTGTAGGCTGATAGCATTTTGCAACCTAATCGAATGAGTAGCTTTCCCTAGCCTTTTGCATGCTCTTTTCATTATGCAACTAGGACTATACTTTTCTTGTCAGTGTTGCTATATGAAACTCTAGGAGTGCAACTGTACTTATTATACAGGCAAGGGGAGACTAATTTAAGGTGACTGCATAGAGCTTCTCTGGTTCTAAAGAACGCGTTCAGTGTAAGGTACGGGAAGAAGCCTTAACTAGGTAATCCCTTAGGATTCACTTATTCTCTGTTATTTAGCATTTTCCCCTTAAAAGCAAAGACACTAGATTTTTTCTATTACTCTGTCCTATCTTATTAACTGGTATGATTTCTCTTGCTCCTCTTATCATCCTTGTGAGATGGGCAGTTTTTTTCAGCCTCCTTCTCGGAAACAAGTCCTGGGGTATTACCTGGAAAAAGGGCACAATGTAGGAGGAAACACAAGAGCTGAGACTGTACATCGCAAGCCCACAGAATTCTGTTTTTCTTCATTTCTTATGGAAAGATAAAGGTTTGATAAGCAAGTGGGACTTCAAATTAAATTCCAGAGTCATGGAAATAAAAACGGCAAGGGACTGAAACAAAAAGAAACCCAAAGTCCAATTCGACAAATTAAAAGGCCCATAAATGACTAGTCATCTCAGTTTTGGCAAAGGAGCCCAAAATATACATTGGAGAAAAGATGGACTCTTCAAATAACGGTGCTGGGAAAACTGGATATTCACATGCAGATGACTGAAAGTAGACTCTGTATCTTGTCATGCACTAATATCAATTTACAGAGGGTCAGGTCTTGATCTGAAACTTTGAAACTACTGCAACAAATAATACAAAAACATTAAAGCTTACTGGAATAGGCATTAATTTCCTCAATAGAATTCCAGAGCTCTGCAAATAGGAATGAGGATTGACAAATAAGATTGAATTAGGCTAAAAAACTTCAGCACAGCAAAGGTAGTAGTTTAAGTCTGAAAACACATCCTACAGATGTAGAGATATTTGCTTGATATATATCGAATAAGCAATTAATAATCAAAATATACAGAGTGCTTGAAACAGTAAATACCCAAAGAATCAACAAATTCATTTAAGAAATAGATTAATGAACTAAACAGACCCTTGTCAAAAGAAAAGGTACAAAAGGCCCATAAATACATGAAGTATTATTCAACATTCCTGGCCCTAAGATAAAGATAGATCAAAGCTATATTGACATTCCATCTCACACCAGTCAGAATGGCCATCAGCAAAAACACAAACAACAAATTCTAGCAAGGATATAAGGAAAAAAGAACTCCTACAAATTGTTAATTGGAATACAAACTGCAACAACCACTATGAAAATCAGTATAGAGGTTCCTCAGAAAACTAAAACACTATTCCAGGATCTAGTAATACCACTCATGGACATTTATCCAAAGGAATGTAAGTCAGTATATAATAGGATATATTAAAGGCATCTGAACACCAATATTCATTGAAGCATTATTCATAATAGCCAAGTATGAGTATAGCCCAGATGCTCCATAAATGATAAAGAGATCAAGATTCTCTCTCTCGCTCGCTCTCTCTCTCCCCATCTGTCTGTCTGCCTGCCTGCCTGCTTGTGCACCTGCCAGTCTATTGATCAATCTCTGTATCATACTTTTGACACATATGTGCAACTGAGAAGTATTTAGTAACAAAGAAAAATGAAATTATGTCATTTGCAGAGAAAATGTATTGGATCTAGTAGCCATCATATTAAAGGAACTAAGTGAGGTTCAGAAGGACAAAGTTCACCTATTTTATCTCAAAGGGGGATGCTGTATCTAGAAGATAAATATACATGTAGAACCATATACCCTACACACACACACACACACACACGCACGCACACACACACACACATATATATGATCAACTTTATTTGAGTGTATATATATGATATACCATGGTGAAGCCTTTCCTAACAATTACTATGCATTTTAACAAGAATGAATATAATAAAGTTGAAGGTTGTCCTGTCTGGGGTATAGGTGTGAGGGGATAGAGGATTAATCTTGATGGTAAAGGAGGGTGCATATGATCAAACATTTTATGTAGATGCAAGAAAATGGAAAAATGAAGATTGCAAAGGGAGGGGAAAGAGAGAGAATAAAGAAGGAATGTCTGATCACGATGTATTATATGGATAAATGTTAAACAAATCCCCTTCCCATTGTAAAACTAAACGATACTTTTAAAAAAAGGCTTGCTGAGTCTTGAAATTAAGAGTTAAATTGAGTGAGTTCAAGATTTATTTATTCCTAAAACTCTCATTGGAATTCTGTTGTGGGTACCATAATGTAAGATACTGGACAAAGACAAATAAAATGTTGTCTGTGCCTTCCACGGAATTTTGATCTAATGGAGAAGACAAATGAGGTAACAGAAAATAATACTCTGGTAAGCTATCTGGTGACTATATAAATACAGAGCTGAGAGAATGAGCTTGGGGAAAGGATAAGTTTGTTAAATAAAATGCTGTGTGAAGTTATAGAAACAATACATAGGAAGCAAATGAGTAGTAGCAGGTAGCCATAAAATAATTAAGGAAATTATAAACATGTAAGTTGTGAATGAGAACCTAGAGTTCTTCGAGGTATCTGGAGAGGTAATTGTCAGAGTAAACAGTAGCACAGGTGCAACATCTTAATTAGGAAGGGGTAGATTCAAATTTGAGTAAAGATTTTCTGTTTGTAATCTTATTCTTTATTATCACAGTCCTATCTCAACTCACATGTGTGTGTGTAGCCATATGTCCTATCTCAGGTCACGTGTGTATGTGTGTAGCCATATTCCAAAATAAGCCCTTCTCTTGCACGCTTATCACACTAAGCTATGTCCTGCTCTTACATGCTTATCACACTCTTTACCACCAACTTGGATACACATTATAATCCTCTTTTAATGGAACAGAAATATCAACACTGTTTCACATAGAATTCAGGTTTACTTTTACTTGTGTTATCTGTTTTTTGAAAAGATCAACAATTCAAGCCATTAAGGTGGCTTGTGAAATTTGCAAGTTTTAAAACATTATATTTGATGAGAGAGAGTACAGGGAAAAAAAGAAAAAGCAAAGCAAACATGGGTAATGCACATTTTTTTCCTGCAGTGAATCCCATCCATCCTACTGGACTAGAAGAACTATAATGATTTTTCCAGTGATTGGAAAATTATAGAGATAATTCTGTCGATAGGCTACTTTTTACTTTTTTTGAATTATTATGAATTTAGATTCTCAGATAGGTGGGTAAATGGGAGAGAGATAGATAATTTGCCTACATGGAGAAGGTGATGGTCCTTTTTTCTTTTAAGACACAGTCAACACGTATAACATAAGGCCTGAATTCTGCATAAAATGTGAGGCATCTGCCAAGTTTATCATTTAACTAATGAAGATTAAAAAAAAAATTGCATGCTTTCAGTGAGATTGTGTACAGAAGCCATGATGAATAAAAACTACAAACACAAAACAAATATAATCTGGCCCACATTTAATATCTAACAGATTTAAATATTTACAACATGTATCCCTTTTAAGAGGGCATGGTTTTAAAAGCTGCTTAGAGTTCATACACACTTTTAATCCTCTTCTGGAAAACATATGACTGTTGGTTTTTTTCTCTTTTTGGGTCTAATACATTATTTCAATACAATTTAGATTTGAATTTCTGTTTAGTGTTTTTCTACAAAAGTGTTTCAATTGAGCATGTCAATTTATGAGGGTCATGCATCTTGTTTTTCTTACAAACTACAGGACATGCAGATTGCTTGTTTTCAGTGGGGGACTGAGGAAGAAATAGAAAAAAAAGAGGCTTGTTTTGTCCTTATCCACAAGGAATATTGTCAGAGTGTTTACATTTTCTGTAATGTTTATATGCTAAAAAGTAGATGGAAAAGGTTAAAAAATTCACAGCTCTTTTGTACTGACTTGCTTAATTTTGCGTAAGTTCATTTTTTCCCCAAAGGTGTGAACAGTCTCCACTGTGCTTAAAAATACTCTAACTTCATACTCCTGTGTCTGAAAGCTGCATATTCTTCTTAATTTGGTCAAGGAATGTTATATATCCAGAAAAAAGTTAAATTTTCTGCTTGTCCCTTGAAGATTCACAATTATAATACCTATTTTTTATAACCTAAAGGGCATGTTTAAAATAAATGTCACAGTATACATGTTCATGTAATGGGATATTTTCCAGTTTGTTCTTCTAAGTCATTCTGTGAATTATACTATTTAATCTACGTCCTGCAAGGTTGGTACGAAGGGATGGTAAATTTTGAGGTGTTCATATGACTTTCAGTTTGTGTTTAGCCAATGGGAAGCCCTGGTAGCAAAGTGGAGTACATGGAGAAAGAAAAGTTGGGTAGTGGTTGCTTTGGTAGCCTCCCTACCCCACTGGTTCTTGGGCTGGTAGTGTGTGGGTTACTATTTCCAAGGCCATTACTTCCATTGGGTAGTCATACCTTTAGACGGAGATTTTCTTAACTCTCTAAACATCCCCCTACTGCAGCTTGACACTGGTATTGTTTAGGAGATTCAGGAATGCTTGCTTTTGTACCCTCCTTGATGGTTTTTCTTTGTCTGCCCACCCATTGTGCCTTGGATAAAACACTGATGACTTCCTTTGACTGTCCCTCTGCTTCATGGCACAACCCTGATTCAACTTCGGAAAGCCAAAAATAAAGAAATAGAACAAGCTGAAATTTGTTTTCTTGCATCTCAATATATTGTATTAAGCAAATATATGTGAATATGAAACACATGCTCTCTGGGAAACAAAGAGATCCAGTTAGGAATTGTAGATTATTTGCATTATACCATCTTCAGCATTTAACATGCATCAATAATATGAAAGTGGTACTAATTTTCATTGGAAAGCAAATTGTTTTTCTTCTGTCCCAAAAGGCCACATCTTAATATGACCATTTATTTTTTTCATGCAAAGGGATGTAGAAATGATGGAATTTTAGAAGCCAAACATGGATGCATTCAAAGCTATCATATGGAGCACTTTGCACATTCTTCATTGTCGTATATAGAATACTTTGATTATGGTAAATTCCTGCCCATCAGTAGTCTGTGCTAGTGCTAAAAGAGACAAACTTGATTGTGTAATGCCTAACTGTTAATGCAATTTGGGGGGGTTTGTTTTGTTTCATTTCGTGGTTCATTTCTTGCTCCACACTTCTTTGGACTCCAGTGCTGCTTTCTACCATACGTTACGAAATGAATTTTTAAAAATAAGCACTTGTACTTTGGACCATAAAACAAAATTTGAAGCTGAAATCAAAGAAAGAAGGTAAATTACTTTTAGTGCTCTGCAAAGAAACGTTCACTTGGCTATTTCCTGTTGTTTTGAAACTCTAAAAATCAATATAGAAACATATCATATTCTGAAGGCAGGTCATCTGTGCACTAGGTGTTTTTAACAGTTGGCTTTGAAGGGGATACTTATGTCCCCTTGACACGAATCTACAGGTTTTTTTGCACTAAGTGTCCCCATGAAACTACATTTTTGCTTGGACTATCCATCTCAATGGTTATTACTTTTTACTGTTCCAGGCTCCCATCTTCTATTATAGATTCACTGATAGATCAATATGACAAAGGCAAGATAAAAGTCAGAGACCTGTACATGTCTATTATAAGTCTGAAAATTCAGACACACATACACACAGTCACCCCTCTTGACAGAAATCAGGCATGAAACTGAGCTGTTTCGTGTCTGATTGGTTTTCGAGTCCTTTCTGTACAAGCTCACATATCTAGATGTGTTTCTTAATTTTGACGTCCTCTTGGCCTGTCAGGGAGTTAGGAGTGAGTGGTTCCTTGGGGAAAAGTGTGATTTAAAAAAAAATACAATCTTCACTTCTGTAAGGAGAGAACAAAACACATTTGCTGCTATGACGAAGGCAGTAAAAAGGAATGCTGACACGCTCAGTTTCTAAACCACAGACAAGCGGACTGTAAAGCCGGTGATGGTTCCCAGACAAGGAAAAATCTTTGTAATTCTCTAGTGGGCAATGGGAATAAGGAAAATGGCTTCAGGTTGGTTAGAAACCTCAGATTTCCTCTGAGGTTGATCACTTTGGCTATTATTCAGCAACCATTTTTAGAGAGAAGCAAAAATTTACCAAATATTTGAGCTACTGCCCACTGGATGGCCTATAATATCTACCACCAATAGAAAGAGAATGTTGAGGGATATTTTACAGAAGGAAGGAGCTGAAAGAACTAGAGATTTTAATGGTCTCCCATTTTAAGATTTTTGCCTCTCTTGCAAGTCCTTATGGGTGGATTCCTAACAAGAGAGAAAAACTTAATAATCTTATCAAAAGGCATTAGAAATTCAATTAAAATACAGTCCTTCTCATTGGTTAATATATTGTCTATGGCATGGGCTTAGTAAACATTTATTGAATTTTCACTATGTATCAGATACAGTGGAAGATGTCTTGCTTGGAAAAAGGTGATTTAATGCTGCTACTCAACTTACTATGGCTGTGACAAAAACAAAAACAAAAACCCAGCAATTTAAGAGAGGATAACTTTATTTTGGATGATGGGTTAGAGGTTTCAGTCCATGGTTGGTTGGCCACCTCACTTGGGTTGTGGCAAGGCAGAATTTCATGGCAAAGAGCACATGGCCAGGAAGCAAAAAGAAGAATGGACTGGGATCCAATATTTTTTCCAATAAATTTGCTCCTTTGCTGTTGGGGTTTCATTTCACATTTGTTAGGGAGGTGCTCTCCACTTGTGTCATGTTTCCATCCCTTTCTGCTTTTCTTATGTTTTGAACAAGATCTCCTGATTTTGCTTGGTCTGTCCTGAAACACAGTCCTCCTATGTAATTCAGCCCTGCCCGCATAGCTGAGATAATAGACATACGCTACCACATCCAGCTCTCTGTTCAGTCTTGCCAATTTTTGCATGGGTTGGCCTTAAACCCTGATCACACTAATTTCTGCCTATCCTGCTAGAACGGAATGCTGCTGGTGAGCTCACCAACACTTCTGGTAGCCTATATCTACTAAAAGCCTCTAGCACTCATGATGATTTTTACCTGTAATCCCTGCTATTCAGGTGATTGAAGAAAGAGGATCACAATCCAAGACCAGATGTGCCAAAATGTGAGACATTGTCTGGAAAACAAACTAAAAGCAAAAAGACTGCAGGCATGACTCAAGAAGCAGAAAGCTTGTGGACATGAAGGTCTTGAGTTCAAACCTCAATATGCTTTCCCTCCTCAAAATGTTTCACTAACTCCTAGTACTGTCATCAGCTAGAAACTGTATATTTGACACACAAGCCTCTGATGCACAATTAAGATACTACCTGTCTTCAAGTAACTTGTGACCCAGTGTCAGAGAAAGAGAGGTGAATTGACAGTTATGTGGCAAATACACACAAACTTGGAAACCTAACATTTTCATAAAGAGTCATCAAAAAATCATGAATGCAGACTTATTGATGGGTATAGGATCAATCAGATGCAATGGTTTCTCGTATAACATGAAGATTGTGAGTAAACTTGAGATTCATGTTAAAAGTGGAGTGTAAATTTAAATATTCATGCCACAAACAAAGCAAAAAATGTTTAACCATGTGAAATAATAGGTATATTGATTTGCTTCACCGTAGTGAACTTTCTTGACTATATTTGTTGTTGTTGCTACAGGTACCTCATACTAACATGTTACCTAACTTAAATATACACAATAGAATTGATTCTTTTAAAAGAACACTTCTGCAGCCGATGTTGGAAATATCAAGAAATAAAGATGAAGAAATGAATGACAGAAAAGAAAAACATGGTGTAGAATGATGGTAATATGTTATAAACTAAGATTAGAGAAAATAGAACAAAATCTAAAGGCTTTTTTTTCCTTTCTGTTAAAAAGTACATAGCACAAATTTATCCTCAAAAAATTCTAAGTGGACAGTGTGCATTGTACATTAGACAATGTGATAGAGTAAATGTGCCAACTGAACAGTAGCTCTTAATTTATACCTTTCCCAAGATACTAATGTAGTTTTAAGTGTGTGTGTGTGTGTGTGTGTGTGTGTGTGTGTGTGTGTGTGTGCCCCAGTAGTAGGGCTTGAACTCAAGGCCTTGGTGCTATCCATTAGCATTTTTGCTACCACTCGAACCATAGTTCCACTTTAGGTTTTTTGGATAGTTAATTAGAGATAAGTGTCTCATGAACTTTCCTGGCTGAGTTGATTTGAACAATGATCCTCAGATTTCAACCACTGGAGTTGCTAGGATGGAAGTGTGAACCACTGATACTCAAGTATACATAGAAGGATATTCCTACTGAAAGCTGTGCAGAAAACAGCATATTTCTTATTGTGTCAAAGGGGCAGGATTGGTAAGTTTCACATGGTTGTTAGGTTATAAAAGGTCTTGAAAATTCTGCTCCTGCAAGGTTTCTTTTATCTGGAGTGAGAAGAAGCCCAGGGGAAGTTTGTGTGTAAGATGTGAAATAGGATATTCATTTTACAACTCTCACCATGGGGCAATTAAAAGAGTAAACTGGAGGGGGATAAAGCCAGAATTAAGTGAACCAGTATGGAAAAAGTAGTGATTTTAGAAAAAATAATGAGGGTCTGTGCAAAGGTATGGTGGAGTATGTGACAGGACTGTCAATAGAGGCAGAGCAGGTAGCAGCCAAGGGGCTGTCCATTTTCTGGGTTTCCATTGTAAAAAAAAGTTCTTCTTTGAATCTACTACTGGATAAGAAGCAGTGAATTTCAATTAGGAGCAGGTCCAAGTATGCCTGGCACAGCTTTAGTTGAAGTTACCAGGAAAGCTGACCTTGAGGGGGAAACCATAAGAAATGGCAAGTCATGGATTTTCCTTTGGACAAATGAATTTCAAGTCCAAGCTGAGCATGTATGGGTATCACAGAAAGTAAGACAGAGAAAGATAGGGCTGCTGCTCTGTGAATGACAAATTTCTTCACTACTTACCTTTTTAATGTGTCAAATGCAGTTCCAAAAAAACTATAGTAAGACTACCAAGGTCTTCCAATCAATACCCACATTTGGTGAGATGATAATAAGAGTCAGGGTCCAAGAGTTTGAAAGACAGAAGCATAAAAAGAAAAACCAAATTAAAGAATAAGCCGTGCTTTGGAGAGAAGTGTATTTTTCAACAGCTTTATTGAGATATAATTCATATATCATAAAAATCACCCTTTTAAAATCGACAATTAAATGACTTTTAGTACACTCCTAGATTTGTGCAACCATCATCATGATCTAATTTTACATTTTTATTACCCAAAAAGCAACCTTTTTGTACTCATTCAATTACTACTCATGCCCTCCATCCTTGCCCTGGCTCTAGACAATGATCAATCCATTTTCTTTATAGGTTTGTCTATTCTGAACATTTTACAGAAATGAAATTGCACAGCATATGGTTTTTAGTGACTGAAAGTCACTTTTTCACTTAGTATATAAAGTTTTCAAGATCTATATATTACCAAATACATCAATACTTCATAATTTCTATTGCTACATAATATTTTATTATATGGGATATGTCAAACTTATTGATTAAATTAACCAAAAGCAGTTAACCAAAAGCAATTAACCAAAGGTAGTTTCCTTTTACTTTCCATTTACATGATGTTTTGTATCAATTTTATATGTTTATGTGGATTTGGGTTTTCATTTCTCTTGGACTCTCACACAAGTTTTAATTTCTAGGTTTGACATTTGAAGGGACTGTTATAAAGTTTGCAAAGTGGCTGTACTCTTTCACATATCCATCAGTACAGGAAAGCTACAGTTTCTCCCCATTCTCACTAACTTTCACTGTCATCTGTCTTTGATTAACTGATAACTCAGTGGGGTTTGATTTGCATTTCCCTCTATATTTTTATTTCAACTTTGGTGGCTTAATGAACTAAAAATTTCTATTTATAGAATACATTTCTCTTTCATTTTTATCCTGTAAAACTTGATGAAAAATCTTCCAGTCATGTATGGATACAATGCTGTTTCACAGACAGTAAAAAAAAAAAAATCTCAGGGGCTTCAAATATACAACATCCCTTTAACATCTGAATCTATGAGAGGATGCTTTGAGTTGGGCTTGGCTATGTGGTTCTCTGCCTTGAGCTCACTCAGCTACCTGGAGAGCAGCTGCTTGTTAATTGACACAAAAAGGCCTTGGCAGGGCAATTCAGCTCTCTTTCATGTGCCATCTTCTTCTCAGCCACATGCAAAGCCAGACAAGTCCTTTTCAGACAGGAGCTGACTAGTCTAAGCAGATGTGGCAAAAGCATTCCTGGACCCCTGTTTCTGGCACTACAGCTTAAGTTGTATTGATCAAGAAAAATTATGTAACCAAACAGTACTGAGGGCCAGAAGCATATATCTTGGTGTATATTACAATAAAATCTCACAATAAAGGGCATAGACACAAGGGGAAAAGTCTTGAGATCACTTATGACTAGTCCACAACAAAAATAGAAAGATGGAGTAAAAATCACCCAGAAATGATGAAGCCACACCCTTCCTTTACTAAGGGCTACACTTGTTCTCAGATATGCCTGAGTGAAAAGTAGATCCACTAGCTACTTTCTAGAGTTAAGTATTCTCCCAGAAACAACTATTTTATTTTTATAAAAGGAAGGGAAAGATACTTAGTTGGTAAATGAACATCCTGTCATGTGAAACATCTCCAGTTACATAATGAGAACTCAAGACAAACCTAGATCTAACAGCAGAAGGTTTCCTGAAATATTCTGGAAGATGTTTAAGCCTTGGATATGTGACATTATTTAAGTATTTATAAATGTCATATCATCTGTTTTAGGAAAAGCTAATAGAATGTTTTACAGGCACTTTAGGTCCAAACAAGAATTGCTTTTGCAATCTATTTCTATACAATCGGCAAACATGGAAGCAGACCTATTATGGGTCAATACCAGTGAAAGGACGCTCCACACACAGACACAGAATTCACAGTCCATTAAGCTTCAGGTCCATCCTGATGTGGATTCCTCTGATGTATTACTATTATGTCCTATTTTTGTTGACTCAGTTACTATGTCAGCAAAACCAAACATTTTGGCATGTGGCCCAGCCTTGAGCTGTCTATGGAGAATATGTTTTTGCCTTTACCACCACGACAGTAATGAGCAACTGGCATTAGCTTGATTTGCATAATTGTGTGCTTCCAACTTAGACTCTGTGTCAGTAGGAGACAACTTATTGTGATGATACCCACAGCATATTATCTGTTTTGTGCTATCAGCATTTATTTATGTAAATTCTATCATTATGAGGGGTCATTTTCCAACCTTCTACCATGAAATCACATTCTCTGCCAATAAGCAACAAGAAAACACCATAGGAAAAGAGCTGAGCGTATTCTATCATTCACAGCTGTTGGTCATAACTTGGACAGGGTGTTTTTGGTGGTTGCTTGCTTGTTTGCTTTTCTAGGTAAGTCTGCTTTAGGGATTGACAGGCTGGGTGATGATCTCATAGTCAGTCTATCAGATTCAGAGCTAACACCATCAGACACTGTTCCGTTCTTTCCCATAAATTCGCATGCATATACTACAAAGGTTGCAAAACTCATCTAATTTTCTTTCAGAATAATTTATGGTTTAAAAAATATTTTTGTGTTCCCTAGGTAATGAGTGAATGTTTTCTTTGATACGAACCAGAACTCTGTAATTTATTCATATAAATAATTAAAAAAAGATAGAACAACCAATGAAGATATTCTGCTTATAAAAGTACCTGAAAAAAGCAGGCAGGGACCAAACAGAAGCAGAGATTTCATAAACTACACTTCACAACTCCATTCCTAGAAATATAGCTAAGATCGATTATATACCTATCTTGTCATTAGAGGCCGATGAGCTGGCTAAGCTCAGTGTAACTGGAGCTATAATTTATGCATTTCTTTGATACTTATCTCTAGTTAAGCACAAAGGGATGTCAGCATTTAACCCTACTTCAAGACATGACAATGTAGAAAAAGAAAAGAAAGAAAAAAAATCCTAGCAGCTAACCACTTAAATCTAGTTGACATCTGTCAAAAGAAGCCCTTGCTAAGAGGAGGATAATTAGGATATTAGTGTGTGGTGAACATGTTGCTCTTAGCCTGTTGTGTATTACTCTTCAGGCGAGATGGAGAAGAGGCAGATTGGTGAAAAATTAAAAATGAAAAATAAAACAAGCAACCAGAAATCACATTTCACACTTCAGCAAACTGACGTGCACTATGCAAAAGAGTTGTCTTTGCAGAGGCTCCTAATGGAAACGTCAATTATCACTCAGCTCTGAAAGAACTTGGGAATGACAACCTCAGGGCCACACATACAGCCCACATTTGGAAAGATTTGTGAGGAAGATCACATGGCTTTCTTTACCTACCTTAAGAAGCCTTGCTACTGAATCAGAATATAACAGAGAAGAATTTCTCCAACCCCAAACCTTCAAAGATTTTCTTTGAAAGAGTATCTTGTTAGGTCTGTGAGTTTTGCTTCCTTCTTTTTAAAATTATTTCATTCCATCTTTGTCACTTTTTCATGTCAAATGGCACTGATTTACAATTGTATAATGCATACAAAAGTATGGGACATTCTTTCCTTGGAGAGCTACAATGCTTTATAGTGTTTCTGGATAATTTCCCCCATTTTTTTTTTAAATTTCTTTCTCAAGAATAGTATTTTTCAATAATATTACCACTTAGATTTTATTTCATAACTGTAATGTATAAAATGTGAAGCTTGCTTTCTTGCTATTCTGATTACACAGTGGTAAATGAAACTGGGTCAGGAATTGGGATAGAATTGCAGACACTGAGATACACTGTGCAAAGCACATGGTTAAAAGTTATTAGACAAAATGAATTCCCAGCCAGTTCTTTCTATTTATGTAATATAGGCCAGCCTTTTAACACATCAAGTCTTGAGTTACCTCATTTGTACAATGCAATCAAGAACATTAATTATCCTGTTATTTGGAATAGCTCCACAATTTATGTTATCATTTGTTCAAACTTGCATTTGGAATAGAACTGGAAATGGCAGTTTAGGTGGACTGATGTTATTTCTCATGTTAAACAAGTTTCCAAAGGGAAAGAAGGAGGAGTTCAGAGAAACACAAAGGCAGACAATCAGAGCCCATACTGCCTTAGGAAACCTACCCACAATGAGTTCAAATGAAGGACTGAGAAAGGAAAAAACTGGCAATAGAAGAAAAGCTGACAGAAGCAAAGGTCTGGTCACTGCTTCATCTACAGTGGGGGAGTTACACTGCATACATATGTCAAAGAGAAAAGGCAGCATTTCTGAAGAGCCCACTGTGTATTTAGAGGAGTAGAAGGTTGAAAGCCAATGTGAAATGTTATCTAAAAGCCAGAGGGGAGAGCGAGAACACTGGGAGAAAGAATACCATCCCCCAAGTGGGGCAAGACAACTGAAGGCTGTAGTTGAAGCAACTAAGGGAGACCTGAGTGAGGCAGTTGAAGGAGAAGGACTGGAGGAAATGACAGTAGCAGTCAGAAGAAAGTTAATATGTTTGGCCCCAGGGACTGACAAAGAGGCATCTGGAAACAATGAAAGGCAGAATTTATTTTCCTTGAGAAGTTTGCTTTGAAAATAACTCTCCAGTGAAAGAAAACCCATAGTAACCATACTTTCAACATTTTAGAAAAACTTTTTATGCTTTAAAAACACATCTAAGAAACAAACACAAAGCTCTGGCTTTGTTAATCAAGTGGAATTGTGAGTTATACAACAACTCTTTGTAGCTTTTCTGTTTTTCTGGGATCTAACTTCAGTTAGAAGAAGCCTGGGCATTCAGAAGATAGCTTAATGACTTTTTTTTGTATATCCCCTCTAGCCATCCTTTACTCTATTCATCCTCTTTTGGACATATGGAATCATCATGTAAAGAGTGAACAAAAGATTCAAGGATGACTTTTTCTTGCCTAATGACAAAGAATAAAACCCATGCTGATCATGGATAATATTGAATGTACTCATATCAAAGATAACATAATCAGAAGAGAGTGGGTTACAAACTACCCAATTGACACAGCAGGTATCACCAAAATATTTGTAGGTTGCTTGGTAACCCAATTAAAAGTCTCTATTTAAATCCCAGATCATTAGTGACTGAAAATCACTATCATTTGATGGCTCATCTCAGTCCAGTTCTTAGGGGAGATTTTCCTACATCAAAAAACCACCAACATATTTGGCACTAATTGGCTCCCTTGGTGGAAATCTCAGCCTATAGGCCAAGAATTGAGTGGACCTGGGAGGATAAGCTATTCCCCAGCCTGAGAGTTGGTGCATCTCTGCACAGGATGAAGGACATTGGTGGGTTAAGATGGGATTTTTACACAGATATTACCTGTCTTTGGATAAATTAAGATGTTCTATTTTTAAGAATATTTTATTGGTGGCAATTTTTTTAAAAAGAAAAGCATCTTATTTAGGATTGCCTTATTAAAACATATCTCTTCCCTATCTCCCTTTCCATTCTCCATTATTCCCCTGAACTTACAATGACTCACAAGAATATTATTAAATTTTATCTGTTTGAAATTAGACACCTAAATTAAAGACATTGATGTGACCCAAAAGACAGGCCTAGAGTAAAAGGGAAATGGTTTCTTCACTAAAATTAGCTGATTGATAGCCTTGTTGCTTTCCTGGGTGTAATAAGATGTTCTTTAGAGATGGACAGATTTATATAGTACTCAAATAAAAATATAAGTACATTAGTATCACTTTAATATTTTTCTTTTGAAGAGCTCTCTGAGATTGGGTCATTGCATCGAACTGGTTTTCCATATAATATAGCCTTGAGTACCGTAGTCAAATTTAAAATCACCAGTAAATAGGCATAAACTTGGAAAACACATTTTTAGAGAATTTTCAGTTTCTTACTAGAAGTATAGCAATTATTAAGTAGAATAGCTGTTGTAGCTAACTAGATAATGTAACTAAGTGGTATTGAACATTTGATCATTTGACTATAATATAGAAATAATTTTTGCAAAATATATTCATCATATTATGTACAGCACATATTATGTAATAAAGGTCATAGATAAGAAAACAAAATTATATGAACTGAGTCTAATACAAGATACCTAAATTAAGAGTTACAAAGCTGGACTCATACAAATCCCTTTTTGGTCCTAGTTTATTATTATCATTAATACATCTAAAGCTGGAAATGAGGCTATGGAAGACCTCTTTTACCTTAGAAATTGTGAATTCCCCCTTAGATACAGTTTCTGTACAACTTTATTCTATTGGGGTCTGTGATTGGTGAACTGAGGATATTATGTGCCGATTATATTTTATCTTCAAGCTTTTTTGATAAAATGATAAAACCTGCTGAGTTGATTGGACTGCACCATCTTTCAAAATGAACCTCTGAGGAGTGATAGGAGAACAATTTAGACATACAAGATGCATTTCTGTTTCTTTTGGCCACATTGACATAAAAGAAGAAAGTAGACTTTTGATTAGCAGCCAGTGAAACAATGGGGAGAAGACCTGATCAACTTGCAATCTACTTATAAACAGACTTGTGGCATGGTAAGCCCTTTGCACAGCTACTTAAAGATAATAAAAAAATATATAACTTTAAGATGACACGAGGAAAAGTGATGTATTTTTTGTGCCAGTAAGTTGCATTAGTTTCCAACTGTTTAAAAAGTTCAGAATGATCCTTTCTATAGGTTCTTGAGGATTAAATTTTAAAAGTCAGAAAAATTTAAGATTTTTTTCTTGCATTATTTACTAAGAGTAACAGGTTGCAATAGTTCCTTATTGTTACTCCTCCTGTTAGAAATTTTCTTGATTTTAGACTAGTATTTCAGGATACATTTTGTGCCCACAATGTTTCATTTAATTTCTTGCGCATTGTGGAGACAAGATTGTGAGTACCATTTTCTGGCTTGCTTATATGTAAATATACATTACAATTAAGCTTGCAAGCAGAAACTGCTCATTTTCTACAGCTTCTATTTACATCTTTGGCTCTCATTGGTGATGGTGATCCATTTCTAGGGAGGCACTGAATGTGTTCTGAAATCAGGGATGAGAGGACATGATTGTATCAAGTCAATGTCTATGATGCATGACTTCCCCATAAAACACAGTAGTTTACCCATTAAAGTTGATTAAAACCTAGTCTCAAAGGTCTCTACATGAAAAAGTTCATTGTTTAATTAATTAGCAATTTTACACTTTATAATCTTCCATTAGAGAATTTTCAGAACCATAGTAAAATTCTGAGAAATCCTGGAGTTGAAGAAAGCACTGTTTGTTTAATCTAGACTTTTCCTTCACAAAATTTGACTGCAATTCCATACTTCATTTCCTATTTATTCCTATACTAAAGGGCGAAGTCTCTAATAGGGTTTTTAGATAATCTTCGTATGAGCATAGAGACTTTGAAGAATGTATTTTAGACAAATCTTCTGGATTGTAACTGGATTGTTTCCTATTGCTTGTTTCCTATTCCTATTCCTTCCATTGCTATTTGGCACTTTAATATACAAAATGAGTATGGAACCTGTGGAAACACAGTAAATAATTCAAGTTAAAAAAGGACTGATTTTGTTCCCCAAATGTATCTCCAATATGTTAAGCACCTGTAGACAGCTCGGCCATTCCTAAAATGCCAGTTTCAAGAACATTCATCTCTATGTTCTCATTTACTGTTAACTCTATTAAGAGCATCATTAGAGATGACACAGTTCCCCAAGGAGCTACAGCAGAATTGGGCAGCAGGAAAACTCACTTCCCCTCTAGCAGAATCAGTAGTACATCATGTCGACAGGGGCCATTGCTCTTCTTTGGCTGAAGATGACTTGAGACAGCTGTCCACTGTGGTAGACTGAATTCCAAAATGGCCCCTGGGACTTCCCAACCTTAAGTTATTTTGGGCTAAGTTTGAACACAGTTAACCTTGAGATAGGTGTGCCTTATAAAACCAGATACATTCCTTAAAAGTAGAATTTTCTCTGTGTGCCCACAGGCAATCAAGAGGAGACTGAAAATAGGAAATAAACTCTAAGTGTTCTTGCTGGCTTGAAGATAGAAGGGCAACATGGAATGTGATGATCATGATGTTCAGGAAGGAAACAATTTGGTCAAAAGCCTGAGTTCTCTGGAAATAAGATCTTATCTCAGAAAGTTCAAGTGAAAATTCAATGTGATAAACAGCCTAGCCTTTCTGCATTGTGGAATTCTGAGAAGAGAAACTAACAACACTGGATCTATTTCTGATCTACTAAACTTTTGAACAAATAAATGGGTTTCGTCCCCCCCAATTCATGTCAATTTATTACCCAACAATAGAAAACTAATAGATCCAAATAACCAAAGCTCATAACCTTTACCATATTTTTGTATGTGTTTTGTGATATATATCAGAACAACATTTTCTATTCTCTGGCTTAACAGCTTTAAGTATTCCACATTAAAAAAATATTATTTGCATGCTTACTTTCTTGCTCCCTATAAGATCCTGATAATTTGAGGTCATTCTTTCCTCACAAATTTGTATTTCATGGACATACATATTTATTTCACTTCATACACTATACGATTGAGCCATATAGCACAACTAACTAATCAAAATAAATATTTACCTTTTAAAACTAAAATTATAAATAATAAATTGATATCTTTGAAGTCAATCATTGTTTCTGGAGTTTGGGAACTCAACAAAGATATCAGTGGGCATCAGTGACACATGCAGGCTGAAATATAAGGATCTGGAAGCAAGCCAGGCAGAAAAGTGTTTGAAACATTTATCTTCTATTAATCAGCAAAATGTGGGAACTGGATGTATGGCTCATGTGGGAGTATGCCAGCTGTAAATTAAAAACCTGAGCTTTTCATTTAATGTTTTTGTTTTTTGAAATGGATTACCATATCTCTCCACTATTATCTATTTGACTCATGTTATTTGTCCTATAACAACATTCTGTCCTCCCTTTCTTTGCTTACACTATATTTTCATCTTAAGTGGCTGGTGAACTACGCATTCACTTTGTAATATCTTGAGTGAAAGCCTCAGACCAACAAACTCTACATGTTATGTGATGTCTAGAGTGCAGAAAACTTTGCTGCACATTTTTCCTATAGAAGCCAAGCAAAATTGAGAGACACAGGGTAAAAAAGACAAACGACTACAAAAGCAATACTTGCAAAACTGTTTGGTGTAAATGAACTGAACAACTCATGGGGGGGAATGGGAAAGGGGGAGGGGGAGAGGGCAATGAGAGAGGAGGTAACAAACAGTACAAGAAATGTATCCAGATTCTCGCTATGACAAATTGTGCTGCGATGAACATTGTTGTGCTGGTGGCATTACTGTGATTTTGTTTGTGGTCTTTTGGATAGATACCCAAAAGTGGGGCTGCTGGGTCATAGGGGAGTTCTATATTTAGCCTTCTGAGGAATCTCCATTTGTCATAGCGAGAATCTGGAACCAACCCAGATGCCCCTCAGTAGAAGAATGGATCAGGAAAATGTGGTACATTTACACAATGGAATTTTATGCCTCTATCAGAAAGAATGACATTGTTCCATTTGTAAGGAAATGGAAGGACTTGGAAAAAGTTATACTAAGTGAAGTGAGCCAGACCCAAAGAAACGTGGACTCTATGGTCTTCCATTATTGGGAATAATTAGTACAGGTTTAGGCAAGTCATAGCAGAGCATTACAAGGCCCGATAGCTATACCCTTATGAACAAATAAGATGATGCTAAGTAAAATGAACTCCATGTTATGGAAACAATTGTTGTATCACAGTTGTAACTACTTTCAACGTCCTATGTGTATCTGTAGCTTCTATTATTGATGATGTTCTTGTATCACATTCCTGTGGTTGTACCTACACTATCTTTGTAATCTTATCTGAGTATATTGGAAACCGTGTTTACTGGTATTGGAAGTAGGAAATTCAAAGGGAATACCAAATTTGAGAGACACAGGGTAAAAAAAGAGAAACAACTACAAAAGCAATACTTGCAAAACTGTTTGGTGTAAGTGAACTGAACACCTGGGGGGGGGGAGGGGGAGGGAAAGGGGGGGAAGGGAGGGAGGTATGAGGGACAAGGTAACAAACAGTACAAGAAATGTATCCAATGCCTAACATATGAAACTGTAACCTCTCTGTATATCAGTTTGATAATAAAAATTTGAAAAAAATAATAAAAAAATAAAAAATAAAAAAAAAGTATATGAATGGTTATCTAAACTGAAAAAATAAAAGAAAAAAAAAGAAATGTATCCAATGCCTAACGTATGAAACTTTAACCTCTCTGTACAGCAGTTTGACAATAAAAAGAATTTTTTTCTTTTTTTTTTTTTTGGCCAGTGCTGGGGCTTGGACTCAGGGCCTGAGCACTGTCCCTGGCTTCTTTTTGCTCAAGGCTAGCACTCTGCCACTTGAGCCACAGCGCCACTTCTGGCCATTTTCTGTATATGTGGTGCTGGGGAATTGAACCCAGGGCCTCATGTATATGAAGCAAGCACTCTTGCCACTAGGCCATATCCCCAGCCCGACAATAATTTTTTTTTTAAAAAGAAGCCAACCTTAAAATAAATGGCAAGAGCTGGGAATCTGTGACTCCTTTCTGTAATATAGCTACTCAGGAAGCTGTGATCTCAGTGTGGTGGTTCAAAGCCAGCATGAGCAAGAATGTCTATGAGAATCTTGTCTCTAAGTAACTATTGACAATACAAGTGGAGCTGTGGCTCAGTCGGTAAAGGGCTAGCATTAAGTGAAAAAACTAAAGACAAACAAACAACAACAACAACAAAAAACAGGGCCCAGGCCTTACATTCTAGCCCCACTACTAGCACACACCAATATGCACACACACACACACACACACACACATTTACATATACACAAAATTAACTGTAACAACAATAATCATGGAAATGTGGAGTTTTCATTTACCTAGGGCCTCAAAACTTTCAGTATTATTTTTGTGAAGAAATTTGCCAGTCCTTTCCTATTGGTTTTCCTTGTCCTGCATGGTAAGCAGCTATAGATAGATAGTAGAGAGCCTAGTAATTTTCAAAAACCACGTACATTCTATCAACTCTTCAAGAAGTGAAAAAATACTTAATGGACATATCATAACCTCAAACTTATAATTTTGTTTCTGAAAGCACTATAGCTACTCCTTCTTATTTACCTTAGTGGCTTCTTTGTATTTGAATTGTTTTGTATTGTCTCACTATGGGAATAGCTATACTGAAGTGTAGCTGTGAATGTGAAGTAAAAGACAATATAGTTGAAGTGTCATATGCATGTCTTTTTTTTTAGTGTGAAGAAAAATTTTTTAATTATTAATTAAATTTTGTTGTCAAGGTGCTGTGCAAAAGGGGTACAGTTACATAATAGGGCAGTGAGTACCTTTCTTGTGATATCATGTACATGTCTTGATAGCTATAATTTCTGGTGAAAAGCCTGTTAACTCTTTCTGCCTTTTAATGACTTACATAGTACTTCAAAGGTATAATTCTAAACCTGTACTAATTATTCCCTATGAGGGAAACCATAGAGTCCTTGTTTCTTTGGGTCTGGCTCACTTTACTTTGTATAATTTTTTCCAAGTCCTTCCATTTCCTCACAAATGGGGTAATGTCATTCTTTCTGATAGAGGCATAAAATTCCATTGTGTATATGCACCACATTTTCCTGATCCATTCTTCTACTGAGGGGCATCTGGGTTGGTTCCATATTTTAGCATGACAAATTGTGCTGTGATGAACATTGTTGTGCTGGTGGCTTTAGTGTGTTCTTGTTTGTAATCTTTGGGTAGATGCCCAAGGGTGGGGATGCTGGGTCGTAGGGGAGCTCTATGTTTAGCCTTCTGAGGAGTCTCAATACTACTTTCCAGAGTGGCTGAACAAGTTTACATTCCCACCAACAATGTAGTAGGTTTCCCTTTTGGCCACATCTCCTCCAGCATTTGTTAGTTTTCCTGACAATGGACATTCTTACTGGGGTGAGATGGAATCTCAATGTTGTTTTGATTTTCATATCTTTTATGGCCAGTGATGTGTCTGTTGGCCATTCTCATTTCCTTTTCAGAGAAGTCTCTTTTTAGGTCTTTAGCCCACTTGTTGAGGTTCTTTGGTTCTTTGAGGATTGGTTCTTTGAGGATTTGTTTAGGGGAAATTTAATTTTTTGAGTTCTAGAGATATTTCAGATGTGACTTTGTCTGTTGTATGGCTGGTAAAGATCTTCTTCCGATCTGTGGGCTTTCTATTTATGTTGCAAGCTATGATGATTGGATCAGGAAAATGTGGTACATATACACAATGGAAGGACTTTGAAAAAATTAAACTAAGTGAAGTGAGCCAGACCCAAAGAAACATAGACCCTATGGTTTCCCTCATAGGGAATAATTAGTACAGGTTTAGCCTAGCCATAGCAGAAGATCACAAGAGCCCAATATCTATGCCTCTATGAACACATAAAATGATGCTCAGTGAGATGAACTCCACATTATGGAAACCAAATGTTATTATCACTGTGGTAATTTTTCAACATTCCATGTGAAATGGTAGCTTTTTTTGTTGTTGTTGATGATCTTCTTGTATCTCCTTCCTGTGGTTGTCCTCGCACTATCACTGTATCTCATCTGAGTACCCTGGATACTGGCGAAGGGAAAGGGAATATCAAATTTGAGAGACAAAGCATAAAAAGACAAATGACTACAAAAGCAATACCTACAGAATCATTTGGTGTAAACCATCTGAACAACTCATGGTGGGGGGGGGGGAGAGAAGGAAAGGAGGAGGGAGAGGGGGGAAATGAGGGAGGAGGTAACAAATTGAACAAGAAATGTACCCATTGCCTTATGTATGAAACTGTAACCCCTCTGTATATCACTTTGACAATAAATAAGTAATTATTCAGAAAAAAGTATGATTCTAACTACCAAATATAGGAGGTTTGTATTCCATTCCACTAAATATAAAAATTTAACAACTATCATTTACATGAAGTTTTCACCTGATTACCAGAATTTGAGAGTGGGAACGATCTCATTGTTTGCATAACAAACTTCAAGGGAAGTTTTTCTTATATGCACATAAATTTATTATAAAAAGGGAAGTTTTTATCTTACTCTCCATACCACCAAAAGTTCAAACACCTCCATTAACCTTTGGTCTATACTAAGAGTATCCATCTGTCACTATTACCTAGTAGCATCTACGTTCTTCCATTTCAAATACAAACCACAAAATTTGAAAATATTCCCTTAACTTCTCAAATTTGATGCTTCATTGATAAAGTCTTCTTTCCAAAAACAGTTGTGAAAATTACTTGTAGTACTAGTTATGTAGTTTATTTTGCTAAATTTTCAATTGTATATTTCTGAATAATAACTCTATTTAAATCCTTTTATGTGATTTGGTCTTAACAAATTAAATGTGAATTGGATTCTTAAAAATAAGGGAGGAGTTAACAAATTGTACAAAAAATATACCCACTGCCTTATGTATGAAACTGTAGCCCCTCTGTATATCACTTTGACAATAAATAAGTAATTATGAGAAAAAAGAAACATGGAGAGGTCACTTGTATATGCAATGCTTGCATTAAACTAAGAAGGATGATGAGCCATAAAAAATATTAAGTGGAGGAGAATTTTTCTGTTTTTAATGGTTTCCTCTCATTAACTGAAAACATTTACACTGGAAATCTCTGAGTATAAGGTCATGTTGCAGATTGGAAAACCAATACTTTCCTTCCGCATTGGAATACATTGTTGTTTCCTCATAGATTCTCAGATGAAATAGTTGACATGAATTGGTTGTAATCTTGTATTGAAAATGAACATCTTTATATGACAAAGTTGTGCTTTGCGCAGTAATAGGCATTGACTGAAGACAAAGCTAGATCTTGCCTTTTTCCACTTGCTTGATAGGAGATCCATGTTCTGTGATTGGAATGGTATAAATATTTATTTATTCTTTTCAATAGCATACTGCTTGTTTTCAAAGACATCTGAATCTACTAAACTGTATGGGTTATGTGGATATACTACTTTAAGTGATGTATTGGCACGATAGCTTCTTTAGATTTTCAGTCAGCTAACCTTACATCGATCAGACAAAATAAAATATCCTATCTCTCATAACAAGGTTGAAAGTTTTCAGTTAGAATTTTGAGATTTATTTTGCAAAATTTGAAATGAGGAAATGTGAAAGTGAGGAAAAGTAAAAAAAATGGTGAAGGGAGGGATTAGGAAGAATGAAAAAGGATGACATAAATAGTGATATTGAACAAGATTGCATTGCATTTACCAACTGGCTTGTTGAATGGTGATTCATTTATACACTCACTTAAAGATAAGAAAAGTACAATAAATAAATAGAAAATAAAAGAAACAAGAACAAAGAATTGAATTTTATTGAAAACATATTCTATGTTCATACTTTTGTAGGTAGCATACCATCACATGTGTAAACTTATGTAAATGAAATTTTCACTCAACTCATGGATAAGAGAATAGACACAAAGAAAGAGCAATAATGAAGTTCACATGTCCACTATGCACAATTTTTGATCTGTTGGTAAAAAAACAAAAAACAAAAAAAAACAGTAACAGCCAGAGCCCCAAGTAACCTTGTTATCTGTTTTATTTTCATAGGTGAAGTCTTTTGGACAATAAGTGGAGGGTTCCTGGGCTTTGTTAATGAGTCTCATTATATAAGTATCTTACCCATTTATAACAAATAAGAAATTTACTCCTGATTTTCACTCATCTACATTAGAGGTATATTTTTAACAGCTAAAAATTGGCTAGCCAGAAAACTTTTACAAGTAAAAAACCTGTTGAAAGTGAAATGTTTTTAATGAAAACAAACTAGAAGCACTTCAAGCTGTAGAAATGAAAACAAAATTTAGGTCGGCATGTTTGGCTAAACCTATAAACTTTGCCACTTTTTAAGTGAGATTAGAGGATCATGGTTTGGACCCATGTCTGGACTCTATGGCACAAACCTGTGAGCAACATGGAAAAACATAAGTAGGAATGTTGCAATTCAATAAATCTACCTCAAAAATAATTAAGGCAAAAAAGGTTATGGTTCAAGTGGTAGAGCACCTGCCTGAAAGGAAAAGGCTGGTATTCAAATTACCAGTATTGCCAAAATCTAAATTTAAAGCCTTTAGTTTTATGACTACAAGGATGTGCTATTAACTTGGAAAAACATTTATTCTATCAATAAATTAATATCACAAGAACAAAAATGTATCCCCCCCACTTATTATCAGATGTGTGTATGTGTCTGTAACTTCTTCTTCTTAAACATTTATTGGCACAAAATCTGCTTTTTAAAGAATATCAATATTTATAGACATTTTACTATGCAAATCAGTTTTGTACATAGGCCTGGTATTGAAATCGTACTTGAATATACAGTGCCAATGAATTCATGCAAAGTTGAAAATGTAAGTTTGTGAATCATAAGGCATCTAGTAGTCCACAAACATGAAAGTGAACTTTCTAATTGACTTAAAAATAGTTGATATCATGAAGGACTGAAAATTCATTGGAACTTAGTGAACTGAAGAATAAATTCCACTCTATAGATTGACTTTCTAATGTCACAAGTCAATTTAGAAATTATGCACAAGATAAATCTCTTTCCTCTGGTTGCACCAATGTAGTTAGCTTAATCACGAGCATCACTGGAGACAAATTGAAAAATAAATTGTTCGCTGTCTCCAAGACAAACCCCAAATAGGAAATTTGATACTCTGCACACACTCTATCTCAGAAATATGGTTTTGAGAAAGCATGGTGTAATTATATGTAGCATTACAGAGATTCTTGTGTTTATAAATATTTCCAAAAGGCTTTGAAATTGTTTGTAAATCCAAAGTTTATAAATGATTTATGAAATCCACAAATTTGCTAAGTATGTTTCTGTGTTTTTGTATTATGTACTGTGATTTTTCTTTCTCAGTGGTATAAGTCAAAGCAAATGATACACAATAGGGCTAGATGGGGCTCTATTTTCCAAACAAAAGAAGCATCTGTTTTTCTAATTTAGTTTTTGAATTTCTGTTGGTTTCACAATTGGTTACACTGCAAACAATGTGGTTCAAATGACAATGTCATTGATTACAATTCTACTTTGAATTAAGCATGCTTTTTATCCAAGATTGTCAACTCCTCTGACGAACAGTAAGCCTTTCAGCACCGTAGCACCTTAGGTATTGTTTTACCAATATAAGGTACATTGAACTGTAACTTTGCAGGTAGTTTAACACAGTTTTCATGAAGCCAGAGATGCTTAGATTTTTCAGTCGCCAGGTTGCATGCAGTAGCTCCTCTTTTGATGTACTTAAAAAATTCAGAACATGGTCCTTTCTAGCATGGTTTCACTACTATACTCATTCTTCCAAGGCTTTAAAATGATTCCAGTCTCAAAGACTGTGGCCCAGGTTAAGTCTTGCTCACCATTGATTCTTGTTTTCTTCTAGTTTGTATGTTGTGTACCATTTTTCCTCTTTATTTCTGGTAAGGAGATAATATGTGGACAAAATCATCTTCAGAGTATCATCTTGCCTTGATTCCTGAGGATCTTGCCACCTATTGCTAAAATTCAAATTTTCATTATGTAGGTCGTTTACGTATACACGTCTGCAACTTGTTCTTAAAAATCTCTTTATGTCTGTACTATATCCACTATGACTATCAGTCCCTTGGAGACAAAGAGAGGTTTCCTCCCTTGAATTTTCATTTATTTATTTTTTTAGTAAGCATGTATTGAGTACCTGACATGAGTTAGTATGTGTGGTGATGGAAACTAGATATAAGTAAACGTATTTTCCTTGTTATGAAAACAACTGCTGAAAGAAGCTAAATATTTCTTTACTAGTTGTTTCAAAACATCCCTTTTGTTTTGTAAGATAAATGTAATTTTTTATTTATTTTAGCATATATTTTATTGTTATTGTACAGGTGATATACAGAGGGTTTACAGTTATATAAGTCAGTTAATGAACACATTTTTCTTTGAACTTTGTCAGCCCTTCCCTTGCTGTCATCTAGTTTTTCCTTTCCTTGCCCACCCACAACCATGAACATGATGTCATAGCAAAGTTCCAAACAGGGGTCATGTCTTAACAATGAAACCAGACCAGGTTAAAGGTATGCTTTGTCAAATGGTATTTTATTATGAGAAATATCTAGATGGTATTTATTTAATACCTTATTCAGAGAACCAAAAATAACCTATGATTGATTCCTGCTTATGCCAACTTCAGAGATTAGCTAAACATGTGAACTTGATAAGTAACTTTCTTTCGGGATTCAGGTAAACTGGGTCTCAGAGCAGAATTTATCTCTCACAAATTATGTAATCATGTGGAAATTATGTTTTTGATGTCCTAGATTTGAACTCAAGGCTTGTGTTTACTAGGCCTGGTTGTCTTTGTACCATGATCTGCCTAAGTTCATTTCTTCACGTCTTTTGTAGCTAGATTTGTAAGTGAATCCACCACACCGTGGAGTAAATTTCATTCCATGTAAAACTCAGTTTTACCATCTGTGAAATGTATCAATAGTAGTATTTTCATGAATGAATAAGTACTATATTTATGAAATTGCATAGTATGAAGTAACCACTCCAGATATGCTATCTAATGCTATTTTTTTTTGGTCAGGTACACTGTATAGGGTCTGGTACTCTCTGAGGTTTCAAATATCCACCAGGGGCCTTAGAACTATCCTTAACACATTAAGGGATGCTTATAACATGTTTCCTATCTGCCATGTACTTATTAAATCCAAGGTTGCTTACTAGAAAATGTGTTTTGTTTTCTTTTTTTTTTTTTTCAAAATTTTATTATCAAACTGATGTACAGAGAGGTTACAGTTTCATATGTTAGGCATTGGATACATTTCTTGTACTGTTTGTTACCTTGTCCCTCATACCCACCTCCCTCCTCCCCCTTTCCCTTCCCCCCCCCCCCCCCAGGTGTTCAGTTCACTTACACCAAACAGTTTTGCAAGTATTGCTTTTGTAGTTGTTTGTCTTTTTTACCCTGTGTCTCTCAAATTTGGTATTCCCTTTCAATTTCCTGCATCCAATACCAGTATACACGGTTTCCAATATACTCAGATAAGATTACAGAGATAGTGTAGGTACAACCACAGGAAGGTGATACAAGAACATCATCAATAATAGATGCTACATATACACATGGGACGTTGAAAGTAGTTACAACTGTGATATAACAATTGTTTCCATAACATGGAGTTCATTTCACTTAGCATCATCTTATGTTTTCATAAGGGTATAGCTATTGGGCCTTGTGATGCTCTGCTATGACTTGCCTAAACCTGTACTAATTATTCCCAATAAGGGAGACCATAGAGTCCATGTTTCTTTGGGTCTGGCTCACTTCACTTAGTATAACTTTTTCCAAGTCCTTCCATTTCCTTACAAATGGAACAATGTCATTCTTTCTGATAGAGGCATAAAATTCCATTGTTTATATGTACCACATTTTCCTGATCCATTCTTCTACTGAGGGGCATCTGGGTTGGTTCCAGATTCTCGCTATAACAAATAGTGCTGCAATGAGCATTGTTGTGCTGGTGGCATTACTGTGATTTTGTATGTGGTCTTTTGGATACCCAAAAGTGGGGCTGCTGGGTCATAGGGGAGTTCTATATTTAGCCTTCTGAGGAATATCCATACTGCTTGCCAGAGTGGCTGAACCAGTTTACATTCCCACCAACAATGAAATAGGGTTCCCTTTTGGCCACATCCCCTCCAACAATTGTTATTGTTAGTTTTCTTGATATATGACATTCTTACTGGGGTGAGATGGAATCTCAATGTTGTTTTGATTTGCATTTCTTTTATGGTCAGTGATGTAGAGCATTTTTTCATATGTCTCTTGGCCATTCTCATTTCCTCATCAGAGAAGTCTCTTTGTAAGTCTTTAGCCCACTTGATGAGGGGGCTATTGGTTCTTTGCGGTTTTGTTTTGGAAGAAGGTAATTTTTTTAGTTCTGCATATATTTTAGATATGAGGCCTTTGTCTGTTGAATGTCCGGTAAAGATCTCTCCCAGTCTGTGGGCTTTCTGTTTATCTTGCGAGCTATGTCCTTTGCCATGCAGAAGCTCTGCAGTTTGATGCAGTCCCATTTGTCCAACCTTTCTTTGATTTGTAGCATTTCTGGGTCTTTGTTAAGGAAGTTCCGTCTTGCACCAAGGAACCCAAGTGTTTTTCCTACTCCTTCCTTTAGTGTTTCAGGGTGTCTGTTTTGGTTTCGAGGTCTTTAATCCATTTGGAATTGATTTTGGTGCAGGTTGATATAGAAGGATCTAGTTTTAGTTTGTTGCATGTGTTAAACCAGTTTTGCCAGCACCACTTGTTCTAATGCTATTAATAGTGGCTTTTTTGTAAAAAAAATGCATTCTAAATTTACTGGAACAGATGATTTAAGTCACAAAAGTATCACAGATTAATTACTAAGTTACTATTAAGTGGCTGTATAAGCAACTGCTGTTCTTGGCAATCCTGAGACTGTCTTTACTCTCTAAAGACTTGTAACAGTATTTCTATATAATTAATTATTCAGTCATTAATATCATCATTAGTACAATATCATCAACAGCACAATAAAGTAGACAATGTGCCCATTTTATAACTTTGAAAGCTGAGGATTAACAATAGAAATAATTTTTTTTCACGGTAAATTGGAGAACTAGATTTAGCTCTCATCATACTTATATTTGGATATTTCATCTTTTCCAATAACATGTCATTCTAATTAGCATTTTTGAATGTAAGTAACAATCATTTCTTTAGAAGAGTCGAACCATCAATGCTAACTTAAAAATTAATCAACTACATACCAGATTGTCTACAACAGATTTTAATAAATGTTTCTAACATAGTCCTTCAGTCATTAGAGATACTAATTGGGCATCAATCCTGCCACTCTACTATCCATTGGGGTTACATAAAAGAAAAACACAATTCTTCATTAAAAGGGTTTTTGGTATGGATTTTTTTTTTTTTTTTTGCCAGTCCTCAGGCTTGAACTCAGGGACTGAACGCTGTTCCTGGCTTCTTTTTGCTCAAGGCTAGCACTCTACCACTTGAGCCACAGAACCCTTCTGGCTTTTTTTTTTCTTTTATATGTGGTGCTGAGCAATTGAACCCAGGGCTTCATGTATATGAGGCAAGCACTCTACCACTAGTCCATATTCCCATACCGTGGAAATCGTTTTTTGGCATAATTTTTAGAGGAGTCACATCAAAATTGAGAGGACGGACAGAGAGGTTCCAAATAGCCCCTGCCGGTCTACCCACAACCCCTTAGCTTCATTCCTACCAGTCATTCCCACAGAGGGGTAGATTTGTTGTCATGGATGGGCCTACTTCAACACATCACAGGAATGTAACCGCCATGGTTTACATGCAAAATCCTGGATTTGCCTTAGGGTTTGTTCTTCATGTTTGTTCTATGGGTTTTGAAAAGTGCTTAATGACAAGTACTTCCCATCTTAATTCTAATTGTCTTAAAAAGACACTGTGCTGTTACTCTACAAAACTGATGCAACCCTCACCCCAATAACTGAAAACCATTCTAGAATATCATATAATTAGAATCATACAACATATAATCCACTGTTTATTTTACTTAACACAAAGCATTTTTTATACATCTCGACAACTACTTTTGTTAGGTATAAATAGTATTCCCTTGTGGAGTTTTACCACAGCTTACTTATCCACTCACCTACTAAAACAACCTTTCTTTTTGTTTGTTTGTTTCCAAATATTAATAAAGTTGTGCTACACATCCAGGTACAAAGGTTTTGTGAACCTACATTTTCAATTACTTCAGTTAAATGCCAAATTTACCACTTATTGGCTATCATTTTATTTCCAAGTTTTGTAATTACTCCACATAATTTTTTTACATTTCTTTTTGTTTTATGTTTAAGAATTTCATTATTTTTAGGGGGTACAAATCTAGATATACTATATTTTAGATACCAAATGCTTCTAGCTAATTGCTGATATATAGGAAACATAAATATATATATGCACACACATATGTATGTATACATACGTATGCATATGTGTTAATGTTTAATGCATATAGATTTATTATAATTAATGTATTATATATAATATATTGATATATTACATATATGAATGCAATATAAACACATATATACACATATAAATCTTTATATTCAGTAACCTGTAACTGCTTATTGGTTCATCTTCCTTGTTTTGTTTTGTGTTTTTTGCTAGTCCTGGGGCTTGAACTCAAGGCCTGAGCACTGTCCCTGGATTCTTTTTGCTTAAGACTAGCACTCTGCCACTTGAGCTACAGCGCCACTTCTGACTTTTTCTACATATGTGGTGCTAAGGAATAGAACCCATGGTTCATGTATACGAGGGGAGCACTTTACCACTAGGCCACATTCCCAGCTCAGTTCATCTTTCTTGGTAGCACACACTTTCCTGATATGCCCTGCCCTTTTGACTGAATCTATTTCTCTTTACACAATCCCCAGCCTTTGTGGATCAATAGCTTTCATGGAAGATCTTCATGATGTTTTATATGGAAAATACTTGCAATGCATCACAAAATTAATCATCCCATATGTTTTCCTTCTTCACATTCTCTTGCTTAGTAAAGCATATTCTATATTTCTCTGCATAAATAAGTACGTGTACGGATAAATATACATAGGTTCATGTCCATGAATATGTATGTATTTTAGATCTAGCTTCCACACATGAGGGAAAGCATATATTTTGGGTTTTGAGTGTTGTGTGTCTCATTCAATGTGATGCCCTCCAAATGCAGCCATATTCCCTCAAATGTGAGGATTTTAGTTTTCTTTGTGGAGGTGTGATATTACATAGTATATGTATATTATACCTGCTTTATCCAGTCATTTGTTGTTGGACATTGTAACTGGTTCCTTCATTTACCCCTTTGAAAAAAAATGCTGCAGTAAACATAATTATGCAGTGTCTTTCTCATATACTGATTTGCCTTTCTTAGGATATATGCCCAGTAATGCTATGGTATATCATTGCAGAGGTTTAGTTTTAGTCTTTTGAGGAACCTCCATAACTGCTTTCCTGAGTGGTTTCACTGCTTCCATTCTCATTAAATGTGTTTACCTTTCCTTGCATCTTCACCACAATTTGTTATTATTTTCTTGGTGACTACTGTCGTGCCTGAGATGAGATGGAAACTTAATGTGGTTTTGACTTGTGTTTTCTTTAATGCTTAGGGTTTTGAACATTTCTTCATAAGTCTATTACATTCAATTGTATTTCTTCTTGTAAAAACTATTTAGTTTGATTGCCAATTTATTGATTGAATTATTTGTTCTCTTGCTGTCATTTTTAAAAATTCTATGCCTATTCTGGATGCTAATACTTTATTTGTTGAATAACTGACGAAGATTTTCTCTGATTCCATTGGTGGTCTCTCCAACTGGTGATTGTTTCTTCTGCTGTGCTGAAAGCCTTTAATTTGAGACAGTCACATATATCAATTTTTGCTCCCATCTTCTGAGTATTTGGAGTCCTATTCCAAAATATATCTGCTTATAAGGCCCAGGATTTTTTTCCTCACTTGTCTGTATTACATTTAAATTTTCAGGTCTTACTTTGAGTTCTTTAATTCAAACAGAGTTGGTTATTTTACAGGACAAGATTTACAAGTCCAGTTTCTTGCAGGCTGTTATTCATTTTTCCAGTACCTTTTTGGTGGAGAGGCTGATTTTTCTCCACTTTACACTCCTGGCTCCTTTGTTAAAAATAAGTTAGAAGAACTGAACTCTGCTTTGGATCTCATGAGTTGCATAATTAGTGTAAGTTATTTAACTTTTCTGTTTTTTTAGTTTTCTTCATCCGTAAATTGAGGTAGCAATAACAATTGCTTTTCAAAGATGGTTTTGAGGCTCTAATGAATAAAACATAAATCCCCTTGTATCATTTTATGGCAACAACTTAATTGATGCTAGCTATCATTAATTATTATGCTTCCAATATGTACTCATTATTTTCAGGCCAAATCTTCTGGGGTGAAGATTCTATATTGATTGAATTTTTTTGTTCTTTCATAAAGTGTTATGTTTATAATTTTTAAAGCAGATGTTGTTCTAAGACCTGGAAAAATAAAGATGAATGGAACTTTTTCTGACTTCAAGTAAAACAGAGTCTCTTGATAGAGAGTAGAGTCATAATACAAACCAACAAACCAAAAACTATAGAAGTACAGGGCCATATTTCTTGCAGAAGTACAAGGCATATTTCTTCTTGAATAGACACAGAAAGTGAGGTAAGTATAGGGAGGCTTAACATTGAGAAGGTTTTCCATGTACTGGCATTAAAGAATGCATGAGACTATCTTGGAAAAATAAAGTGAAAAAAATCTACAGAAGAATATAATCTCCAAAGTCACAGGTGCAATAGAGGTTGTGATACATGTGACAAAATGAAGAAAATTGATTTCATCAGAGTAAAAGACATAGGAATGGAAGAAATTTGTGAGAATTGTGACTGGATAGCCAAGAAGAAATCAACACAGAAAGAAGTTTTAAATAAGATAACTATACAATTCATCATTCTAATCAAAATTTTTTGCAATGTGAAAGAGGTAATGATTTTTTACCTATAACACAAAAATAGATCAAGAATCTTTCTAGTGAAGCAAGAATAGGCTATTTCTATGCCAAAAGTGGTTATAGCCATGGTATTGGATTTATTTTTGCATTTAGGGATAATTATCTGTTGGTGGTGGGATCAATTTTTCTGGGGATGGAGACCTGGATAAACAGGCAGGACCTTAGATGTTCTCCCCAAACTTTCCTTGAAATAATTATTCTCTTTTCTTCCATTAATATGTAGTTTATTTTCTTTCTATGTAACTGACAACATTTTCCAGTTTCCTTCACAGTCTTCTCTTCTCCTTTAAATTTCTCTCTCTGTGTGTGTGTGTGTGTGTATGTGTGTGTGTATGTGTGTGTGTGTGTGTGTGTGTGTGTGTGTGTGTGTGTGTGTGCCAGTCCTATGGACAGAACTTCAGGACTCGGCATTGTCCCACATATTGTTGCTCAAGGCTAGCACTTTACCACTGAGTCCCAGCTCCACTTATGGTTTTTTTTTTATGATTAATTGGAGATCAAAGTCTCACAGACTTTCCTGTTCCAGTTGGCTTCATACCATGATCCTCAGATCTTAGTCTTCTGAGTAGCTATGATTACATGTATGAGGTGCCACAGCATCCTCTTCTCTTAAGATGACATATTATGGTTATTATTGTTTATGTGAATTTTTTCTTTTCCTTATGTAGTGAAGCATGAAAACAAATGTATCCACCATTGTAACTTCAACTAATATGTTAAAGATTTTCAAAGTTTCACTGTATCATTTTAATTGTGATTTCCTAATCTACCTTTCAGATTTCTATAGATATTGAAACAGATTTCATACAAGTATTCCAGACTCAATATTGCTGATTTAATTCCTATTATATGTTTGTACGTTCTTTCTCTCCCTATTTATTACTACAATGAAAATAATCTGTATCAGAAATCTGAATATTCCTGTGCTCCTTTTCCTCACTCATTGGTCTCTTTCAAAGACTAGCACTAATGCTCTTAATTCTCTCAATACAGAGTTATATAAGTATTTTACATTTGTATAAGTATTTGACATTGACCGTGTATTCTACTTTGCTCCCAAACTGTTTTCCACTTGAAAATTCATTCCAGTTTGGATAATATATTTAATTCATTGCACAACTACTTTGGGAATTAACTGTACTGCTAATTACTCAGTACTTTAATGCAATCCTTCATTACTTCTTCCCTGTTCATAATATGTCCCCTTCTTATCTCTCCAGCTTAGTTTCCTCCCACACTTCCAAACAGAAAATGAGTTCCATTTTCTCTAAGCTACTCGCAGATTCAAAGCAAGTGCTTTCTTTAGTGTAGAACTTCCCTTCTCTAACCCACTCATAACCCACTGCCATCAATTCTAAATTAGATAACCCTTGAAGCCCTGCCTGGCACAGCTCTATTTGGCACTTGTGGCTCTCAGCTACTTGTCCACCATTCCTATCTCCATGTGGTCATCATTGTGATCAAAGATTACATTACATTACATCCCTGTTTGTGTATAGTAAGCATCTATTATAGCATCACACAAAAACATAGAACAAACATGGATTCACATTCTACAACCTTTTCTACAGTGCTGATAAATCACAGCTAAATTTCAGAGCCATGCAGCTTAGTACATCAGCATGGAAGAGTGTTTCCTTATTCTTTTAAACTTTCTTGAAATTGTTTTCCTAGTTGCATTAGCATTCTATGACCACAATACAATAGAGAAGTGAGCTTTTTAATTGATTTTCCATCCAAGTTTATATAGCCAACTGACTTCATTGTCACTAAGTCCTTCATTGCTTTCATTTTGTATTTTAAGACTATCAAATATATTTCTGAATTATTTTTATGCAGAGATAACACCTAATTCTTTCTGTACGTACTTGGTAACTGATTTTTTTTTTTTTTTTTTACCAGTCCTGGGCCTTGGACTCAGGGCCTGAGCACTGTCTCTGGCTTCTTTTTGATCAAGGCTAGCACTCTGCCACTTGGAGCCACAGCGCCACTTCTGGCCATTTTCTGTATATGTGGTGCTGGGGAATTGAACCCAGGGCTTCATGTATAGGAGTCAAATACTCTTGCCACTAGGCCATATCCCCAGCCCAGTAAATGAAATCTTGTTTCATAAATTATGATCAGATAGCTTATGTTGGACAAAAAAAAAGATAATTTAAACATTCCTGTAGACCCTCTTAAGATGTTGTTATTTTGGATCGTAAATGTCCCTTAAATATCAATTTGTTAATGGCTTAGTTCTATCTTTGCACTGATGGATATAAGGTACACTTTAAGAGGTGGTGCCTAATGTTAGAGGTTTTGTTCATTGTGCCATTTACCTACAGGAGATAGGGAGACCCAAGCTTCTTCTATATCCTATCCCATGACATGGTCAGGATGAGGATAACAGTGATCTCCAATGCACTTCTAATGATCATGAGCAGCCTCAACACAGGTGGGAAAGCAACGGAAACAGCCAGTCATGCACTGAAACTTCCAAGGCTGAGATCCAAAATGAATCTTTAATTTCTATAAGTCTTGGGCATTCGTTGCAGTATTAGAAAGGCAAAAAACATAGGAAATGGATACTGCCAGGTAGGCTTGCTGAGATCATACCTGATGGATGGGTGGTTCAACATACCACCTCGTTGGAAGTAAAAGATATAGCACAATGGTACAGTTCTTTTTTGGCATGTGCTAGGTCCTGGATTTGATACCCAGCACATCAAAACATTCTGAAGGCTAGATCCATCAGTGAATATTATAGTACATAGGTAAAAAGAGAATAGTTACATAGTTTCAAAGTACTTTGCAACCCACTAAAATTTTGGATCTGGAGATGTACCTCAATGGTAGGGTACTTCAGTGCCCAAGTAGTAGAGAATGTACAACAGAACAAAAAATATGCTTTGCCATGGGAATGCATACTTGGTGTTTTTTGCTGACAATTGAGCAAATCTTTTGCTCAATTCGAGAAGTCCTTAAGCCTCTAAATAACTTCTTTGTAAATTTATTTAGTTAACCATCCATAGCATTAAATGATTTATAAATAAATATTCACATTTAGGATCATAAATTAGATAAATGGTTGCAATCATATTTGCATTTTTTTGCCAATACTGTGGCTTAAACTCAGGGACTTGTAGTTTGTTGTTGGTGTTGTGGTTTTGTTTTTCTCAAGGCTAGAGCTCTTCAATTTGAGCCACAACTCCCCTTCCAACTTTAAACCGGTTAACCAAAGAAAAAAACTAAACAGATTTTTTTGCTTAGGTTTGCTTGTTTTGTTTGTTTGTTTCTCCAGTCATGGAGCTTGAACTCAGGGCTGGGTGCCTACTGAGCTCTTGTTGCTCAAGTCTATTGCTCTAGCATGTTAAGCCATAGCATTACCTCTAGTTTTCTGGTGGGTAACTGGAGATAAGATTCTCACATAGATTTTCCTGCCTGAGCTGGCTTTGAATGGCGATCCTCGATTTCAGCCTCCTGAGTTGCTAGGATTACAGGCTTGAGCCATCAGTGCCTGGCTCAGGTTGGCTTTGAATCATCATCTCACATCTCAGCCTCCTAAATCACTAGGATTATAGGCATGAGCCACTATTAGAAGACTACATTGTTGTAAACTTTTAACTAAAATGTTACAGGCACCAAAATTTCAACTACTGAAGATTTAAAACATTGTACTTACTAAAATTATAGCTTATCTATGGAAAAATACTAAAATCCTATATTAAACAAACAGAGAGGAAATTGAACAAATATGAACATAAACAGTGTATTAAATAGAAGTTTGAAATTCTGCAAGAGAACATTGAAATATGTCAACTATAGGTAGTAAAAGCTCCTGTTTTAAATGATCATATGAATCATTATAGAATGTAAAAAGATCTATCATACAACAGCAATGAGTTGTACATAAAACAGATAACACTAAAATGATAATTTCATGAGAATTAATTTATAGTTTCACCAAGAATTCTAATTACACATATTCTTAATTGTATTATTTTGATTTATAGATATCCACTTTTTTCAAAAAATGTCCTATTTTAAATAATGAATAATATAGTCATTCTAATTTATTGTTATCATTAGTAAGAAGTCTTATTCAACAGATCCTTAAAAAATTAGAGAAAAATCTTCCTTTCACCTTAATGGAATACAATTTTTTAAATCTCACTGAAATATCTTTCTAGTACCTCTCCAGGTACATCCTCAAGGAAATTGAATGGAAGAAATTACACAATAAATGTTAAGATAGTCAGCCAAGTTTTGTCATCTACTTTATTGTTTTATTTTAAACAATCTAATTAAACTAGGGCCCTTTTAGGCTGTAATGTTTAATTTAGAAAAACAAACTTAGTTTTCAATTGTGCCATTTTTCATATTTAAAAATATTTCTATTTGTTGAAGAGAAGAAACTTGCAATATCCTAGAATTTGTAAAGTTATTTAAAACCAGTCCATATCCATAAATGAATAATAGATTAGCGACACAAAATTTGCTTATTTTACAATTTACAGCCACTAGCATCTTAAATGCTTAGAATTTTCTTTGAGAAAAGTGAAAAGGCAAGGGACAAGTAAAAAGGTCAAACTCTATTATTCTTCTCTGTACTCAGCAGGATGATTTCAGTGCAAAATTAGTGAAAATCACTCTTGCCCAAATTTCTTAAATTCCATATAAGATATTCACACATTCATATTCTAAATGTGAGAGTAGGGACTTAGACACTGACTTTGCAAATATGAAATGAAAACTGGAGTCACTTTTCCAGTTATTTGCCAATGTTTATTTGTTATATATCCTAGGTAAAACTTTGGTGCCATATCACCAATACTTTATTTGATTAAATGTGGTGGTAGACAAAGCATTTGTCTGTGAGAACTAATAAACAGAACAATATATGTGAGATTAACCTAACATCATAAAAATAGTAGTTCCAAAAAAAATCAACTGTGTTAACAGCTGTAAATTACACATAATCATCAACATGATAAACTCTACAATTTGATATTTAAAATTCAAGTTACCAGGAAGTTTCAGTAGACATGTAAAAAGTTCAACTCACAAATAAATAAAAATTAAAGTCTTATGATAATATACTTTACCTTTCTAATTAGCAAATAATTTATTAACATATTTCTTACTGCAGACAATTATATGTAAATAGTCATTTTCATAGCATCTGGTAGGACAGTAATGCTTAACAAGTGTTCTGAAATTATATATACATATATATATCAATAAAGTTGTAAAATCTGTGTGCATTTTGACCCAGTAACTTTATGTCACTAAGGATAAAATTATATAATTCAAGGAATTTAAGGTTATTCATAATCGTTATTACTAGACATGCCATCTGTATTAGTTATTTTTAAATACCAATCAGTTAAAAGTTGTTAGAAATATTTTTGAAAATCACATAATTCATTTGTGCATTTATTATGGTATATGAGTTTGGTATTATAGTGAAAATAGTGCTTTTTATTCTAAGACCAAATATAAAATAAGTATGGTTAACTTTCTTTAATGTTCATGTTTCTATTTTACATGTTGCTTTTTAAGATACATACTATGTATATCATGTCGTTGTTCAATATTAGTATTAAAACTTTCATCTTACCAGTTTTTAAAAGGTATACACTTTTTGCTATTTTTTTTACTTATGAACAAGATTTGAATCTGAACATCATATTGTCTTTAGCCTATCAACTTTCATTTGGATTCATATTACAACAATATTTGCGGCTATTTAGATGGAAACATTGGAATGAGTTGTTCATAAGGTTTCTGGTTATTGTAAAATATATTTTCACTGAAATATTAACTTACTGGAACCTGATATAATAGTAAGATGCAGTGAATAGGACTTGTGGGCTGCACAATGTTAATACCACCTAACAATATAAATTATAGAATTCACAGGTAGAGTTTATAAATACATTGTAGTTATGTATTCATTGTAACACTGTGATATTTCAACACATTTAAAAGTAAGTGAACATATCCTAAATTAGAACAACAACCAAAAAAAAAAAAAAACACCAAACACCCAACAGCATGTGCAACACTGTTCCCTGCATGCTAGTGACAAATCATTTTAAAAAAATGGTCCAGTGACATATAAACATGGTTGAAAAATGTGGGGTTCCATTTGTCAATAATGGACAGTTCATATGGAAGCATGATAATGTTAAATTCCTGAAACCTGTTTTTCTCAGCTGATTTGGCTGGTGGGCAGGTACCAGCTGTGTCTCCGCATGTTTGAAGTACATTCCCAAACTGTGTATTTGATAGAAGAAAATGACCTTTCCTTATCAGTAACATTTTTCTACCACTAAGATGTGTCTTCTCCATTCCAATTACTACAACTCATCTAGTGAAAGGTCTTAGTAGCACCATATAGAAAATTGTCACAGCTATCTGAGTCATGTCCTTATTTCATCTCAGATTGATTTACTTCAAACACAATCCAGTCATATCCTCCCTTAATTAAAACTCTTTAGAAGACACATGGGTTTACACAATGTTGGTGAGAATGTGAAATGGTATAGTGACTATGGAAAATGGCTCAGCAATTTCTTAAATAGTTAAGAATGACTTTCCATATGTCCCAAGCATTCTATCCTCAAGCATCTCCCCAATAGAAAGTAAAATATATGTGTATTGAAAGCATTCATAATAAGGAAAACAGAAACAACAGAAATGTCCATTAATCATTCAACAGGTAGGCAAATAATAATGTTCCATCCCAGGAATTCTACTGAAGAACAACAGAGGACAAGCTAGAAATATGGTACACAGAATGAGGTGAATCTTGAACCTTGTACTGAATGAAACAGTCAGAGGCAAATGAGTACAAAGTGCATAATTGCATTCAAATGGAATATTGAGAAATGGAAATAATGCAGATAGAAAAGGCAGACACTTGTGCACACCTGAGTCAGGGGGTGAGACCCAATTGTGGCAACTTCAAGTCAAAATAAAGGATATTGTGGAAATATCCTTAAAATTGTATAAAAGTAGTGACCAGCCTCAGATTCTACTTGTGGTCTACAGAATGCCTCCCCTCCTTAATTCTCACCTGCCTTTCTACTCAGATCTCATTTGATGCTGGCATCAGTAAGTAAACACTTTCTGCATCACTGGTTGTCCCTTGTACATTCTAAGTTCTTTCTTGCATCACTTGCCTTTCTACCTCTGCTCATTTCCCAATACAAGAAATGCCAACCTCACTACATCTCTGACCAACTTCTTTATCAAACCTCTTTAAAAAATACATTGTAAAAATGACATGCAGGCGGTTACAGTTATAAGGTAATGAGTACATTACTTTATTTTCTTATTTATTGTCAAAGTGATGTACAGAGAGGTTACAGGTTCATACATTAGGCCTTGGGTACATTTCTTGTACTGTCTGTTACCTCCTCCCTCATTCCCTCCTCCCCACTCCCCTTTCCTTCTCCCCCCATGAGTTGTTCAGTTGGTTACACCAAATGATTTTGCAAGTATTACTTTTGGAGTCATTTGTCTTTTTATCCTTTGTCTCTCAATTTTGATATTCCCTTTCACTTCCCTAGTTCTAATACCAGTATATACAGTATTCAGTGTACTCAGATGAGATACAGTGATAGTGCGGGTACAACCACAGGAAGGGGATACAAGAGGATCATCAACAATAGAAGCTATGGTTTCACATGGCATGTTGAAAGTGATTACAACAGTGATATAACAGTTGTTTCCATAAGATGGAGTTCATTTCACTTAGCATCATATTATGCATTCATAAGGTCATAGCTATTAGGCTCTTGTGACCCTCTGCTATAACTAGCCTAAACCTGTGCTAATTATTCCCTATGAGGTGTTGGGGATTATTATGGCCTTGGGGGAAGGCTGCCCATCCACCAGCCTTGGGACAATGGAAGTCCCTCCCACCTTCTGGCCTCCGCCCCTTGGGAGGTGAACACGTGCGTGCCACCATGATGGGGTTGTCCCGCCCACAAAGGAAGTTTCGTGATGTCACTTGATGGACATAGTCCTTAGCCTATGACTGGCCCTTTGGCCAGCCCCCTTTCTTTCCCGCCATTACTTCTACATAAGTGCCTTTCCATATTAAAGTCTTTGAGACGCATCCCACCACCGCAGCATGTCCCTGATGCCTTCCTTTTCGCCCCCGGTCTTGGTAACATGGGAGGGGACTGGGGGGAGGGGAGGCTTCAGCAACCTTTCTTCAACTTAGCACAGGTCCATGTGAGTGCGCCTTTGGCCTTCCGGCGGCGGAGGGCAAGGCCGAGTGCTCTTTCATAGTTTTTCGGGGTTCACCATTCTCCCTGTGGGGTCGGGGAGAAGGGGATCGTTCAGATCCCGACATCCGACAATGAGGGAGACCATAGAGTCCATGTTTCTTTGGGTCTGGCTCACTTCACTTATAGACCGACTTCCCTGATGAACATTGATGCAAAAATTCTCAATAAAATTCTGGCCAATCGACTTCAACAGGTCATCAAAAAAATGATACACCTTGATCAAACTGGATTCATCCCAGAGATGCAAAGTTGGTTCAATATACTCAAGTCAATTAATGTAATCCACCACATCAACCGGAGCAAGGTAAACAATCACATGGTTATATCTCTAGATTCAGAAAAGACATTCGATAAAATCCAGCACCCATTTATGACAAAAGCTCTGGAAAAACTGGGATTCCAGGGAACATTCCTGAATATAATAAAGGCAGCCTATGACAAACCAACAGCAAATATAATTCTAAATGGTGAAAAGCTAGAGCCATTCCCTTTCAAATCAGGAGCAAGACAGGGATGTTCGCTCACTCCCCTCCTCTTCAACATAGTACTAGAATTCCTAGCCAGAGCAATTAGGCAAGAAGAAAACATAAAAGGAATTCAAATAGGAAAAGATGAAGTTAAACTTTTGCTCTTCACAGATGACATGATCCTATACCTAAAGAACCCCATACATTCTACTACCAAGCTACTAGAGCTGATCCAAAACTTTGGAAAAGTAGCAGGATATAAAATAAACCCTCAAAATTCAATAGCCTTTCTATATGCTAATGATCCAAAGACAGAGGCCGAAATCAGGAAAACAACTCCTTTTGCAATAGCCCCCCAAAACATAAAATACCTAGGAATAACCTTAACCAAAGAAGTGAAAGACTTCTATGATGAGAACTTTAAAAACATGAAAAACAAAATTAAGGCAGAACTAAGGAAATGGAAAAACCTACCATGCTCCTGGATTAGGAGGATTAATATAGTCAAAATGGCAATATTGCCAAAGGCTATCTACAAGTTCAATGCAATATCCATTAATATTCCAATACCACATTTTAATGAAATAGAGGAAGCAATCCAGAAATTCATATGGAACAATAAAAGACCATGAATAGCAAAAACAATCCAAAGCAGAAAGAACAGTGCTGGAGGAATTACAATAACAAACTTCAAAGCTGTATTATAAAGCTATACTAACAAAAACAGCTTGTTATTGGCACTGGAACAGGCCTGAAGACCAATGGAACAGAATTGAAGACCCAGAAATGAACCCACAGAACTATGCCTACTTAATCCTTGATAAAGGAGCTAAAAAAATAGGATTGAACAAAGATAGCCTCTGTAACAAATGGTGCTGGCAAAACTGGTTCAACACATGCAACAAACTAAAACTAGATCCTTATATATCACCCTGCACCAAAATCAATTCCAAATGGATCAAAGACCTCGATATAAAAACAGATACCCTAAAAACACTAAAAGAAGGAATAGGAGAAACACTTGGGCTCCTTGGCTCAGGATGAAACTTCCTTAACAAAGACCCAGAAATGCTACAAATCAAGGAAAGGATGGACAAATGGGACTGCATCAAACTGCAGAGCTTCTGCAGGGCAAAAGACATAGTTTGCAAGATAAACAGAAAGCCCACAGATTGGGAAAAGGTCTTTACTGGCCATATAGCAGACAAAGGCCTCATATCTAAAATATATGCAGAACTAAAAAAATTAAATTCATCCAAAACCAAACTGCAAAGATCCAATAGCCCCCTCATCAAGTGGGCTAAAGACTTATAAAGAGACTTCTCTGATGAGGAAATGAGAATGGCCAAGAGACATATGAAAAAGTGCTCTACATCACTGGCCATAAAAAATGCAAATCAAATCAATTGAGATTCCATGTCACCCCAGTAAGAATGTCCTTTATCAAAAAAACTAACAATAATAAATGTTGGAGGGGATGTGACCAGAAGGGTACCCTACTTCATTGTTGATGGGAATGTAAACTGGTTCAGCCACTCTGGAAAGCGGTATGGAGATTCCTCAGATGGGTAAACACAGAGGTCCCCTATGACCCAGCAGCCCCACTTTGGGGCATCTTCCCAAAAGACCACAAACAAGAACACACTGAAGCCACCAACACAACAATGTTCATCACAGTACAATTTGTCATAGCTAAAATATGGAACCAACCCAGATGCCCCTCAGTAGACGAATGGACCAGGAAAATGTGGTACATATACGGTACATATACACAATGAAATTTTCTGCCTCTATCAGAAAGAATGACATTGCCCCATTTGTAAGGAAATGGAACGACTTGGAAAGTACATTTCTTTTTGAACAGTGTTACCCTCTTCCTCATTTTCTCCCATCCCGCCACTCTCCTCACCTACAATTTGTAAAGTTCATTTCCAAGATAGTGTCTAATGAGTATCATTATTGAATTGGTTCACCCTTTGACACCATTTTTGTCATTCTCCTTCCTGTCCCAAAATCTGATAAACATATGCAAGACAAAGGGCACAGAAATAAAAAAACAGTGACAACAAAACAAAAGGCAGAAAGGGGAGACTTAAAACAGCACATACACAGACACACACACACACTTGTTTCCATTTCTTAGAGTTCACTTTCAATAAGCATAATTTTATATAGCCATATGCATATAACTATTGAGCTATTGGGAGCCTCTGCTAGGAAGATCCTAGACATATCCTAGTTATTACAAATTATGGGCATTCTGGCAGCCTATGTTTCTTTGGGTCTGTCTGGCTTCTCTTCTTACATTTTTTCCAACTCTTTCCATTTCCTGACAAATGGGTAAATGTTATTCTTTCTGATGAAAGCATAGAATTTCATCACATATATTTACACATATATATGTACATATATATATGTACATATATATTACATTTTCCTGATCCTCTCATGTTCGTTGTAGCATCATTTACCATAACTAAGATATGGAATCAAACCTATCTTTTACTCACTCTTTAAGCCTCAATTCATGCTACTTCTCCAAAGTAGTTCTCCAAACCTGGTTCTCCATGTTATCCCTCCCATGTTTGATCTCTGAAAGAAACAGACTCACTTTTGCTCCTGTCTTACCACCAAAGAGAACATTCCTCATTTGTATCCATTTATTTATGACGTTGGTTGCTTGTCTTGACACTGAGTTTATCATAATTAATATTACACCTTTAAACAGTGGTTGGCATAGGTTACATACTCAGAATAGTGTTACAATAATCAATCTATGGATTGGCTGCTGGAGACTCAGAATCAGCATAAATGGGATATTCTCTTTGAATCTAACATGAGATACCTCCTCAACATTATTTTTCAGCACTTGAAGCTCAGGAAAGATGACATAATGACATCAATATGAGATCACGGGTTAAAATATTTAATTTAGCAATTCATGTCTGTTCATGCTTTCCAGAATGTGAAATAACAAAATTTTGGCCAAATCTATCACATGCACATAGATGTTTCAAGGTATGTGTGGGTTGATGTTGGCTCTTCACAATGATAGATAACATCTGTAGCAGGCTGTCAGCTCCTGTCATGATTTACAGTTCACAATAGACACCACAACGGAAGATGGATGATCACTTGAGAAACACCTGTTACAGGTGAGCAATGCTGTATCTATCATTTTCCACGGTTAGATTGAAACACAGTAGTATTTTCACCTCATCAGGAGGATTTAGAAGCCAGTCAATAGTCAATGTGTAAACAGATATTGCAGGAAAATTTACATCAACACGTAATGTGTTCCAGGAACTGAGAATTTAAATAAAACCAAGATTTACATACTGCTTCATTTATTATTACTAGAATTGTATAGGAGGTTATGACATTAGTTAATTCTGAACAATGAATGGAATGAAGTCACAAATATGAACACTATTTCATGGGACACTAATACCAAGCAGATATCATTTCTTTACAGTGTAAGTGATTTGTTTGAAAATCAAATACATGGGAAATGTTCTAAATACAAGCTGTAAACAGAAACAGATTACTCATTCATGATCATATAAAAAAAATAAGACCACATAGAAAGCAATAGAATTAACAAGACATAGCCTTAAGAATTTTTAGTGTGGGGGCTAGGAATGTGGCCTTGTGGTAGAGTACTTGCCTTGCATACATGAAGACCTGGGTTCCATTCCTCAGTACCACATATATAGAAAACCAGCCAGAAGTGGCGTTATGGCTCAAGTGGTAGAGTGCTAGCCTTGAGCACAAAGAAGCCAGGGACAGTGCTCAGGCCCTGAGTTCAAGCCCCAGGACTGGCAAAAAAAAAAAAAAGAATTTTTAGTGTGAACGTATATAGTTGAACGAAATTCCAGTTACTCCAATAATGTTATCTATCATGGACCCATAGAGAGGAAAATGCTGTCTTCCTAAAAGTTTATGGAACTTGCTAAAAACTCCGAGTCTGACTATGCAATAAAAAAGCAGGATTTTTTTTTTCTGTTGTACAAGAGAAGCTGAAATTTTCTTTCTCTGGCTTTAAATTATTAAAGAGGACATGAACAATTAGATAACAGAATAAAAATGTCTATCTTTACTACCTTCTTTGAAAATAAAACCAAAACACACTATGCAACGAAGAGATAGAAATGGAAATTTTGATGGTAATGAAGAGTCATAAAATTTATACTAAATTCAAATAAAGCAAACAGTATGATGTGTGTGTGTCACTATGTTCACTAGGAGAATACAGACTTATCAAAAGGTAAATTGCTCTTTTAAGAATTTGAAGTCCAGTAACTTCATTGTGTAAACGGCAAGAGTTTATTTGGTAAGTATAGAGTGATAGAAACAGGAAGCCAATACAAGTTCTTAGATGCCATTTCTGTAAAACAAAACCAGCAACTGCCAACATAATATCAAAACCAAAAACAAACAAAAACCCCTCACAAATCATTATCAAACCCCAAAACAAATTGAACAAAAACCAATCAGACTATCCAGAATGAAAAAAACAAACAAACATGCTGGTAAGAAATTGTTTAGATGATTAGTGATAGAAAATGCAATATAAACTTGACATTATGGCTGGAAATCTGCTGATTCCATCCTGTAGGTGATGTGAAAACTATGCTAACCTAGGGAAGGAGCAAAGTTCTAGGAGAACCTTTTGTTGTGAAACATTCCAATAGGGCGAATTTGAATGTATTACCTAGCTATCTGATTTATTCTACTGATGGGTTTCTGAACATTTTCATCGAATACACTGCAGGCCTGAGGAAAATAACTGTACATATCTTATATGTTTTCATATAATTTTAAAATATGAATATATATTCCCAAAGACCAACTATTAATTTTTGCAATATACATGATATAATTATGCATATATATCATATGTATCATATTTATTTATATATCATATAACACAAATATACACACACTCACATATATATGTGTGTATATATATATATATATATATATTCATCAGAAAATCTAAAAGGAAAGAATATGGCTTCCAAATTTGAAGTGTTAATGATTCATACAAAGAATTACAAACAATATGGTTAAATAATTAAGTAAAATCCTTAACTAGGGAAAGTTCAACGTGAAGTAAGACATTGCAGCCAATTGTCCTAAAATAAATAGGATAAATTCACTCATTAAAATTAAAATGCCTTCATGTTTGTCATAAAGTTAGCAAGGTAATATATATGATATTTATTATTAAATAATGGCCAGTACTAAACTATAGGTAAACAAATTCAAATTAAAAATAAGTAGGGGTCATTTTGTTGAAGTTATGCAAAGTCTAATTTAAGCAAATACATTTTAAATAACCAAATTAAGGACAATTAATAATGAAAAGACATAAATCTACAATTAAAGTATTTTATGGATCTTTACTAATTAAATAGCATAGCATTGAAATTTAAAATGCCAACTCTTTAGTAAACATAGGCAGCGGGCATCATAACTCTTGACAGATATATTAAACAAACATTAAGTAGTTTAGAGGGAAAAACTGTTAAAATAATTATTCTTGATAAACATAAAAATTTTACACTTACATTTAAAATGCTTTTTCTTGCTGTTGGAAATTATAAGTTGATTATGTCCCATGCTACAAATAATAATAAATTCTGAGAATATAATATACATACCATACTCTCAAATCATAAAAAATCAAATCAGAAAACTATACAAATTAGAGAAAACCAACCCCAAGCCTCACAGAAATTGAAGTACCTAAAAATGTAAAACAATACTTGGCAGAAAAATTTGTTATAAGAGTAAATTATAATGATAAATTTGATATTATAAAATAAGTGCAGTTGTAGTACTCAAAATAAAATGTACTAGTCATATTGCTGAAGTGGTAAATGAGTGATAAGGTCAGTCTGATGGATGAAAAATGTACTGTGAAATCCCTAAATAAAACAAAAAGAATAAGTTAATAAAAATGTAGTTAAGAAAATAACAGATATATAAAAGCTAATATTTACTAAAAAGTGAAACCATGCCAAAAACAAAGGTTGGTTTAAGAAATATTAAAACTCATTTTAAAAAGTTGTTATTCCTTAGGTAAGTTGATGATGGGAAAAAAGAGCAGTCTGATACTCAAAAACAAACTGGAAATTATTATATAACAACAAACACAGTAATTCAAGAAAACATATCTCTACACATCAGCTACATAATGTTGAAAATCTAGAGGAAATACATGATCTTGTTGCAAAAGTCAAATTATCAGAGCTATTGTCAGATTTAGGAAATCTACCAATCTTGATTATAAGAAAGCAAAAAGAGGAACAACTACAAAAAAAGCTACAGTTACACATGGCATGTTGAAAATGATTACAACAGTGATATAACACTCATTTCCATAACATGGAGTTCATTTCACTTAGCATCATCTTATGTGTTCATAAGGGTATAGCTATTGGGCTCTTGTGATCCTCTGCTGTGACTAGCCTAAACCTGCACAAATTATTGTCTATGAGGGAAACCTTAGAGTCCATGTTTCTTTGGGTCTGGCTCAATTCACTTAATATAATTTTTTCCAAGTCCTTCCATTTCCTTACAAATGGGGTAATGTTATTCTTTCTGATAGAGGCATAAAATTCCATTGTGTATATGTACCACATTTTCCTGATTCAGTCATCTACTGAGAGGCATCTGGCTTTGTTCCATATTTTAGCAATGACAAATTGTGCTGCAATGAACATTGATGTGCTGATGGCTTTAGTGTGTTATTGCTTGTAATGTTTGGGGTAGATGCCCAAGAATGGGGCTGCTGGGTCAGAGATGATCTCCATGTTTCACCTCCTGAGGAATCTCTACACTGCTTTCCAGAGTGGCTGAACAAGTTTACATTCCCACCAACAATGTAGTAGGGTTCTCTTTTGGCCACATCCCCTCCAGCATTTGTTATTGTTAGTTTTCCTGACAATGGACACTTACTGGGGTGAGCTGGAATCTCAATGTTGTTTTGATTTGCATTTATTTTATGGCCAGTGATGTAGAGCACTTCTTCATGTGTCTCTTGGACATTTTAATTTCCTCTTCAGAGAAGTCTCTTTGTAGGTCTTTAGCCCACTTGTTGAGAGGACTGTTGTTTCTTTGAGGATTTGTTTTGGAGGAATTTAATTTTTTTAGTTCTGCATATATTTTAGATATGAGGCCAAATCATGGGAGGGAGAGGGGGACGGGTGGCAGGGATGGGGGGGTAGGGGGGTGGGGGGGCGGGGAATGAGGTAGGAGGTAACAAGGAAGTAACAAGTTATTCAGGAAGTGTCCCCACTGTCTTACATATGAAACTGTAATCCCTCTGTACATAACCTTGACAATACATAAAAAATTTTTAAAAAGAAATATAAATCTATAGGTGGTTCCCCACTGTAAAATAATTAAGTACAGGATTGGAAAGCCATGCATGCTTCTATATGCCATCTGTATATATTGATTTTGTATGGCCTATACCTCATGTCCTAAATATCCAAATGTCCCATGACAGAAAGAAAATGTCCTTGTATTCTAAAGCTACTGACACTTCAAATTTCAGAAGTTGCAAAATAGCTGTCATATGTAAGCAACTGATACAAATTGATATCTGTTGAAGCAAAACTAAGTTTTCTCATTGTAATGAACTTACAAAAATGAAATGTAACTGTAACCACTCTGTACATCACCTTTACGCTAAAATTAAATTAAATTAAAAAGAAACAAAAAAAATGAAAGCAAAAAGAGAATTGTCATAGAACTCCTAAAAGAACACCAATCTATACAACGTCCCAAATAATTTTACACTGGGGTAGAAGAAAGACTACAAGAGGAGACAAGAGTGAGAGCAGGGTCAATAACAAATAGTAATATAATAATATATAATATATAGTAACCTACATTATAATATAGGCAAATAGAATCCCTCATTATTTTAGAAGAAACCTAAATCATCACTAAGAAATGATTTTAAGAATGGAACAGTAGTTCGGTATGGGAAACCTTTAAATCTGTTTTGCAATTAAAAGAGAAAATAAAATAGTTTCATCTATTGATTCTGGGCAAAACATTTGTTACACAACTCACTTCCAGCCAAAATCTAATTTTTAAAACTGTAATAAAACAGAAGTATGTAGACTTTGTCAGCAGACACATATATACAAAAAACATGCCAGCATAATTTTTACGTATGAAATAGAATAAATTTTCCACTGAATTCAAAATGAACATGAAATCAAGAATCCTCAAGGGTCACATTTATAAATCAAATATTCAAAATACATATGATAATTTCAACTTATATGGTAATATATTTGACAAAGTCCCACACCTATCAAACTAAAACATTTTACTAAGTAGGTCAAAATGAGTGACTTCTATTAGAAAAAGAACATTTACAAAAACCTGTAGCTAATATAGTAAATAATGATGAAAGACCGAATGTTTCTCCCCTGTCACTGAGGAAAAATAAGCATTTCCATACTGATTTTACTACTCTTTTCATGTGAGACAAAAGTACTATGTTAAGTACTAGAAATTCTAGGCAGTACAATAAGGCAAAGAAAAGGCATACAGACAGGAAGAAACAAATTTTTGTTACTTGAATTATTATCGATGTCACAAATATTATATAAACAAAAAAGCAGGAAAAAAGCCAAACAAAAATTTCTCTAGGACTTGTGAATTAAACCACACCTCAGGATAAAGATCTCCACACAAAAATCAAATTCATTTTTGTATACTAGCAATGAACAGTTGAAAATCAAAATCCAATACATAAAATCCAACACAATCACTCCAAAGCAAATGAAATACTTTCCTATAAGCTTGTTAAAACATATGCAAAGCTGTCTTATGCAAATAAAATACTGATGACAAATATCAGACCTAAACAGATGGGAAAATGGTCTACTTTCCTCCAATATAAATGGAATCATATACTGTTTTTCTAACCAACATAAAACCCAACACAAAGTCAATAAAAATGAAGTCAGTTCTTCCCAATTGATATATATTTAAAACCATTCCTGAATATTCTGAGCAAAGATGGTGTACATACATTGAGATGTGTATATTATATCAAAAAATTGTTGAAACTAAGCTAAAACTTTTTAGAAGGCAGTGTAATATTGAGAAGTAAGATTAACCATATAAGTATGGTAATTATGATTGTCTCCTATTAGCAAAGAGACAGATGTTGTAAATGGTGAAACCAGGTGTTTGGGGATGGTTCATGAATACAGTCTGCTAGCTATAGGAGGTGGAGACTGAGGGGATTTTTCTTTTCTTTACCAAACTGAGCAGACTGAAAATTTTGGTGATAGTCAATTTCAGCCCTAGCAAGGGATAGTGGTATACTCATGTCAACCCAGCTAGGATTCTGAAATTAGGAGGATAGTGATCCTATGTGCCTTGGGATATCAGGCCCATGCTACTGCATCCACATCTGGGTGTACAAGGAGACTTCTGAACTTTTCTGCTTCAGCTGGCCTCAAACCACAATCCTTCTTATCTCAGCCTCCCAAGTGGCTAGGATTATAGTAGTGAGTCACCATGGCCAGTCTAATTTGCAGTCTTAAATATTTATTGTGGTGAAATACAATTTTATGTTCACAGAAGACTTTAAACATGATTACTTTCATTTATTCATAATAAATCCAAACTGTAGTAAACTCAAATGTCTTTTCAGTGTATGAATGGAAAACCTACTATCAAATATGTAGACCCTAAAATATTGCTCAATAATACAAAGTAATAAAATACTGAAAGGCAGTAATTAGAATGATCTCAAGAGAATTATTCTGAGAAGAAAGATTGTACATTGTTTGGTTGCATGTAGATGACATTTTGAAATGAGAAATTTCTAGAGAGCAGTGATTTTTTAACTCTTTGGAAAAGGCAGAGAAAGGGAGTGGCTGTAGGTATACAGTAGCAGGGGAATCCTCATGATGAAATTGTCCTGTATCTTGACAGGAGGGATGTTCACAAGAGAATACATGAGTGACAAATATATACACAGAAGACCGAGTACAAAACAGGTGACATCTGAATAAAGTGGATTTATTTTAACTCATTATCTGAGCCTTGACATGCTGTAGGTGAAATGCTGCCAGTCAGGGAAGCTGGGTAAAATGATATGGAAACTCTCCAGATTGGTCCTTAAAACGGCATACAAATAGAAAATAATCTCAAAATAAAAATTATTAGAAATGTGACTATAATTAAAAAGGCTTTGAATAAAGTCAAAAGGAAAACAGTATAGGTAAAAATGCTAAGTATATGGAAATGAGGTCAGTTTCTAAATTACTGATTTTATAAAAATGGAACAACAATATGGTCAAACAATTTGGAGAGAACATGAAAAAGGAAATGAAAGTACTGCTGTTGGAAATGTATGTAGATGTATTACTTTGAAAGATATTGGAAGTATTTATCAATATTAAAAATTCACTTATCAATTGGCAAATTTCACTTCTAGCAATTTACTAGTCCATGCATGAAGCACTTTATATAGAAACACTGTATATAATAAGGAATTAGTGGGAAACATAAATGTTCATTACAGTCAATGATTCAACGTAATCAATGCATTACTTTCAATGAACCCAGTGAGTAAATAAATTGCAGCATAATAATGTAATGCGATATACTAGAAAAAGATGTAAGAGCTCTTTCTATACTGATATGGAGTAATCTTTGAGTTGCTATGTTAATAGACAAATCACAGTTATAAAATGTGCATACAAAATATCCCTATCTACAGATATGTACATGTTTCTGAGTGCTCACAAGATACTCAAAAACCTATTATCCTGCTTGGAATAGTGAATATCTATGTCTGCCTTCACTAATACTGTATCCCCTGATTAGAACACTGTAGTAGCTAAATAAATATTTGTTGGGTTAAATCCAACAGTATTTCTGCTATTCATCCACAAGAGTAATTCCTTACTTACAATAATTAATTAATTTTATTTGTATTGAGTTCTTTTAACAAACCTTCCCTAACATACACACTCACCTGCTCTTTTTTCAAATTAAACAATGTATACATAAGATTTGTATTTATGCATATTTTAATTATATCCTACTGCTAAGTCATTGGTACTTTTTCAGCAGTTGTACTCTTTGTATAAACTCTGTTTATATATTTTATTGCTTTTTAACATTTGGTTTCCAATTATTCTCTATAACACTCACTATTCAGGCCATTTTTTCCCTTGACTCTTTGTGGTTATAACATTCTGTTTTTGAAAATTAATGCAACATTAACTTTGCTTTAAAAAGAACAATATACTAAAATTAATTCTTTTAGATTTCTTCGTTTGAAATCTATTTAGATGCAAAATGTGGTTTTCCTAACTTATCTCCACAACCTCCTACCTTTCCGTAACAATTCCTCTAAGTTCAAGAATTATTGGCTTAGGCCAGCAGTTTGTCATAAAATATTCTACCTGACATCCATGCTTTGTCCTAGCTTTCCTATTTCCTGAAGACTCTTAAAGATCTTTTTTAATATCCTTATTCTCAAATCCATCAATTTTCTTGTTAGAAGGAAAGAAGGTCTTTGCAATTACTCTCTCTAATACTTTCCTGACTTCTCTATAAAGGCCCTCATCTTGTATTTTTCCTTTAATGTATCCTTTTGAAAAGTTAAGTGGGGTATTTTCTCCACTTCTTTGTGCTGAGCCAATGCACTAGTGTTATTTATACTTTTTCCACCTGGCTGAGTTCTAAGGATCACAGTTCAAAAACATCCTGGGCAGGGTTGTCAATTAGCTCTTATCTTCAAGTAACCACAAAAAAGAAAAGAGAATAAAAAAGAATTTAAAAAAGGGAGAAAAAAGAAAAGAGCTGAGGAGAAAAGAGAGGAAAAGAAAAGAAAGGAAAGAAGAGAAAAAGCTGGAAATAGAGCTGTAGGTCAAGTGGTAGAGTGATAGCCTTTAGCCACACAGCTTAGAGACAACACCTAAGCTCTGAGTTCAAGTTCCTGGATTGGCACACACACACACACTTTCTTTAACTAAACCTTTTGCTACTGTCTTAAGTTCTATCAAAATCGAAGTCGTCCACTCCAATATACAATTACATTGTTTCATTTTTCTGCTTATTGTCATTTAAAAAGAAAATTTGTCAGTCCTGAGATTTGAACTCAGGACCTGGGTGCTGTTCCTGAGCCTCTTTGTGCTCAAGGATAGTGCTCTACCACTTGAGCCACAGCACTACTTTGGGCTTTTTCTGTGTGGTTTATTGAAGATAAAAGTCTCACAGACTTTTCTGTCCAGGCTGACTTTGATCCTCGGATCTCAGCCTCCCGAGTAGTTTACAGATTACAGGCATGAGCCGCCCACGCCTGGCTGCTTCTCATTATTTTTTATGGCATGTTCACAACTTTGTAGTTTAATGTCTTTCAAAGTAATTACCTAGGACAAAAAAAGTCTAATCATTTACCATTCCTCTTGCAGCATTTTTAGATCTGTCACTCAATTTCTTCTTAAATCTTCAAATGATTGGACTACAGGTTACAATTTAACATATACATTGATGTGTCCAATGCATCTTGATCAGAGTCATCCCTTCCATCATTCTCCATTGCCCTCCACCAGGATCATATCAGATTTCCCATTTCCTTTCTCACATATGTACATTGAGTCTTATGACTGTCCGTTTTCATCTCTTGGGCTCAGTTCTCTAGTCTCTCTCACTAATTTAGGAGACTTCTAAAGCTTTATGCTTTTCTTCTTTGTTGTTAGCTTTGAGTTGTCCAGATAACTTGGCAGTTTTCTCATGTGTTTTCACCTCTTTAGTAACTACGTGTTCTAAGGAGATCATTCCCATTTTGATTTGGGTTCATAGCAGCTATTGATCACAGTACTACAGAACAGTTTGAGAATGCTGTGGATAACAAGGACAAACACTTATTTTCCTCAGTAATGCAGTCAGAAGACAAAAATGTGCTTTAAGCTGAGTATTGGGTAAGTAAATCTTGGTCTAGCCCTTGTTACATCTGGCCCATTTTTCCTCATTCTTCTTAAATTAGGAAATACTGAGAATGTTCTGATGGTGAGGAAGAAGAGGCCCACATAGGCACATGTTAAGCCTCTGGTTATGGCTTATCATTGGACTCTCTAAAGAAGTTGAAATACTCATTTCCTTCTCTTCTGTACTGCTTTAAAAGGAGTTAAGGATTGAGCAAAGTGATGCACTCCACCACCACACAATCTATCCATTGCACAGGCGATACCCTAGAGCTGTACACTCTCTTCTTCATTCAAGTAGAGAAGTCCGTTTCTCCCCCACAGTGCAGCATGTTGTTTAAGTTCAATCTCAAGAAGAGGTACAGACAATTTTACCTACTCTCAATTAAACTCCTCATGGTTTAGCACCCTAGATGTTTGTATTAACACAGAGACACTGACAAATTGGCCTGTGTAGCAATCATCAATTTGCTGTTGCTCAGAAATGGCCAGGGTCTGCTGGCCTAGCTGTGGAATTAGTTCTTTGTTTTATTTCTCTGCAGCGTCAGGACCTGCTCTTCATTAAGAACTAACTTAGCAATTTTTGTCCCTTCCTTCCTTCCTTCCTTCCTTCCTTCCTTCCTTCCTTCCTTCCTTCCTTCCTTCCTTCCTTCCTTCCTTCCCTCCTTCCTTCCCTCCTTCCTTCCTTTGTGCCAGTCCTGGGATTGAATTCAAGGCCTGGGTGCTGTCCCTGAGCTTCTTTTGCTCAAGGCCACTGCTCTACCCCTTGAGCTATAGTTCTATCTTACAGCTTTTTTGAAAGCTAATTGGAGATAATAGTCTCAGAAACTTTCCTGCTTGGGCTGACTTGAAACAGCAGTTCCTCAGATCTCAGCTTTTTGAATAGTTACAATTACAGCTGTGAGTCACCAGCACCCAGCTTGCACTAGAAATTCTTAATTTCTAAATATTGACAATTCCATTTTCTTTTATGGCCTCTGATTACAGTTTGGAAGGAACTTCCTTCCTGTTCTTCCCTTTGGCTATATCAGGGGAGAACACTGGGGACCATTTCTTCTCTAAAAGCCACATGTGTGTTGTGAACTACTTCATGTGATCATGGGCTCACTTTCCAGTGGATTTCAAACTGTGGTAGGTTTCATCAAACTTGCTTTTAGGTAATTTCCAAATGTGAGTAAACAGAGCCAAAAATCTTAGATAAATGGGATTGTTTTAAGTTTGAAGACTCTGGTCTTTTATTTATAGACCTCTGTGCTCAGTCCATCCAAATAATTTTCAGCTTGCTGTCTGCTGCATTGAGGACATCTGAAATAATTCACGATTTTTGCCAATAGGCTAACAACTTTTGTATGATATGGTACCAGTCATATTTATTGCTAAGACTAGAATTTTCAGATACTCCCTTTAACTGTTTCAATTTGAGAGATAAGCAGTTGGCTTTTTTCAACCCTGGAAGTTTTCAAATGATCAGACTCTCATTCATCTGAGATTGCAGGTTACAGGCAAAGAGTGGCTCTCTTAGCAAAGATGCATGGCTTTCCATTTCATCTCTCAGACTGGCTGGTAGTTTCACATGAAATTCATCTTTTTTTTCAATACTTTACTAACAACATATGCCAACACCTCTCATGTCTTTTACCATTAGTCTATATAAATATTGTCAGCATAAGTTTGTTTTCCAGTGTATAGAACATAATGATGTGACTAAATGTTTTGTGGGTGTATAATTAAGATTGCAAAATTTTCAGCTCTCATGGCCTGAGTTATTATGTGCCCATCCACTTCTGCCTCCAATCCAATATCATAATTTTAGTTTCTTTTACTTCCTTACTTTCTCAAACTTAGCCATTTGCTAAAACATGGTTTGCAAAACAAAACAGAGAAGGGAAGGGAAGGAAGGGAAGAGTAGGGAGGGGAGGGGAGGGGAGGGGAGGGGAGGGGAGGGGAGGGGAGGGGAGGGGAGGGGAGGGAGAGGAGAGGAGAGGAGAGGAGAGGAGAGGAGAGGAGAGGAGAGGAGAGGAGAGGAGAGGAGAGGAGAGGAGAGGAGAGGAGAGGAGAGGAGAAGAGAGGTAATGGAAGCTGGGCACTAGTCACTAACACCTGCAATCTTAGCTACTCAGGAGGTTGAGATATGAGGATTGCAGCTTGAAGCCATCCCAAAAAGAAAAGTTCCCAACAGATTCTTATTTCCAGTAAGCCACTCAAAAATCAGAAGTGGAGAGGTAATTCAAAGTGGTAGAGCACTAGCTTTAAGCAAAAGAGCTCAGGGACAGTGCCCAAGCCCTGAGTTCAAGCCTCATTACCAACAAGAAAAAAAAATGAAATAATGGTAGAAATGATGATGGCTTAGCCAAACCAGAAATGTTTCTCTTTCATGCAAAAGAGAAGTTTAAATATTAACCATGCAAAACTGCACTGGCGGTACTAGATGTTATCAAGGATCCAGTCACTCTTCTGTCTACTGATCCATGAAGCTTGCCTCTTGGAAGTAATGTAAAAGCGCTGCTGAAGCTCCAGCCATTACTTCTATGTTAATACAACAAGGTAGAAATTTTAATAAAAAAGCACATCACTCTATTTTGAATTTATTTTAATTAGTTCTTTTTTCAGAAAATTATCACAAAATAGCAACTTTACATTTCACTGGCCAGGATCCTTACACAATCTCATATTGCTGAAGAGGCTGAGGAGAGGTGTAATATTTTATTTGTTATGTGAATACAATAGGAGTTCAGTTAATAAAGAAGATTCCATGTATTGGATTATGTAATTGTCAGTGTTTGTACCAGAGAAGTAAATTTATTCTGTGCCTTGAGACTTTTATTTTCATTTTGAAAACATGTTCAGTTAAGCTTTGACATCTTGAAAGGACAAAAAAATTCCTCCTTCATCATCCTTGTAATTTAAATCATTCCTATTATAATAGCAATTTACTCATCTCTATATACATATGCCACATTTCCAACCTTTGTGAAAATTAATTTCATTCATTACTCTAGTCTTATTAAAAACGGAAGAATCTTGTTCTTTATATAGCACAACAATAATTCTTTTACATAAACCTTGTCAACCTCACTGGGCCATTTCTTTTTTTGTAAAGAACATTACAGGCTGCTACTCTGTTTATCTAAATAGATTTTTAAAAATTGGAAATAACCTTAGAGACCATCTAATTTAATCCTCTCATCTTGCAGATGAGGATGCTGAGACCTGGAGAAAGCATATTAACTTACAAAACTCATCCAGGAAGGAGTTATTAAATGTCTTCATACCTTTGTTTGTAATTAACTGTGTCCACATATTATCTTCATCTGTTTCCTTCCCCCATCCAAAAACAAAGTGAAAATAATTCCCCTATACATTTTTTACTTTTTTTTCTAAAGCCTTTGCCTAATCTTTTTCAGCATATGCAGGAGATAGGTCATGACTCAAAATAATACTTCCTTTACAAATTTCTCTTTTGGATGAGGATGGAGCAGAGTATACTCATAAATCTGGTTATTTCTTCTCACTGAGGAAATCACACAAATGTCATATATCTTACTCCTCAATGCTTATATATCTTTGGACATTTACATTTATGTGATTGGCAACCCTGCTCCCTTTATGAATGTCTTTTCCCTTTTGGCCAGTATAAAGAACCAAGTACCAAGCTCCCACCTACATAAAAGTAGATTTCCCTCTTGTTCCTTCTTCTAAAATGAATCTTGTTCCCCCCATATTTATTCTGTTTTTGGATTAAGTAAACAGAATTTACACAGTACCTTTCACAGTCAAGGTACCAGATCAGCCTATAACTTAAAGGGAGAGAATGTTACACAAATAACATGAACCCATATATGTTTTGCTTGATTCTACGAAGCTGCCTTTTAACTCGCAGCTCTCTTTGCCTGCTGTGATTTTCTTCCCACTGCTTCTCTTTATCACCAGAATACAGCGAGTTGTAAACAGACATAAAATGTTTTTTTTTTGTATTGTGCTGAATTTCAGACTCTTCTCTATCCTTTAGCTTTTCATTTACAGTAAACACATTGTAGTTCTTGCTTTGTTGGGGGAAGGAAGTTTGGATTTAGAAGTCACCAGGTAAATTTTAGATTTTGCACTTTCATGCTTCTGGGTTATGTTTTGGGTACTGTTATTATTGTTGTTTTTTTACATGCAATTCCACATGATCTTGCTTTCAAGCAATACTTTCATTTTCCCTTCATTTCTGGGAGGGTACAATTGGCCTTGAACCTCTAGGCTTACTGCTCTATTGCCTCCATATAATATTATTGATGTATTAAAATTATTAATAAATTTATTCTTGCTAATGATACCTCAGTTGCAGAAGTCCTCTTTAGCTTTCACTTTATTGTCATAAGAAAAAAAGTTTTCCATGAGATGAATCTGAGCCCTCCAATAAACTTGAATGAATTGGGCACATTCCTTGAACCTTATGGAGCTTGTACTTGTACTTTGGGTAAGAATTAGAGAATATCAAACTTATCTCACCAAGTAATGTAACAACTTGAAATACCTGTATCTAACTTGTCTTAGATATGTGAAAAGTGATAGAATGTGAGTGTATGTCATCTTTTTTAATGTCATTATTGGATCCTACATCTTTAGCAATTATTGGATTCTATTATACAGGCTTTCATACAAATGCACATTGCCCCATGTATCTATCCACAAATGCTTTGTTAATTCTTTTTTCAATTATTTTCTTACAGATGTATCAATGTATGTTCTTTCAATTGTTCAGAAAAGAAGATATCAAGAAGAAGATAATCTAGCATTTGAATAAAGAAAATAAAAACATTTAGCTTAGATTAAATATATATGCTGAGCATACTTCTTTCCTTGAATGTCTGTGGTTAACTAGGATTGTAAAGAATTGATGTGATCTTATTTCGAATAAGCTTTGGGGAGACAATCATATTTTAGCATTTCCTCATCTGTATAAAATCACCAACTGATTTAGGTAAAAGCTCTTCAGGAACTGGTCTTGTAAACTTAGTTCTAATAAACTAAATGTCAATGTGATTATTAAAAAATGTACTAAGGAAAAGAAAATCTATTTCATGCTAATTCTAAAAAATGTGTTGGCTTTGCCTGAGAGACTTTCGATATTCTCTTGGGGTCTATTTATCTAGTTTTTGAATAGTGCAAATTAACCAGGGACAGTCTGTGTGAAATATCTTTGGTATTTCTCCTAGTAGATGTTGGCAAATAAGTACCAGAAAAGTTTGTGGTCATTTTGCTTCCTGATGAGCCCTTTTCATCAGAAGTTTTAGCCTGCAAAGGTCTGAGAAGAAAAAGCTCCTGCCCACCATATTCACAAGCAATGAGGACCCAGGATCTAAGATAAACAAAGATGTGAGAATGACGGACTCATACCAACAAACTGACATTTAACAAAGAGTGCTACAACAACTTTTACTTAAAGGTCACAAATGGATTGCACAGGCACAGGCCAGTTATGATGCATTTAAATAGTAGAAAATAGCCTTTTATTTATGCGACCACTCAAGCTCTTTCCAAGCTACTACTCCACCCTAGCTGTGACTTGCCCTGTTATCCCACACTGCTTCTCTCTCATCATGTCACTCATATCACACTCAGCTTCTATTCGTTCCTGGAACATTTCCCATGGTTATTTGATCATGGGTCTATACATGTCATTTTCTTTTTTTCTGGATTTTTTCACCTTCATATTTTGTATGGCTAATTTATCTATCCTTAGTTACAGGTTCCAAATAGGTTACCAATCTTCCAAACTTGCTGTGATTTATAGGCCCTTTGAGTGTCCTGTAACTTCAAGCAAGGTCAATGCATACTATTTCCAAAGAGTACTGCAAAATAGAGGACATGTCTCTGGCCATTCTCCTCTTTTCATAGAACATTTCCTCAACTCAAGGTAGACAGGTTAGCAACAGTGAATTGCCATCTTTCTTAAACTTACTTGATGGAGTGTAGATGTAAACCTTCCTCCACATTGTGTGTCAAATCTGCTTTGGTTTCTGCTAGGCCCCATATAGGTATGCTTGCTACTTCTACCTCCTTGCCTGCAGATGTACATGCTCATTCCTATTCATGCGCCCCCTGGTGGCCAGGATGTATAACATAGACCTTCTGCCTAGATACTCTTCAACTTCCTAGAGGATGACTGGATTTGGTATAGGGAGGAAATTAGGGTTAGAACATCAGGATATAAGATAGCCCACAGGACTGGGAATGTGGCTTAGTGGTAGAGTGCTTGCCAAGCATGCTGAAGCCATTGGTTCAATTCCTCAGTACCACATAAAAAGAAAAAGCTAGGAGTGGTGCTGTGGCTTAAGTAGTAGAGTGCTAGTTTGGAGCAAAAAGAAACTCAGGGACAGTGCCCAGGCCCTGAGTTCAAGCCTCAGGACTGTCAAAAAATAAAAAAATACAAGCCACAAAGGACATCCTTGGAGAGATCAGGAAAGTAGTAAAAGGTAAGATTGTATATGAGCTGAAGTTCCAAAGTACCTGGCACAGGCTTTGTTATTTAATTGGATTTTACTTAAAATTACAAAATTAAAGATAAAATGATTAAGCATTTGAAGAGAAATAGAGGAAATTAAATTCAAGAATTTGAGTATTCGGAGCATATAGCCCTATGTGTGATCACACTGACCATCAGGTCCATGTGAAGCAGGTCCTGTTTGTGACTAAACTCACTTTGCTATTAAATTGCATTATTTCCTCCACAAGACTGAAAGCTGAATAAGAATAGGAACTATATTTATGGTAACCATTTAATAAATATTTGTAAATGAATAAATGAATGTACTAATAATATCCTCTGTCTGACACATGTCCTTAGTCTTTGTGGAAGAGTCATGGAGATCTCTGAATGTACCCTTCTCCTCTGTGTTATTTCAATTTTTTCAACTCTGAACCTCTTCTGAACATTAGTGTTCATGTTCTGTAACTCATCATATTTCTTCAGCTCAAGTGGAAACCCATCATGCTCCTCAACTTCTCAGGTCCCATTGTGAACTACAGACATGATCAAGTAACTTTTCTTTTTAAGTACTGTGGCTGGCCACCATTTTCTGTGGGCAAAAATCCTATTGTCTTCTTATGTGCTTGCTGAATTCAACTTGTTATAAGTATCTTGATCTGTCACTTTCCTTCCCCATGAAAACAGATCCTAGGCAGTTTCAGTTCTCAGATTTCTGGGTGCTGACAGTCCACTTGGTCCCTGCTTTCTCTAAGGTGTGTGTGTGTGTGTGTGTGTGTGTGTGTGTTTCCTCAATCTCTTATTGTCTTCCCTCAGAGATAGCTTGACACAACTGGTCCACAGCACATTATTATACCACAGCATCTACTGAATAATGGACGACGTTAAACTGTCAACTATTTCACATTAGAAATTGAATTTCTACATTTAAAATCAGTTTTTGATGCTGCTTAGTGTGAAATTTAGTTTATAACTTAGCTAATTCTACACAATTATTAAAGTGTTTTCTATTTGGAGATTCAGATAGGTCTCAGAAATCAAGGAAAAAAATTCATTTGCACCTCCCTTCATGGAGTGCATAATTTAATAGGAGATAACGATAAATACATTTAAAATCTATGCAGTATCATACAATATACCAGACACAAGGCACGGCGTCTTTGACAGCTAATTTATTCCTAGAGTTAGGAAACCCTGAAGATGAGAATACTAGGGAGTGTATACTCTGAGTATTTTAGAACATATTAGATTTCATTAAACAGGTAAAACCATAGAGTAAGTTAAAAGTCCTCTAATTGAAATGGAATTTCATTTATTTTGCACTTCATTTAAGGAACCATATAGGAAAAGTAATAAATGAAGTAATAAGGGGTGGTCAATTTTGCATCAAGGAAATGTTCTTTCTAAAAAATGAGGGTTTTGGAATATAGTATGGGTTTCTGCAGGAAAGGATACATACATTCCTGGGTTGCTCAAATATATATATCACTTCCTGACTTCATAGAGAAGAATGAAGCCACAATACTTAGGGTGAAATGATTTGGTAGGGTGGAGCATACAGAAGTCAGATTTTTTTTTTGCCCTCTGTGCCATTTTCCTCATCCTGTGACCCAGGTGCTGATTCCATTTTCACAGCTGAAAAATGGAGACAATGAAACCTGATCCACAGAAGTGTTGCTGAAGTTAAGAAGGACCAGGTGGTTGAAATTACTTTACAAAATCATAAATTGCTATAATTTCAGGCATTATTAATTGTGTTGGCAATGACAAAATCAGTGTGATAATCTTCTTTTCATACAGGCAAGAAAAGTATTGATTACATTTCCATAGTGACTGGTCGATGGATTACTTGAGTCATGACTACAGGAAGTAGATCCAACGAAAGTCCATGCCTAAAGGAAGCAAAAGAGAGAGACAGGAAGGGGTTAAATTACATATATCTTCTTCAAAGGGCATGCTTCTAATTCCCTAACTTCCTTCCTGTAGTCCACATCTCTTAATAGTTCCACCACCTCCCAGTAGTCCCACAGGATGACATTCACACCTTCAATATATGGGTCTTGGGCTAAGACTATCTTTGTTTAAACTAAAGAAGCCATAGTCTCCCATCATTATAATACATGAATGGAATCAGAGCTCTGCTCTTGTCATTTTCACTCACTTGTCTTCATCTTGTTCTTTTTACTTCAATCTTCATCATGGGCTATTATGAACCAGTGATTTCTTTATTTGAAAAGGGATATTCTATTCAGCAATAGTATTCGTCCATACAAATGTGGATGTATTCTATCTATCTAAACTACTAATTGGATAGGAACTATTTTGATGTTTACTACCAATTTTTGTTGCATATATGTTTCAGAGAAGAAAATTTAAGAGATATGACTCTCTTTGTTCTCTACACAACCTTAGTGTTACCTGAGGTAAAATGTCTGGGCTTCTATAGTAGGTGTTTTTATGTGTTTTTTTCTGGAGTTTAAAGGCAGAAGATAAATACCTCCTAGGCTGAATGCTACTGTGTATAGCCTCTACCATCACTCATATGTTCTTCCTTCTGTCTATTCTCATTTCTTTCCATCAAAAGCTCTTTGCCACCCAGGTATAGAATATGGAAATGATAGCTCTTTTGGTTACCACAAAATGTTTTCTCAACAAGGACTAGTTATTTAACTGTTTAAAGGCCATCAAATCACATTTGAGTTTCTCTTATATATATATATGCAGCAGAAAATAATTTTTTAAAATGGTTGCATACAACCTACCCTGGGAAAAAAATTGCTTTCTTTGATTTTTTTACAGCTCACTATTCACTAGCATAGCAGTCTGTGGACATTTTTCTGTTCTTCTTATCTGTCATAATGTATGATTCTAAAGGACTTATGAATTTTTAATAACAGAGTATTAATGCCAACTCTCTGAACTGGTTTACAGTAGCAGATAGTAGCATACAAAGTAGGTCAGTAATGAAGTTTTAACCCCACCTGCATCAAGATCCCCATAAAGGATAAAATGGTCGTCCCACAGTGGGGTCCTTTATTCCTTTTGTATGTATTACATTTTTTTAATTTATTATACATTCATAATGATATGTTTAAATCTATTGGAACTAGACATATATATATATATATATATATATATTCACAAAAAATATATAGACCTCGCTTTTCACTTCATAGTCAAAAAGAGAAACACATTCATTTTCTCAATTGACCTGGTTATCAAGGGATAAAAATGGGTCCTCAATACCTCACCTCTGTAAAATTTCCTGAAAGTGTCTGGGATATAGGTACAGGCTCTTTTGCCCTCTGGGTGACAGAGCTGCACATTTGCCATGGTTTTCACTTTCAAGCAAGTGGCCATTACATGTACTATCCACTTACATTTCATTACAATTGATTAGATATTACACATCAAAAAGTAGAAAGAGGATGTTTAAGATTTTATGAATGCCAGCAAAATGATTAGAGCTCACTGAAGCTTTGAATTCTAAAGCTTGGCTTCTATCTTGTCCCTTACATAAGCATCTTTGATCTTCCCTTCACCCTGTTTTTCAGATGGCTTTTATGTGGTCTTATGATTGTTTTATTATTTTAAGAGAATTTACTTGTGCTGGCTTTTTTAAAAACTGAAAGTTATTTTTTTATGGTTCCATTTCATTACAAGTCAGAGATGATTTCTTAAACTAGATGGAATTAGTATTTGCTCTTCCCTGTGCTTTATTTTTTATTTATTTTCTTTTTAAAAATTTTCCCTGTGTTTTAAATGATAGAAATTGTAGTTTAGTTTCTAATCCTTGGACTTGCATAAAATAATTCTGTGTCCTTGGGCAAATCATGAGTTTGATCTACTTTACTTTTTCTCTTTCTATAATGGGATATTGTCACTTTTTTTTTATTAATGCAGTTAGTTCATTGAAAACTCTACAGTCAGTATGTAGTATTAATATAAAGCTCAGGTTTTAAGGTTAAGCTTATCATAAACATTCCCTAATAGCAAGAAGATACTGTGCAAAGTGCTGTCAAACTTCTTTCCAATTTTATTGTTTTCCCACTATAGCTATCCTTCACATCCTTGGGCATGTTGCCAACATGGTGTAAAGGTTTCCTGTGGAAATCCCCTTAAGTCTAATCTTTCAAAATTGACTCAGGATTTGGAAACACCTGGAAGTTTTTGTTTCTACACATAAACCATCTATTAAAATTATAATTTCTGTTATTATGGTTCCACCAGTATTTGTTTATGATGTCCTATTGCATACAAAATTTTTGAGTACTCATTCTGCAACAGACCCTCCTGGACACTGAGCAGACATATTGCCAAACAACCACTCTGGGTCCTTCTACTTTGATGGGGAAAGAGATCACATCAATTTGTTGCGGCAAATTTCCCAGGAAGTCAAGAATAAGATTCATTTGTAAAGGGGAACTGCACATTCCTTTTTCTTTCCTTTCAGTTATGTACCTGAAGTAGGATTTTCCCCCACATCTGCTTTTCATTTTTCCTGCATGAGTGATGTTGTCAGTTTCCAAACAGGTCATCCCTGTCATATTCATGGTGATCTCTGCCATCTTTTGTCATATGTCCAGTGATCATACACTTAAGCCTACATTGCTCAAAGTATTTGCCATGAATACAAACCCATTAAAGGCTCTGAGAAGACTTACAGAGAACTCTCTTACTTAAAATAATTTCCAGGTTTATTTTGACCATACACTGTGTTCCTTCATGCTAACTTATCTCTAAATACTTGTTATCTCAGTGTCAGATATTGGCGATTGCTATATAGAACAATCTTTAAAACACCTTTTAGATTATTCCCTATAAATCTCACTCAAGGGCTGTCTTGATTTTTTTTAAAAACAAGTTTAAAATTATAATGTCTTTATCCAATTGGAATAAATTGTTAAACACCAAATGATGTATCAGAAAGAACAGCATTGCCCCATTCATAAGTAAATGGAAAGACTTGGAAAAAATCATACTAAGTAAGTGAGCTAGTCCCAAAGACACATGGACTTTAGGGTTTCCCTCACTGGTAATAATTAACACACATCTAGGATAGACCTAGCAGAAGATCACAACAGCTCAATAGTTATGATGCTAAGCAACACTTTAGGGAGGAGCAGCAGAGCCCTAGCTGAGCTCCCTCCAACATCGCAGTTTTCTCACCCCATAGAAACTTTTACTCCTAGAAAGAAAGCCAGAGTACGTTCTAACAGTACAGGGATTCTGGCCAGGAAGGAAAAACCGACTTTGCTCGTCTGAAAACACAGATTTGAACTCTGGTCCTGCCACTGTGCCGAGTGCTGGCACCAGCACAGCACTCGGCACAGTAACCTGCACTCCACATGGCTAAACCACACAGCGTAGACCAGGGAGAAATCCTCCAGACAGCAGCTGAGCATGGATGGGCTGTAATCGCAGAGAAAGTGTGAGTACCCCACAAAAGATATTCTCACTCATGCCCACCGAGCAGCTTCTGGAAGGTAGCCCTTCCACCACCTCCAGAGCAAAGCGCCATCTTTGACACTGGCATAGGATCAGATGAGACTGGAACTAAAGCAGGCCTGGGGAAAGCGAGGACAAAGGAGCCATCTTTGAAAAGGGCAAGAGAGACCGACCAGTGAGAGCCAGCTCTGCCCAGGAGAATGCCTCCTGCCCAGGCGGAAGGCTTGTCCTGGGCGGCGGCTTAGCAAGAGGTGCCCACCCTTCATGCCAGAATTTCTAAATTTAAAGCAAAAGTGGTGAGCAGCTACCGGTGGCTCGGAAACACCAGACGGGGGAACAAACAGTTCCTGAGACAGATAAATGGTCCCATCACAGAGGAAGCCCAATTCCCATCCCGAAACGTAGCTAAATTCCATACCCAGCTCCGCCAGGCTGCCGATCCGCCAAGGAGGGAGGAACCTCCCCTAGGCAAGCAACTCTCAGCTGGGTAAACCAGGCCAGAGGTGCCCCGCCCTGCTGAGTACACAGCCTATTCAAAGCCAGGCGTTAAAGGCCACGGCCCCACAGCAGACAGAGGAGCCACGGTTCCCGAGAGTGCTCATGTCCCCATCTACAGAGGACGCCGAAGGCCTTCCTGCAAGCTGTGCGAACCACAGAGACCTAGGATTGCACCAACGGGGAGAAGGTTCAGAACAGATCCAACCCTGCAAACTGAAAGCAAGTCAAACCAGCCAATCAGGAAAATAGACTGCACACCATTGCAAGGAAACCAGAGACTGTAGAAAGACCACTAAAACAAGGAGGACTCCATTTTTTTTTCTTTTCAAACATTTTTTAAACTTTTGTTAAAAAAATGTGGTACATATACACAATGGAATTTTATGCCTCTATCAGAAAGAATGACATTGCCCCATTTGTAAGGAAATGGAAGGACTTGGAAAATGTTATACTAAGTGAAGTGAGCCAGACCCAAAGAAACATGGACTCTATGGTCTCCCTTATTGGGAATAATTAGCACAGGTTTAGGCAAGTCACAGCAGAGCATCACAAGAGCCCAATAGCTATACCCTCATGATCACATAAGATGATGCTAAGTGAAATGAACTCCATGTTATGGAAACGATTGTTATATCACAGTTGTAACTACTTTCAACATCCCATGTGTAACTGTAGCTTCTACTATTGATGTTGTTCTTGTATCACCTTATTGTGGTTGTATCTACACTATCTCTGTAATCTTATCTGAGTATATAGGAAACAGTGTATACTGGTATTAGAACTAGGAAATTGAAAGGGAATACCAAAATCGAGAGTAAAGAAAGACAAACAACTACAAAAACAATACTTGCAAAACTGTTTGGTGTAAGTGAACTGAACACCTCATGGGGGGAAAGGAAAAGGGGTGGAGAGAGGGGGGAATGAGGGACGAGGTAACAAACAGTACAAGAAATGTATCCAATGCCTAACGTATGAAACGGTAACCTCTCTGTACATTAGTTTCATAATAAAAATTTGAAAAAAAATGATGCTAAGCAAAATGAGCTCCAAGCTATGGAAATAAGTAGTTTATCATTGTTATTATTATGTTCAACATACCATGTGAAATTATGCCATTTTTCTGCCTTTTTCCCCATGGTTTTACCACTGATGTCACTGTAACTGATTTTGTCACCCTGGGTATTCTATATACATTTATTGGAAGTAGGGAAGGGGAACATCAAAATGGAGAGACAAAGGGTAAAAGGAAACAGCAATACTTACAAAACTATATGCTGTAAACCAAATGTAAAATGGGGACGGGAAGTTGGGGAAGGTGGGGGGTGAAAGAAAAGTGAGGGAGGAGGTAACTAGTTCCATAAGAAATGTACTTAATGCCTTAGATATGTAACTGTAACCCTTCTGTACATCACTTTAATAATAAATAATTCAATTAAAATGTGACTAGGAGATTCTTTTACTTAATAGAAGATAACAAATACAAACCTTCATTTTTATATTAAGACCCGCATGTTAAAGTAAATGGAGAGTTAGAATTAAACAGATTAGTAACCATTATGTTATTAAATAGGCTCAGGGTTTGAAAGAATAGAAGTTTTAGGTGTAATATTAAGGTGCTAAATGAGAACAACTATAAATATTCAGCTAGTTGAATCTGGTATTTCTAAAGCTTTTGAGATAAAGTATCACTATTTGACACATAAAATTAAGCACTTATGCAATATTGATACAATAATAGTATTGAATTTGAAGGTTTATTTTCTTAATGTTTCATTCATGGGTTTTTCATATTAGCTTTAATAAAAACTAGGAACTTTTTTTCTAGATTAGAACTGCCAGTTTGGTGACTTTTTATAACAGTTTTGTGAAAAGATTTTATTCTACTCTTTTCTACTTTGTTATTATTATTATTTTTTACCAGTCCTGGGGCTTGAACTAAGGGCCTGAGCACTGTTTCTGGCTCCTTTGTGCTCAGGGATAGCACTCTACCACTTAAGCCACAGCACCATTTCTAGCTATTTCTATTTATGTGGTTCTGAGGAGTTAAACCCATGGCTTCATACATGATAGGCAAGCACTTTACCACTAAGCCACATTCCCAGGCCTGCTTTGTTATTTTCTTATAAAGCTTCTTGCAAGTCTATGGGGCCACTTATCCATGTAGATGAGGACATCCTTTATAATGGTCCCTGGCTTCATGACAAATAGTCAACCCTTATCAAATATTGTTTAGATAAATAAGTGATCTAATATATGTTATTATAACATTTTGACCTCCTTTCTTTTTGCTACAAACTTATACTAGTAACTCCTTTAGTAGTTATTTTAGTGATAAAAATGGAAGTCTATATGTTGAGATAACTACATAGCTTGAATAGAAACCTGTATTAAAGTATTCCACATGTATTCATATATTTGTCACTCTAAAACCTGGGCATTTCCAGACTTCTGAAAAGGAAGAAGGAAAGAAAGAAATGACAATGCATCTTAGGGCCAATCAAATGTCCATGTGCCTTCTCACGTTTACTTCAGGAACTCTTGCCCTCAGCTCTGAAAGATGTGGATGCAAATTGATAAGAAAATTGAAGCATTAAGGCCTGGAAAAATTACGTGAAGTATGTCAGACCTAGGGAGACAAAGGTTACATGTTTTCCCTCATAATTGAATCTAAAATTAGCTTATAAATTTGTAAGTATTTTGGTGATGTACAAGTGTATATAAATGTATTAAGTGAAACAAGGGTGATTCTAGGAAAGACTTATATAGTATAATTCCTTAGAAAGACAAAGTCAAGGTTCCACAAAATAAACACCAGGACATGGGTATTTGGAATTGGTGGAGTGGGTTTAAGGGAGATGAATACCGGAATGAAAACCAAGTGGGGGGAATACAGCAAAGAATTCAATGTATATCCTACAAAATTCGGAAAAGTCAAAGAAGTGGGGAGTAGAGAAAGGTGGTGATAATTGTAAGTGGTGACATTGATCAAGATGCTTTGTATTTATAAAGTGCTTTATTAAATGTGTTGTACAATTACCAAAAGATAATAAAAAAGAAAACAGGTGATAAGCAGAAAAACAAGAAACTTAAGCCTTACTCAAAACTGAATAGTTGTATTGAAACCTGGAGCTTGAATCTGACACATGAGCTCTTTTGAGTACAACTAGTAATGGTTGGGAGAACGGCTCAAACATAGGAATTAGATGGGAGGTTAGTGTACGTCCTTATGTATAAATTAAGTGGTTTTGTTAACTGTGCTGTGAGAGTACTATAGAGTCAATTGGGGCTTTTCAAATAAGATAATACTAATTAATGTTTAACAAATGTCTTCTCCACAAACCACAGCTTTATTTTGCAATATTCCCATACTTCTAAGAACCACTTAGAGCTTTCCAAAAATACCTCCTTCTTCTATTAATCACTGGCAGGCAGGGGTTCTGTTACAAAGTAGTGTCAATATGGAAAATCTCTTCTTTTTTTTTCAAATTTTTATTATCAAACTGATGTACAGAGAGGTTACAGTTTCATACGTTAGGCATTGGACACATTTCTTGTACTGTTTGTTACATCGTCCCTCATTCCATGTTTCTTTTTCCCACTTAAAGTAATTGGTTCTGTTTCTTACTAAGTGAGAGACTCCATTAGTTTTTGGATGATGATAAAATGATTTATATTCATTCTCTTGTTTTCTCGTTCTCTAACATGCTCTTAGGTTGTTTACGTTTTCCTTCTAGATTTCATTCTTCTACATGATCAGATTTGGCAGTTCTTTGGAAAGATTAACATATTTAAATGTTTACTGAAGCTGAGAAAAAAATATAGTTGCATCTACTCTGAAAGGTGAGGGTAGTGCTGTATTGAAAATGTGTAAAAGGAGCTTATGGGGAATTTTAATGTGTTATCTTTCTTCACTTAGGTCCAAAATCTTTAAACTGATCTAATATTCCAAGATAAATTTCATGATGGAGTAGTTCTGTTAGCCTATGGAATGGGGTCATTTTTTGATATTTTACAGTCTCTGTGCACTTACTTTCACACAAGATTTTCTTGAATGATTTTGTGGGTAGCAATTTAGCCATTCATTAGGAAGACCACAGAAATAATCTCCTTGCTGATTCTTAGAAAAAACTTGAGGTTCATGTGGTTAAAAACTGTTTCATGGGGCTGGGGATATGGCCTAGTGGCAAGAGTGCTTGCCTCGTATACATGAGGCCCTGGATTCAATTCCCCAGCACCACATATATAGAAAATGGCCAGAAGTGGCGCTGTGGCTCAAGTGGCAGAGTGCTAGCCTTGAGCAAAAGGAAGCCAGGGGCAGTGCTCAGGCCCTGAGTTCAAGCCCTAGGACTGGCCAAAACAAACAAACAAACAAACAAACAAACAAAAAAACTATTTCATATGCCTATGGGATAGTGAAGATGTTTTGGGTGGGAGTAAGTAAAACCTTGTGTGAAACATACATTAGTCACATATGGGATAAAATTAGTGATGAAAGTATTTAATCCTGAGAGATGCTCATTTTGTGTTATTTATCATTTTAATGTCAATAGAAACATAAGAATTAGTTTGGGGTAGCAAAAATGTAAATAATTTTGACTGTGAAATCCTTAATAAATTACTAACAGTCATAAAAATAATGTGAAATTAATGACATGAAAGAAGCATAGTCTGTACTGTCTTTAAAACTGGAAATAAGAGCCAGGCACTGTTTGGTCACACTTAAAATCCTAGCTACTCAGGAAGTTGAGATCTGAGGATCATAGTTCAAAGGCAGCCCAGAAAAAAAAGTCCATGAGACTCTTTTCTCCAATTGAAAACTTTAAAAAAGCTGTAAGTAGAGCAATGACTCAAGTGGTAGAGTGATAGCCTTGAGGACAAAAGCTCAGGGACGGTGCCCAGGCCGTGAATTCAAGGTACAGAACAGATAGACAGAAAGACACACACACACACACACACACACACACACACACACACACACACACACACACACCAAAACAAAAAAGAGGCAAATGTCCTTACTACTGTCTGGTCTTTAAGAAAGTACAAATAACTATAAGTTCCTTAATGAAAAATTATGTTTCATTATCCCATTCCATTTACAGCCTACAATATGTGGCACATTATGTTACTGTGTAAAATCTTCTATTCTAGGGCTTCTATTATTTTTCAACTAGACCTTTTAGTTTAATAGAAGTTAAAAACTTGAATATGTCACTTTACACTCTTGTGCGTTGGTTGCTTGACAGTAATGTTGTGAGACTAATATCAGCTTTTTCTTATGTAGATTGAAGGAATAGTTTGTTATTGCTTAGAATATTACCTACCACATGATAAGTCTATGTAAATGCTCATTATTATGCCTGGAATTTCTTCTATTAGTACTCTAAAAATCAGTAGTATTATTGATATAATGTCTTATAGTTTACTGATGGTAAGTAATATATGCTTAGTGAACAATGAATTAATGAATGAAAGCCAACATATTTCTTTGCGTTTTGATTTCCACTAAAAATAAAAACAACTGCTGCAAGACTGTATAATAATGTTTCCTTATTCGCTAAGTATGATAATTCTTTTCATTTTTTCTGACCCCTCCTAGCTCTACTCCAGTTTGAACAAATGAGAGAAGAACCTGGATAGCTCAAGGAACCTTTTCCCCATAGTAAGCTCAAGACTGAAGTACAAGCAGGATATCCGACCTGCCTGCCATGTTTTAAAAAGTCGGGTTTAGAAAAGGCTTTTCCTACCTGATAACTGTGTTACTTGGGTGTTCTATCCATTAAGATGTGTTTGGGGTTTATTTTTAACCACAAATAATAAAAGCCAAACTTAAATTGTCCAAATTTGCAAACATTGTTTTATCCCCCTACTGAAAGCCTGCAAAGGGCACGACTCAGGCTTGCCTTCCTCTAGTAATGAATCTTGTTTCTCTTGAAATTCCCTCAGCTCTGCCTTGCTCTGAGTGTTTGTTTTATCCTGAGGTGGTGGCAAGTTTCTGACCTCACTACTGCAGGCAGCAAAATCTCAAAGGTATTATCCCTTTTTGCATTGCTCATTTAGTAACAAGGACATGTTTCCCAGATGCCTTCCCCTGCCAAACAAAAAACAACCAAAAACCCAAAAAATATACTTGCCTTTGATTGGCCTGAAGAAAGCCACATGCATTTTCCTATTTCCAAATTCCTCAACTCAGGTGTGAGATGTTAAGGAATGACCACAACTAGTCTAAGCTAATAAGGATCCACCATCTGAGTTAGAATCAACATGTAAACTGCCTGGTTATGTGGATGGGGAATTACCAAGTCTTTCACAACATTCCCTACAAACACCTACAATCTCTCATTGCCCTGGTACTTTCAGTAACTTGAAGCAGATCCCCATCTGGAGACAGGAAACTTTTTCACCTTGAGGTATTTCCTCCAAAGCAGTCCCAGGGATTTTCCCTCATTTGGATCTACCTTGATCTAAATTAAATATACATCTTGGATTTAACAACCTGATTAAATTGATTTTGTGCAGTATTGTTGGATTTATTTCAGAGAGATATTTTACATCCAAATGAAAACACGTGGTTAGATGTTTAAGTATATTAATATATGCCTGAACCTAGTTTTTCTGATTCCTTGAGTTTGATTTTCTGTAGATGGTTACATCTTTTCTGTCTTCACTTTGTTCCTCAGAGTTTCCCATACACCACATTCTCCCCTTTCTTTTCTGCTTTTATCTCTTTGCTTTGTTTTTATTTTAGTCTTAAAGTATCCTGTAATTGAGACCAGATATTCAAACTTTTCTAAAACTAGCTTAATGTCTTTATCATGTATAGAATATCCCTGTTAACATAGCAACAGCTTTATCCTTCTTCAGAGCTTAGAAAGACAAGAACTATAAGAGTTTTCTTCTGCTTTTCACTTTTTGCTTTAAAAAATAGAGATTTGAACTCAGGGCTTTGTGTTTGCTGGGTATATGCTCTCCAGTTGAAACAAAATCCTACCCATTTTTGCCTTAAATGGTGTCCTAATTTTGTGAAGAAGCATCTTTGGATCATGCCTCCCTCATAGGTAATGACAATTACAGTGTAATCAGAGCTTGTTTAATGAGATGAAGTCTCACTATTTTTTCCCAGAGTAATTTCAGATCCTGATCTTCATAATTTTTACTTCCTGAGTAGCTAGGTTGTATGCACATACCACCATGTCCAGACTTATGATTTGCAAAAAAATTTTCTTGTCAGGTAAATTGTTAGGCACTAGTAGTATGGTGGTTATTTATGCTTGTAATTATAAAATATAACACAAAATATGCTAAATTCTATGAAGAAAAATAGTTGATGGAGACTAAAGGCTACTAGCTTAGGAGAATAATTTAGATTGAGTTATTATTCAAAATTGTCTGGAAAAGGAACTATTTAAAGTGACACTTGCAGAGTGAGAAGATAAAATAAGAAAAGAAAGATAAATGTAAAAAATACCCTAGTAAGTCTTCTGGGTATGGTGGTTGTGGCTCAGAGGAAGGAAGAAACCAGCAAGACCATATGACTGATGAACTTGGAGTCAAGTGGATATCATTTTACAAGTAATAGGCCATTATTTGTTTTAAGGTGGACAGTGGCCTTCTTGTGCTTTAAACCTTAAAACTTAGGGATATTAGCTATATGACAAATAAGAAAGTGCAAAACTGGGAGATTCAACTTCAGAAATTGCCAAAATATTTCAAACTATAGATGATGTTATATTGACTGGAAGGGCAACAATGAAAAAACAATGGGCCAAGGAATGAAGTTACTGATATACTTGGGAGGTGAGAGCAACTTAGGACTGAAACATCCCATTTAGACATTGAAGAATAATGTATCAATAATTTCTCTTGGGCTTCTGGTATAAATAATTGTGAGAAGATAGTTTCCTAGGATGAAGATCGAGAAAATGTAGTTTGAAAGTTTGATTCTAATTAAGTTTAAATGCAGCAGTTAAGAAAGCTGTCAGTTATAAAGTGTTGCTCAAAAAAAGGAATCTAAGCTAGAGAACTTTAAGCAATTAGATGTCTAAAGACATGATGCTTATCAACTAGAGACAAGAATAAATACAGATGCTGGAAGTAAAGATAAACCTCTGGAAAAAATCTCTGTGTTCAGTTCAGGTGGAGAAAATGGAGCTGTCAAATGTGCTGGAGAACATGTGGCTCCAACAGAGAGAGAGGGTTGACCTAAGTGGAAGAGGAAGCATTGGTACATGACAGTGAATAAATAGATGGCAAATATGGAATTCTACGATATCATTGAAAATTTGTTGTATACACTTCACCTGTGACTTGGAACAAAGTTTTCTTGGAGTAATAAGGGAAGATGCCAGTCTAAATTGCTGACAGGTAAGAAAGACATGGAGACATTGGTTGTAGACATTTATATTCATGACTATCATTCTTCTCTTGATTTTTCAAGACAGGTTTAAGAGTCATGTGACTACTATGATCATGCCGGAGAAGGTAGTATTTGCTAAGCCATTCACTCCTCAGATATGTATTCTAAATCTTTTTTCCTTCAGGGACTCTTGCCCCTCTCCTTCTGTCTCACATTCCTCCCCCCCCAAAAAAAAAGATACAAATCACAATTGCCATATGGTGTGGAGAAGCAGCAGATCGAAAGATGTTTATAAAAACAAAATAAAACCCAAGAGAGACAATGTAAGCCAAAAGAAAGGGGGCAGATGGATAAACCTGCACAGAAGAATGGGCCCTTAGCCTCTGCACAATCAATAAATGATGACTGGCTATTGACAAGGAAAGGGACAGGAGAGCAAGACAAGCACATCAGAGGGAAAGCACTTCTTCATAACAGCTGCTGCTGCCACCACCAACCAGCTGCTTGGGTCCACAGCACAGAACTTTCTCATCGCCTTACAACTCTCTGAGGGGACTCAACTCACTCCCTGATAATTGCTGTCGTATAAGACTTGTCATGTGTGATTTATAGCATATTGAACTAGAACCTGTTAAATGACTGAATAGACTAATACTTCACATTGAATGAATGATGTTTATTCTATTTTCTCCACATTCTGGAGTTTTATGACTCTCAAAGCTAGACTGAATATGCAACCAAAAACCTAGTTAAAGGTCTTACAGATGAAAAGAGAAAGGGAAAGGCTACAGATATGGTTCAAGTGATAGAGCTATCCTATCCATATGCACCAAAGGAAGGTTTATTTTAGAGATGTAAAAGTGATTAGGGATTAGATTCAAAGTGGAATTAGCTTTAGGATGATCAAAATCAGGCAGGCCTAGATTATTTTATTCTTCTCACCTCACCCATCTGAATGTTAGAATTCTTTTCTCTATCTTCTTTGTACATGAGTTTAAGAGTATTATACGACTGCTCATCCATGTCCTTTATGAGGGGTTCCTTTACTGCCTATTCAAGTTCCCTGTTACCTGAAAGGAATTAAAATATAAAATAAATCCTTTCCTTGAATAAAAAATGTTTATGTGTGTGTGGTGGGGGAGCAGGTAACAGGCACTGGTGGCTCATGAATGTCATCCTAGCTACTCAGGAGGCTGAGATCTGAGGTTTGTGATACAAAGTCACTTTGGGGAAGGAGAGTCAGTAAGACTTTTGTCTCTAATTAATCACCAGAAAACTGGAAGTAGATTTGTGGTTCAAATTTAAAGGCCTCTTAGAATAGAGTAGCAAGTTTATTTCTGTCAGGCTTACTTCTAAAAAGCAGGGATCAATCAATTCATCTGTAATCAAATGTCTGCTTAGTAGGTTTGAAAATAGCCACTTAGTAGTCTGGATGTTCTGACTATGGGATTAAAAGACCAACCAACTCTTCTCACAGTAAGATGTAATCTACAGATAAGCTAGGTAGGACCGATGGCTTCAATAAGAGGAGATCGACAATAACTGATTTATTATTTCTTCATACAATTCTAAAATATTACTAATGATATTATAGTATTTATGACTAGTATTTTATAGCAGACTCAATTTATAATTTTTTTAATTAGTAAAAAATAAACATGTGGTTTTCCGCCCTGAAATTAGGACTCTGGCTCACTGCTGGCAGGTCTCTGAGGTAATATTTATCCAAACAAATGGACTGTGGATACATCTTTTATAGGGACTGTGGTACCTATACTTAAGACATAAAGGGGCGGACCAACAGAGACACTGGAGCTGCGGGACCGAACGGCCGGGATCGGATGTAGGCAGCAGGGGAACCAGGTGGCGCAGACGGGGAGAGCCAGGGATGCCACCACCAAACGATTGATTGCCGAACCCCAGCACCATAGCCTGAGTAGCCCGAGGCGTCGTGGGATGCTCACACAACCTGGGACCAAGCCAGGACACAAACTAGTCTCCCACTGATGGACCAGCTTGAACCAGCAAAAAGCCAAACCAGGGAAGCTACCCACAGATCTCCAGATGCGCAAATCACAAATAAATATAACGAGTTTCGTCAAACGAGGAGGCAACTAACCAGGTCCAAAAAGCAGCATGACTGAAGAGGAGATGGAGAATAAAAAAACAACTGAGGCTTTGTTAGCAGAAATGATGGAAAGCGTCAGAAACGAAATCAGAAAACAATTCCAGGAGTTCAGAGTAGAAGTCTCGAAGGACATCCAGGAAGCCAAGAAAGAAATTGAAGCAAAAATGGATACAATGCAAACCTCCTTTAAAGAAGATCTTAACATCCTGAGAAGTGAAATGCATGAAAAAATAGATTTAAAATACAACTCTTTAAAGGAAGAAATTTCCACGATCAGAGCTGATCTGGCAACTATAAATAGCTCTCTGACATCCATAAACTCTGCAATTGAATCCACAGCACAAAGAATTGACCATATGGAAGCCAGAATCTTTCTCTTGGACGATGATGCAGCTGATATAATCTGCTCATAATTGGAATAGAAGAAGGTGCGGAATACCAGAGCAGAGGGCTTCAAAATATTCTCAATAAAGTGATTGCAGAAAACTTCCCCAATCTCACAAGGGACCCCATCCAGGTAACCGAAGCCTATAGGACACCTGGCAGACCAGACCCCAGAAAAGCCACCCCAAGGCACATAATATTCAAGACTTCAGATCTCAAGAATAAAGAGCAAATTTTGAATGCAGCCAAAGTGAAGAAAGAAATTTACTACAATGGGAAGAGGATCCGAATAACAGCAGACCTCTCCACACAAACCTACCATGCGCGAAGAGAGTGGAAGAACACCATCCAAGTTCTAGAGGCCAAAATCTGCCAACCTAGAATAAAATATCCAGCGAAGTTGGAGTTCATATTCGAGGGGAAAACCAGATCTTTCCATAGCAAAGAGGATCTAAAGGAGTATGTGAATAAAAAACCAGCCCTACAGCGAATTCTAAGACGGGAATCCCACCCAACAGAAACTGTACAGGACACACAGACAGAAACAGAAAGAAACTAAAATAGCCAGAGCCCAACAGAAAGAGCCGCCCACTAAAGACAAGAAAAAAAATAGAGGAAAAACAGCCCAGCAAGAAAATGGAAGGAGAAAAAAACACTCTTATCCTTGATCTCTTTGAATATAAATGGTTTAAACAATCCAATAAAAAGGAGCAGACTGACAGAATGGATCTGCAAATATAAAGTTGCCATCTGTTGTTGACAAGAGACCCACCTTACAGCAAGGGATAAAAACAGGCTCTGAATGAAAGGATGGAGCAAGATCTTCGAAGAAAACGCACCTACCAAAACGGCCGGTGTAGCCATCCTGATCTCAGACAAGCTGGTCTTCTCATTAAAAGCAACTCAAAAAGACAAAGAAGGCCACTATATTTTAATACAAGGAAAAATCCAGAATCAAGACATCATAGTGATAAATGTATACTCACTGAACAAAAGAGGCCCTACATATGTCGAGCAAATTCTCACAGAACTACAGAACAAGATAGACCCAAACAGAATCATAGTGGGTGACTTTAATACCCCACTCTCTCCAAGAGACAGATCCAACACCCAGAGGATTAACAAGGGAGCTGAGGACCTAAGTAACATCATATCCCAAATGGATATGACATATCTGTACAGAATCTTCTACCCTACAGAGACCCAATACACCTTCTTCTCAGCAGCCCATGGATCATACTCCAAAATAGACCATGTGATAGCCCACACAAAGAACCTCAGAAAATACAAAAGTATTGATGTCATCCCATGTATTATATCTGACCACAGTGGAATAAAGGTAACCCTCAATAACAATGGTTACCACAGAGGCTATACATATTCTTGGAGGCTAAACCCCACACTGTTATCCAACACTTGGGCCACAGACCAAATTAAAGATGAAATTAATGAATTCATAAGCCACAATGACAAAGAAATCACATCACAAAGAAACCTATGGGACACAGCTAAGGCAGTACTGAGGGGCAAGATCATCGCCCTCCGCACTCATATTAAAAGAATGGAAACAGAGCAGGTGAATAACCTCAACATGAAGCTGAAAAAACTGGAGAAACAAGAAATGATCGAACCTAAAATGACTAGGAGGAGAGAGATCACAAAAATTAAAGAAGAGATAAATCTGATTGAAAATAGAAAGACCATTCAACAAATAAATAAGACCAAAAGCTGGTTCTTTGAGAAAATAAATAAAATTGACAGACCCCTCACAAGACTTACAAAAAAAAGAAGAGAAGAGACTCATATACGTAAAATCAGGGACTCCACCGGAAAAATTACAACAAGTACACATGATATTCAAACAATCATAAGGAACTATTTCCAGAACCTCTACTCACTAAAAAACAATAATTTTACAGAAATGGATCAATTCTTAGAGAAGTACAAACTGCCCAAACTGAACAAAGAAGAAATTAATCAACTAAATAAACCAATAACTTACAGCAAGATACAGGGGTAATCAAGAACCTCCCAACAAAGAAAAGCCCAGGCCCAGATGGATGCACCAACGATTTCTGTAAAACGTTTAGTGAGGAGCTAATACCAAACTCCTCAAACTTTTCCACTAAATAGAAATAGAGGGAGAAATCCCAAATTCATTCTATGAAGCTAATATCATACTCATTCAGAAACCAGGCAAAAACCCAACAAAAAAAGAGAACTACAGACCAATATCACTAATGAACACAGACGCAAAGCTCCTCAATAAAATATTAGCTAACAGGATCCAGAAACTGATCAAGAAAATTATACATCATGACCAAGTAGGCTTCATCCCACAGTCACAAGGATGGTTCAACAGCCATAAATCAATCAATGTAATTCACCACATAAACAGAACTAAAATCAAGAATCACATTGTTATCTCAGTCGATGCCCCAAAAGCCTTTGACAAAATACAACATCCATACTTATTAAAAGCTCTGGAGAGAAGAAGAATAGATGGAATATTCCTCAAAACAATAAAAGCCATATACAACAGACCAACTGATAACATCATATTAAATGGGGAGAAACTAAAATCATTCCCCCTAAACCCAGGAACAAGACAAGGATGCCCACTCCCCACTTCTTTTCAATATAGTGCTGGAATCCCTAGCCATAGCAATAAGATAAGAGCAGGACATCAAAGGGATCCACATCGACAAGGAAGAAATCAAGCTATCCCCATTCGCAGATGACATGATCTTATATCTGAAAGACCCAAATAACTCAGTCCCCAAACTCCTACACCTAATAAACCATTTTGGCAAAGTAGCAGGATACAAAATCAATCCACAAAAGTCAGCAGCTTTTCTGTACATGAGCAATGGACAAACAGAAAAGGAAATTATGAAAACAATTCCATTTACAGTAGCCAAAAAAAAAAAATAATAAAGTACCTAGGGATCAACCTAACCAAGGACGTGACGGACCTAGATAATGAGAACTATAAAAATCTAATAAGGGAAATCAAAGAAGACACAAGGAGATGGAAAGACCTCCCATGCTCATGGGTAGGCAGAATCAATATAGTGAAAATTGCTGCCCAAATTGTTATACAAATTCAATGCAATCCCTATCAAAATCCCAGTCACATTCTTCACTGAAATAGAGAAAGCAATTCATAAATTCAGATGGAATAGCAAAAGATCTAGAATAGCCAAAGCAATTCTAGGCGAAAAAAGCAGTGCAGGAGGTATCACAATACCAGGCTTCAAGCTCTACTATAGGGCCATCATAACAAAAACAGCCGGGTAATGGTATAAAAACAGACCTGAATACCAATAGACCAGAATTGAAGACCCAAAAATAAAACCACACTCTTACTGTCAGCTGATATTCGACAAAGGAGCTAAAGACATACAATGGAATAAACAGAGCCTCTTCAACTACTGGTGCTGGGAGAACTGGGCAGCCATACGCAGAAAACTCAAAGTAGACCCAAGCCTATCACCATGCACCAAGATCAACTCAAAATGGATCAAGGACCTCAATATCAGACCTGAATCCTTGAAACTACTGAAGGACAGAGTAGGAAGGACGCTAGAACTTATAGGCACAGGAAGGAACTTCCTGAGTATAGTCCCAGGGGCACAACAAATAGGGGAGAGACTCAACAAATGGGACCACTACAAATTAAAAAGTTTCTGCACAGCTAAGGACATAGCCACCAAAATAGAAAGACAGCCAACCATATGGGAAAGGATCTTTAGCAGCACAGCAACAGACAAAGTCCTAATATCTGTCATCTACAGAGAACTCAAGAAACTAAGCCCCTCTAAGCCCAATAAATCAATTAGGAAATGGGCAAAGGAGCTAAAGAGAGAATTCACAAGAGAAGAGATAAAAATGGCAAAGAAACATATGAGGAAATGTTCAACATCCTGGTAGTAAAGGAAATGCAAATAAAAACAACCCTGAGATACCACCTCACTCCAGTTAGAATGGCCTATACTCTGAACTCAGGCAACAACAAATGCTGGAGGGGATGTGGGGAAGGAGAAGCCCTTCTCCATTGTTGGTGGGAGTGCAAATTAGTACAACCACATTGCAGAACTGTATGGAGGTTTCTCAAAAAGCTCAATATAGACCTACCCTATGACCCAGCCATACCACTCCTAGGCATCTATCCTGAACAGCAGGTCTCAAGATATCAAAAAGACATTTGTACTTCCATGTTTATCGCGGCACAATTCATAATAGCCAAAATATGGAAACAACCCAGATGCCCCTTCACAGATGAATGGATTCAAACAATATGGTACCTATACACAATGGAATACTACATAGTGATTAGGAATGGTGAAATATTGTTATTCGCAGGGAAATGGTCAGAACTTGAACAAATAATGTTGAGCGACACAAGCCTAGAACATAGAAAACAAAGGGGCATGATCTCCCTGATATATGACTGTTAAGATGGGGTGATGGAGAGACAGTAGAGACCAGGTCTGTGAAACCAAAAACTGCTTGTCAAATGGTATTTCCCACAGGATTGGGTCAGCGACCCAACATTATGTAACTAAAGCCAAACAACTACTCAACATATAAAGGTCAAAAATTGACCTCTCAGTGGAATACAGTAGCTCAAAAGCTATCTATGTACATTCATATAAGACTACTGTTGACATATTGTCTAATGTCGACATTACATTTAAAGTCCTAGGCGAATTTTCTTTGGTGTAGGCCACGTGGCTACTGTATATGTTCTTGGTACATTGGGTATTGTATATATGTCTACCTGACCTAGGGAAGGGAAAGAAAAACAGGGTGTAAGATATCACAAGACATGTACACACTGCCCTACTATGTAACTGTACCCTTTTTGCCCAACACCTTATCAAAAATTTTCTGTTTAATTAATAAATAATTTTTTAAATAAAAATAAATATGTAATGCATTTCAACAGAAGTATTTATTCACTTTAATCTGATATTACTTGGGAGACATTCAGAAAAGGAGATGGGAGGAGATCAGTCATATAAAGGAGAATTTGAGAAGCAGGGAAGATTTGAATTGAGGATATGAGTTGTGAGGTGAGAAGTTGAGAGCCAAAGAGAGATAAGTATGGGAGGATAGAAGACAGAATGAAAAAGTAAAAGAAAAAAAAAACTCAGAGGAATATATGAAACAATAATATTGCACATATAATACTAACAATACTACCAGTTTGATTCTCAAAAAAGCACATAATATCAGAATGTCAGTATTAATCACATTTACTAGAGAAATTTGGGAAATCCTGACAAATATTTAGCATTTGCTTCTCTTTCTTCAAGACTCATGAAAGACCACCCAGGAAACACTTTTCTATTCAGCCTATAATTACTAGGTTTCATCTTTCTTATTGCTTCTGACAAATAAAAACATATGTTAACATGCTCTAGTCTTTGTGCTAGCATTTAGCTCTAATGATTTAATTACCATGGCATGCAATCTATGTACACATTTATTCTATTCATTTCCTGAATTAAGTAAATCTTCCATGACCCATGCTTATATGGAAAGTGACAGTGAAATGTAAGAAACTAATCCAAAACTTTCATGGTTTCATCTATAAGAATTGGACCATACAGAGAACAAAAAGCTGAGGGAAGTGGCATCAATTCACTCCACATTTGTTGATTAAGCAGTACTACACAGGAGGAAAACAAAAATAAATAAGACACTATGCAAGAACTTTAATAAGACACTATCTATGTGTGATATCATTCAGAGGGGTGTGGGGAAAATCTACCATAATTAAAACACAGAGTGACAGGTGTGAAGAGAGAGGACAAAATGCCACAGTGAGCTTCAGAAAAGACTTCATTCCAGACTGGAGGGTGAATGAAGTAGGAAGCCATGGAAAGGGCATGAGAAATGAGCTCTGAGCAGTGACTTGGAGCAGGGTAGAAGAAATTGATATTCTAGGCAGAGAGTCATGAGAAATGCCCTGAAATGGAAGAGAATAAGACAGGTTCAACCAAGTAAGATTAGTCGTCCAAGTGGCAAGGTCAGGAACAGAATGTGTATCAGGAGAAAGCAGTGAGGGATGGATAGAAGGAAAGCAAATCAAGACCATTAAAGGTCTCGCTTTCATAGTTTTTGAACTTTAATGGAAACCATGTAGAGTCCCTGGAAAATTTTACAAGAAAAGGACATAAATGTAAGTGCATTCTAGAAAGATGAATCTAGACACATGAAAAATGAAACAGAGAAAATGAAAACACAGAGAGTTAGAAAGCTACGGTAATATTATTGAAAACATAGAATACAAACATATTTAAAATGACTCAGTGTTGAGGGGAATAGAGGTAGAATTGTGGCCTTGGTTTATCAAGTGTTTGGATGAGTAGAGTTATTTGATGAGCTGAGACAAATTGATTCATTCACTAAGTCCATTGGGTGTTTATGACAGCTGTAGGTACTAGGGATAGAGAAATAAAAGTATGAACAAGATCCATTTGCTCATAGAGCATTAGTTCTGGGGGTAAGAGTAGCATAGAGTTTACCAAGAGGAAATTTATTTAATTTCTGTGTTTGGTTGAACACTTACATAAGAATTTAGTAGGAACATGGCAATTTTGTCTAAAGATAGTTACAGAGGAAGGAACATCTAAAGAATCTTGAAGCCCAGAGAATGAATGAGAACAGAGAAGAGTATGAGGAATGGATAAATACTAGAAAATTGATAGAGAATCCTGGACCATCGATTCAGAGATGTTAATAGGGAGAGAAGAGGATAGACACATTAAAATCATTAAAGTTCACTTACTTTTGGAAGGCTTGAAAGTTTGAGGAAGCAATTTGTGCAGATATGGTGTCCTTGTATTTTCAGCAGCAGAAGAAACAGAACAGATTTATGAAAAGATTCTGTATTCCAGGTTTGTTCAAGGGAGGTGACTGCATTGAAAATATTGGTCTTACTTGTATAATGAGCAGAATATTGAACTGTGAGTTTTAAACAAAGAACAGAGGGGCTGAATGAGTAGGACAGAATCAGGGAACCAATCATTTATCTGTGAGCTCCCAGAACAAGCAAGAAGATAGGAGCCTTGTGGGAATGCAGCCTTCCTGTAGAGATGTGGGGGAGAGTGGAGGTGAAGGGGAAACCTGGGAAATTGGAAAGTGAAGGAGAATTCATTTGTCTTAGAAATAGGGCTTTCCGAGAAAACAGTTTCAGCGAGTAATGAGGTTTGAAGAAGAAATCCACAACACCATAAAAAGTGTATACTCATGAAATAAAGATTGTGGGCTGGAAGTGCTTTGATGCATGTATAGCAAAAGGGACAGAGATTTGAAACATCCCATGTTCCCTATCGCTTTTTATGCAGTGCTCAATACACAGTGAGGTGAGAGTAGGGTGTGAATTACTATCTTCTTAAATGCCAGTCCTGGTCTATTCCTAGGTTTGTCTTTAAGTATTTTGTAGCATTCATTTTAAATTTCAGGATTTATCATGAGCCAAACACATTTTGCAAAAGATAAATCATAAAAGCTCTGAATGCACTCTTTATCTGAAATATGTAGCTATAATCCCTCTGTACAAAAACAACTTTACAATAACACCTTTACAAAAGTCACCTTTTCAATAAAAATAAAAAATGCAAAATAAATCAGCTCTGAAAATATGTATTCTATTATTTTAGGTTAAGTGTAGCTTCCTTTTACCAAAATGCAAATATTTTTTTTTTCTGGAGAATGAAGTATACTCTGAAGAATTTTTTTAAAAAGGCATTTCTTCAAATACTTTTATATCAAAATACTGTGTATGCTTCTAAAAGTTTTCATTCTAAATTGTACAGTTTGTTTCAACAATTAAATTGCTTAGTTTATGGGCAATGTTTCATAGACTTCAAGGTAAAGGTGAACATAGGAATTGAAATGCAATCTACAAGAACAAGTAGTATTTTCTCTACAAACTATACAAGTTTGGCATCTTTGAGGCAGACCTTTCAAGAAATATCTATGAAGTGTGTAGAAGGGCGAACTGTACTGCAAAACAAGTGCTTCACCAAAAGTAATGTGATGCCACCATTCTCTTCTGATCCAATTTGTATACCTTGTAGACTCATTGGATTCCCTTGCCTAAAAATGTTATCTCATAATTTTAAAGTGAATTTAGCATTTCAACTTTATAAACAAACCCACTTATGTTCACTGTAAGTTCATATTCTGGGGATGGATCTGACAATGTTTATATTTAGAAGGATTAGAGTTAGTTATAAATAAAAGAAAACCCAACTTAATAGCTTTAATGCCTTAGAAATTTATTTTTCATGAAAATTAAGACTGAAGAGATACTGGCAGTCCCAGTGTGTTACAGGTGTTACAGATCTCTGTTCCTTCACGTTAGTTGCTTTACTATCCTCTCTCTTTAAATTAACTTGACTAAAATTATGGGTGTCACTTCTTGCTTAGTCTGGATGAGAATATTAACAACACTTTGCTCTACAGACATCTGGCAAATAAAGTCATAAGGAGAGCTAAAATTCAAGGGATGTATTTTATTAGAAAGGGAGAATGAATTTCCAGTGGACACAGAAACCCCAGTCCCACTACTCCTCATTTTTAGTGGAGGAAATGTGAACATTACATGCATTGGCTGCTTTGAATGGTTCAGAAATGGGTTCCTGTCCACAGATGGCATGTTTTGAGCTCACCACCACCCTACCAGACTTGTAATAGAAATTGGAAATAAGCTAAGCCATGCAGTTAGAACTGGATTCTAGAAATCTCTTCTTTCTCCAGACTTGATCCCAAGTGGATATATACGTAGGACTATAAGAGGCCACTTTAAGTGTAATGTCAATGGAAAATACTGATGCAAGAGATGTAGAGAGATCAGGGGACTAATAAATTTCCAGTCTGAGATAGAGTCTTGCCTGTCTTAGATATGTTAGATATATCTATCTTTGGATATACATTATAGTGTATTTTGTTAGGAAGAGTAAATGCTATTAATTAAGAGAGGTCTGAAATTGAAGGAAATAGGAAGCGAACACAGAAGTTACATTCTATCTTTTTGACATCCATCAGTTCCATTTAAAATTTTACCTTAGTGCCAGTTAATGCTAAGCTTGAAGAAAAGAACAAAAAAAAAACACAAAAAAATTAAATTTGTAATAGATAATATGGTTGGTTGGTTCCCATCCAGCTGATTTCTTTAACTATTAAGTACTTTTTTTGGGGGGGAAGGCACTTCAGTTTGTCAATACATTCTGTAATGTCAGACACTGTTCACTTAATTTTGCAGACATGGCTACAGAGAATGGGGAAAGCAATGTACTTAGTGGAAACTAAGACAGACTCTAACTTGCCTGTTATCCAGTTGGAAAGGCAGCAACAGTGGGAAACAAAACTAAACACTGAGAGCTCATTTCAGGTCTCTATACAGAATAACCATTCCTATAGGCACATTCAAGGCAGTGTGGTATTGAGTCAAAATTTTGAAACTCTTTCCTGTAATAAAACTAAATAACTCTAAAGAAAAGTCAAAGCCTTTCATTTGAGTGTTGATGTCTCCCGATTCTGTAATTTGTCTGAATTTTATATACTTCTCACTCAGCTCAAACTTCTGGTTAGACTGATTACTAAGGAAGATAAATATTGAGCTACAGTAAGGAAATTCTTACAACAGCAGGAAATACCTACATGGCTAGTTAGCTCTCATTTGTGTAGACCAAACTAATTATAAAATACATAACAAATGTTGGATGCATCAAAGATAAAGGGCATGGATAAACCAATCAAAAATATACTCCTAAAGTTCCTTGTGTAACTTGGGGTTCATAATATTATTTGCAGAGGAAGATAAGGTAGTCCTTGTGCTTAATCATAATATGTAATAATATTTAAATGACTTTCATCTGCAATCAGCCCAGAAAAAAAAGCTGTAAACATAGAATAGACTGTAAATAGTAACAAAAATATGAAAGAATAATTGATAAAGAAGAATATAGAATCAGCAGAAAGTTAAGATGAGCGAAAATACGAAATTGTTAAAGTAAACATGAAAGGATTAATATGTGAAGTACTACATTTAACTAGTGATAAATAGATGAATTGAAAAGATTCTTTTATCAAGCATTAAGAAGTAGATTAGGGTAAATTGAAAGTGTAGATAGTAAGACACTTTATAGTTTTAATGAATGAAGCAATACTTATTTGGGATGCTTAAATCAAAACGCATACACATTCTAAGACTTTGAAGGTAATGGAAGCACGGTAAGCAAGGTGCTTCTGGGAATGAAGCAGGTTTTGAACAGATACAGGATGAGAAGGCGTGAAAGTCATGGTAAATTAACTGTATACATGGTCTCCTCACATTTGTATACACTGTCTTACTAACAGTAAATATTACACAACTCAAAATGACAACTTTCAGTTTTGTTTGGGATAAACACAACTTCAAATATCCTAGAAACAAGAGCTCTATTCTAGGGCAACATGAACTTCTCTATGTGGTATAGAACACCAGCAGGTAAATAAGCACAGAAATGACTTCATCCCACTCCAGGCAACAGAAACTACACACAGTGAGTGACTTGGTGAAGTAGTGCTATCAAACACACAGAATAAATACAATTCTGTATTCAACCTGACTTCCTCTTATGTGATTATGTGGTTTACTTGTTGTGAAATTAGTTTTACCTTTACTTTTATTTATATAAATATTACACACATTATTATATAAATATTATAAATGTTATATAAGTGTTTTATTATCTTTAAGCAGTTATATGTAGGAGTTTCATAAAACAAGCAGGTTATGAATACAATTTGATTCATTCACATGACACCCCTTTCAATGTTTTCACTCATTCTTCCAAATCTACCCCATTTCCTTACTCTTCTTAATTTTGCTGGATAGGAACTGAATTTTCGACTGTATTCTCTCCCCTTCTTTTCTTCATTTGTCTACCTCCTCTCTTTGACTTCATCCCACCTCTTTCAAGTGTTTGAAAATTCATTTAAATTAAATTAAATTAATTTATTTATTGATGTGAGTCTTGCACTTGAACTGAAGTTTTCACGTTCTTACTCAGCTTCTTGGCTTATACTGGTGCTCTACCATTTGAGCTATTCTTCCCATTCTGATCTTTTGCTAGTTATGTCCATAAGACGTTTGCACATTACTCTGCCCATTCTGGCTTTGACCTGACAACTTCATATCTCAGCTTCATGAGTAGATAGAATTATAGGCATGAATGACCAGTGCCCAGAAATGTTAGAAAATTCTAACAATTACAATTATGGTGGTGAACCAACTGTTCATGTTGTTTGAAGAAACACCTGTTTTAGAGAAACTGTAAACATCAAACATATAAACAAGTCCCCAATGTAAGAAAATAGACAGTAGCAATTAATATTAAGAAACAGATAGCTTCACAATAGTAAAACAAAATTATATCAATTACTTGCTGAATTATTAGAAGATTAAGAAGTATTTATGTATTATATGAGTTAGGAAAGGCAATATACTGATATATTAATAAACATCCAAGATCTCAATGGCTCTTTTAAGAAGAACAACTTAATTCCTGCTTATATCATATGTCTAATAGGTGTTGAACTTGAGATTTGTTCTGGTGGTCAGAGCTCCAAGGCCTGGAATGTTGATGAAGCTGTGATGTGAAGTGTTGCTGGTCACCAAGGCATACATGTGTGGCAATACCAAAGCTTAGAGACTTTTCATATCTGTTGTTGCAGGTGATTCCATTGTGTGAACTTACCACACTTATTTATTGTGGTATCAATAGGATTGTTTCAGGTTGTTTTATGATGCAAATGAGTCTAAATTATACTTGAACATGTCTTCGGCTGCAAATTTCCGTTAAGTGGGAAAATATAAAATATATTTCTTCATTATTATGGTTCCTGGAAGTCACATTTTATTCCCACATGTAATATTTTAGCTCTCCTCCCTCCCTTAGAACTTTCTGTTTACTCTCCCTTCTGTGTTTACATCACAGTGCTCAATGTTCATCTAAGGAGCTATGTGTCACTCATTTATTTTGTGTATTGTCTATCATCTGCTTACTAGAATATAAGCTCCATTACAGCCAAGATTTCTGTTTATTTTGTTTATGGCTGTCTTCCTAATATACAAAAGACCTAATGACTTTTATTGAATGAATTTCTTTATAAAATCATGTAGTCATGAATGTGGTTGGTTTCCATATCCCCTCAGATACTTATTGCATGTTGTGTTAATTTGTCTGTGTACTTCCTATTTGTTGCTATTATTGATTTTGCTTCAATTATTTTTTCTTGGCAAAACATTTACTTGTTTTATATTTTAATTTACCAATTTTCAGTTGGTTACTGTTAAATGAGGGGATTTTGTTTCAAGATTTAATAGGTCTATCATTTTTACAATTTAGAACATTTGTTACTTTTGTTCATTGGATATGCAACACATTTGCTTTTCAGTCAGTTTCTGGTAAGCTATTTTCTTAATGTAGTCAATGTCATTTTTTTTCCTTTATGGATTCTAGATTTTATGTACAATTTAGAAAGACTTTTAAAATCTTACCACTGGAGCATTTCAAAATTACAAACATTTTAAAATTTCAAAATTAGAAATGAAAATGTAGTATTTTCTTTCTCAAAACTTTATGCTTACTTTAAGTCTTCACAAATACAAGTTTTATTTTGCTTTAAAGAATGAAATGAAGAGCTATTCTCATTGTTCTATTATTTGCCATGATTTATAGAATTATCCTTGTTTTCTAATATTGTAAAGTACTTTCATTACCACAAGTTATGGCCAATTTTTCTCTCTCCTCGGCTTCACCATTTGTTCTAATTATATATAGTACATAAAAATATTTCCAGTGTAGGATTTTTAAAACCATTTAAAATTTACAAAATTTCTTAAAATTATAGAAGTGTTAAGCCTTTATTGACTGTTTCCATTACCTTCACATATGTACGTTTAAAAGAAAATAGTATAATTGCTTAGTTTCATATAGGTAAACAATACCAAACTCAGGACTAAAAACTAAAAACAAAAAAAGCGCAACTATCAGAAAAGTCCTCTTGGATTGCACTAAATAAACAAACTTATTCAATTATACCTTACTATCCCAAAGCATAGGATCTCTCTCTCTCTCTCATTCTCTCTCTCCCTTTCTCATTCTTTCTCCCTCTTCTTTTCCTTTAACTTTTTCCTCTATTCCCCTTCTCATAGACCACAATCCTCCTATTTCCATTTCACACACAGTGGATATTGCAGTTGTGAGCTTGCTATGCCCAACAAAATATTCCTTCAGTTATTTCATTCTATTTCATTTTTAAAGTTGTTATGTCTAATTCAACACTTGTGAACTTTATCTCTGGATACTGCAGTGCACTTTTACCACCATTCTGTCTCTGATTGATTATTTGAAAATAAGCATCATATACATTAGCTTTATATTCTTCATCTTAATTCTTTCATCTCAAATATTTAATTCTAATACTTCTTAACAGGTTTATATATTTTAAAAAGATTCAAATTTTACCTAGAATAACTTTTTGCAGTATTTCATTAATTGTCTAGGATGTTTGAGTGCAGAATTTTATTAATTGCAAGGACAAAAATTATATATTCTTCAGATAAAAGATATGTGCAATCAATTATCATGCAAAAATACTTCTCCATGGCGGTCTTGATTGAAAAACAACAACAACTTAGAAACAGTATTGTAGTCCTGAGTTCAAGCTCCAGTATTGGCACAAAAAATAAACAAATAACGCTGACTTTATTCAGGAAATTTGCAAATTAATAATTTTAACAATATTAAGTTCTGGCAATGATGAAGAATAAGTGAAATCTCATATGGTGTCAATGAATGTCTGCTGTGACATAACCATTTTGTAAAACAGTTTGTCAGTTTCTCATCAAGCTAAATGTAACATCTAATTCATTAATTATGCTAAAATAAATTTCAGAACTCTCTGTTTGCAGAAATATTGGTTCAGGGTTGCCTCTTTCACATATCCTTTTACCTTATACAGAGAGAAAGATGGTCCCACAAACATATCCTTGTCCCAACCCTCAGTGGATGTAAACTTATTAGCAACAAAGTCTTTGCAGATATCAGTGAAACTGAAAATCTGGGGTGCGAAGATTCACCTAGAGAACCTAAGGAGTCCAATTTGATGGCATGGGTGATCCTTGTGGCCTTATCATTGCAAAAAGGAAGCAGACAAGTTGAAGATCAGATATGATCACTGCTCTTCCATTTTTGAACATGGAGGAAGAAAAATGTGTGCATTCCTAGAAAATAGAAAATACCAGCAAAATTCTGCCTCCAGACATCAGTCCTGAAGCCATTTTGACTTTAGACTTTTGATGCCTACTTCAGACTTCTCACCTACAGAACTCTAAAATAGTGAACCTGTGGTGGTTCAAACCTCTAATCCAGGTGTGTTGGTACAGGCATGTAGTGTCCACAACTCAGGAAGTAACTAGGGAAAAATTCCAAATTCTAGGCTCACCCTCACAAAAGTTAGTGAATTTCTATCACTATATAAAAAATGGATAAAACTAAAACAACAGTATTAAAAAACAGAAGGATTAGGCATGTAGCTCAAATGGCTTACTTACATAGCAAGTCTGAAGATTTGAGTTCAATAACCACTACCTCCTAGGGAAAAAAATGAAAGAGAAACTTAAAATAGCTAATAATATCCATTATAGACACTATTCATAAACAAAAAGAATCAACTCTTAACACATATACAAGTATTGGTGAATCACTATAAGGTTTCGCCAAATATTTGTCAAATAATTCCTTCTAGTGTTTTTTTTTTTCAAATTTGAAATATTCATTTAAAGTAAATATTTGGCTATCTTGGGTAGAGGTTACGATATTGCATACAAGGGAACATGAGGGTAATTTTCTGAGAGATAGAAGGTATTCTATATTTTTATATGGTGGTAGATGTATATGTAAGTGCATTTGTAAAATTTCATCAAGCAGAACAATTTAACATTTTAGCATTTAACATTTTAGCAGAACAATTTAGCATTTTATTATCTTTCAGTACAGTTTACAAGTAAAAAAACTAACAAAGTTGGAATTAAGAAATGTGAACTAATTTATTTTATACAGATTTAAAATGAAAATGCTAAGTACAATTAGAATTGGAAACTTACACAAAGCAATTACCATGAATAAATTCATTAGGAACTTAGAAAACTACTTACAAAAAATACCAGTATAAAATATTTTTTTCTGAAAGGAATTTCAAAGTTTTATGGCAGAAATCCAAAACTGCTTACATTGTTCCACACAATTTAATTTATAGTGACAAAAGTTAGTGTAAATTAATCTAAACCCATGCATAACTTTTCATTATTGAAACATTATTGGTAGGTAAAAAAATTAAAGACAATGGTGAATGTTTTAATTTTATTTAATGTGTACTATGTTCTATTCTAAATATGATCCTTGTTCCCACTTTTCTAACTACCTTGTGTGAGAGACAAGTAAGCACAGGTTTCTATGGTCCTATGTACACAGAATCATGACTCATTTAGATTTGGCCTGGGATACACAGAGAGGATGAAGCTAGCAAGACAACCTGTGACCAAAACAAGTACAGCCTCAAAATTGTGAACTCAGTTACTGTAAAACACTTGCTCAGCTATGTGATCATTTTTATTTATGAAATATTGTGACATTTTCCACAAAGATTCCTCTCTTCACCCTTTATTCTATTGACATCTATTTCTATTTGGTTCAGTATGTGGTTTTGCGAAAATTGAGTGACTTCTCATTTTCTAACCTTGAAGAGGAAATACACATTGGAGTTCCTGATGACTTTCCCTCCCAGCATCACTTCCCATGATTAATTGGTGTCTCTTCACAAATTCTACTTTTCGTTCTATTTATTATTTAGTATTTTTATTCAATTTATTATTATCATTTATTATTATTATTTTATTATTATTATATGGTTCTATTATGGCTTTCATAAAGTACTGGCAAGTGGGAGCTAAAACAACAGAAATTTATCTCTCAGAGTCCTAGAGTCTGGGAAGCCCAGATCAAAGAATCAACAAATTTGCCTCCTCTGGATCTTCTACTCTTGTTTCTTAGTGATTGACTTCCTGTGTATCTGCACATAGCCTCCCTCTACACCTGGCATCTGTTGTATATTTTCATCTTCTAATGACATAAACACTACAGCCCTTGTAAACAATTATGGCCTCTTTAGAGTTTGCTTCTTCCACATTTTTTTATTTTAATATTTTATTATCAAACTGAATTACAGAGAGGTTACAGTTTCATATATTAGGCATTGGATACATTTCTTGTACTGTTTCTTACCTCGTCTCTCATTCCCCCTCCCCAAACCCTTCCCCCTTTCCTTTTCCCCCTCCATGAGTTGTTCAGTTCACTTACACCAAACAGTTTTGCAAGTATTGCTTTTGTAGTTGTTTGCCTTTTTTTACCCCATGTCTCTCAATTTTGGTATTCACTTTCAATTTCCTAGTTCTAATACCAGTATACACGGTTTCCAATATACTCAGATAAGATACAGACATAGTGTAGGTACAACCACAGGAAGGTGATACAAGAACATCATCAATAATAGAAGCTACAGTTACACATGGCACGTTGAAAGTAGTTACAACTGTGATATAACAATCGTTTCCATAAATGGAGTTCATTTCACTTAGCATCATCTTATGTGTTCATAAGGGTATAGCTATTGGGCTCTTGTGATGCTCTGCTATGACTTGCCTAAACCTGTACTAATTATTCCCAATAAGGGAGACCATAGAGTCCATGTTTCTTTGGGTCTGGCTCACTTCACTTAGTATACCTTTTTCCAGGTCCTTCCATTTCCTTTTAAAATGGGGCAATGTCATTCTTTCTGATAGAGGCATAAAATTCCATTGTGTATATGTACCACATTTTCCTGATCCATTCGTCTACTGAGGGGCATTTGGGTTGGTTCCAGATTCTAGCTATGACAAATAGTACTGTGATGAACATTGTTGTGCTGGTGGCTTTACTGTGATTTTATTTGTGGTCTTTTGGATAGATAACTCAAAAGTGGGGCTGCTGGGTCATAGGGGAGCTCAATGTTTAGCCTTCTGAGGAATCTACATACTGCTTTCCAGAGTGGCTGAACCAGTTTACATTCCCACCAACAATGAAGTAGGGTTCCCTTTTGGCCACATCCCCTCCAACAATTGTTACTGTTAGTTTTCTTGATAAAGGACATTCTTACTGGGGTGAGATGGAATCTCAATGTTGTTTTGATTTGCATTTCTTTTATGGCCAGTGATGTAGAGCACTTTTTCCTATGTCTCTTGGCCATTCTCATTTCCTCATCAGAGAAGTCTCTTTTTAAGTCTTTAGCCCACTTAATGAGGGGGCTATTGTTTCTTTGTGATTTTGTTGTGGAGGACATAATTTTTTTAGTTCTTTTTATATTTTAGATATGAGGCCTTTGCTCATTGAATGGCTGGTAAACATCTTCTCCCAGTCTGTGGGCTTTCTGTTTATCTTGCAAGCTATGTCCTTTGCCATGCAGAAGACCTGCAGTTTGATGCAGTCCCATTGGTTCAACCTTTCTTTGATTTGTAGCTTTTGTGGGTCAATGTTAAGGAAGTTCCGTCCTGTGCCAAGGAGCCCAAGTGTTTCTCCTATTCCTTCCTTTAGTGTTTTCAGGGTGTCTGTTTTGATTTCGAGGTCTTTGATCCATTTGGAATTGATTTTGGTGCAGGATGATATAATAAGGATCTAGTTTTACTTTGTTGCATGTGTTGAACCAGTTTTGCCAGTACCATTTGTTAAAAAGGCTATCATTCTTCCATACAATTGTTTTAGCTCCTTTATCAAAGTTTAAGTAGCTGTAGTACTGTGGGTTCATTTCTGGGTCTTCAATTCTGTTCCACTGGACTTCAGGCCTGTTCCAGTGCCAATAACAAGCTGTTTTTATTACTATAGTTTTATAATACACCTTGAAGTTGGGTATTGTAATTCCTCCAGCACTGTTCTTTCTGCTTAGGATTGTTTTTGTTATTCTAGGTTTTTATTGTTCCATATGAATTTTTGGATTGCTTCTTCCATTTCATTAAAAAATGGTGTTGGGATATAAATGGGTATTGCATCGAATTTGTAGATAGCCTTTGGCAATATTGCCATTTTGATTATATTAATCCTCCCAATCCAGGAGCATGGGAGGTTTTTCCATTTCCTTAGTTCTGCCTTAATTTCGTTTTTCATGTTTTGAAAGTTCTCATCATAGAGGTCTTTCACTTCTTTGCTTAAGGTTATTCCTAGGTATTTTATGTTTTTTGAGGCTAATGCAAAAGCAGTTACTTTCCTGATTTCAGTCTCAGTCTTCGAGTCATTAGCATACAGAAAGGTCATTGATTTTTGAAGGTTTATTTTATATCCTGCAACTTTGCCAAAGTTTTGGATCAGCTCTAGTAGCTTGGGGGTAGAGTCTATGGGGTTCTTTAGGTATAGGATCATGTCATCTGCGAAGAGAGAAAGTTTAACTTCACCTTTCCTATTTGGATCCCCTTTATATTTTCTTCTTGCCTAATTGCTCTGGCTAGGAATTCTAGTACTATGTTGAAGAGCAGGGCAGAGCGTGGACTTCCTTGTCTTGTTCGTGATGTTAATGGAAATGACTTTAGTTTTTCACCATTTAGAGTTACGCTTGTTGTTGGTTTGTCATAAATTCCCTTATTATATTCAGGAATGTTCCCTGGAATCCCAGTTTTTCCAGGGCTTTTAGCATAAATGGGTGCTGGATTTTATCGAATGATTTTTCCACATTGAGTGATATAACCATCTGGTTCTTTACCTTGCTCTGTTTGATGTGGTGGATTACATTAATTGACTTGCATATATTGAACCGACTTTGCATCCCTGGGATGAATCCAGTTTGATCATGGTGTATGATTTTTTTAATGACCTGTTGAAGTCAATTGGCTAGAATTTTGTTGAGAATTTTTGCGTCTATGTTCATCAGGGAAAACGGTCTATAATGTTCTTTCTGTGATGACTCCCTGCCTGGTTTTGTGATGAGGGTTATACTGGCTTCATAGAATGTGTAGTGAATGTTCGCTTTCAAGTTCATTGAAGAGTTTGAGAAATATTGGTGTGGGTTCTGTTTTGAAGGCCCTGTAGAAATCTACTGTGAATCTGTCTGGACCTGGGCTTTTCTTGGATGGGAGATCACTTACGGCCATTACTATTTCAATAATGGATATGAGTCTGTTTAGAAAGTTTAAATCTTCATGGTTTAGTTTGGGGATATGAATTTTTTTCTAGGAAACCATCCATTTCTTCCAAGTTCTCAAATTTGTTGGCATAAAGGTTTGCAAAATAGTCCCTTATTGTGTTCTGAATTTTGGTTGTTTCTGTGGTGATGTTACCTGTTTCATCTCTTATCTTGTTTATGGAGTGTGCTGCCTTTGTTTTTTGGTCAGGTTTGCTAGGGTTCTATCTTTTGATTTTTTCAAAGAACCAACTCTTTGTTTTGTTGATTCTTTCGATGGTGTTTTTGGTCTCTAATTGATTTAATACTGATTTGATTTCAATTATTTGCTTCTGTGTATTGACTTGGGGTTTGGCTTTTTGTTCCGTTTTAATTTCTTCAATGACCACTGATGGTTCAGCACTGTGTTGTTTAGTCTCCATGAATTGTAGGATATTCTGTAGTGGCTGTTTGAGTTGAGCTCTAATTTTATTCCATTGTCGTCTGAGAGAATGCAGGGAATGGTTTTGATGCTTCTGAATTTGTACAGATTTCCTTTGTGCCCTAAGATGTGATCTATTTTGTAGAATTTTCCGTGTGCTGCTGAGAAGAATGTGTATTCTGTTGTTGCTGGGTGGAATATTCTGTAGATGTCGGTTAAGTCTAGTTCGTCTTTGTAATTTCTGTGATTTCTTTCTTCAGTTTTTGGCGTGTTGATCTGTCCAGAGGTGATAGTGGAATGTTAAAAGTCCCCAACTATCAATGTGTTTGGGTCTCTGAGTGTTTTTAGAGTCAGTAGTGTTTGTTTGATGAAGTTGGGTGCTCCTGCATTTGGTGTGTAGATATTTAAAATGGTTATATCCTATCCCTTTATTGGTATGTAGTAACCTCCTTTGTCTCTTCTTACCTTTTGTAATTTGAAGTAAATTTTGTCTGATACTAGGATTGCAACTCCAGCCTGCATATGGGGTCCATTTGCTTGATAGATTTGATTCCAGCCTTTCACTTTTAGAAGATGTTTACTTTTGCTGGATAGATGTGTCTCTTGGAGGCAGCAGAAAGATGGATCTTGATTTTTGATCCAACTTATGAGCCTATATCGTTTGATTGGAGAATTAAGTCCATTAATGTTGAGAATTATGTTTGAGAGCTGATCATTTGTTCCTTTCATTATCACTATCTTTTTAAAAGCTCTGTCTTCCCATTTCTTGATCTGATATTCTGGTTTACTATTTAGGGTTCATTTCTCTGTCTGTTTTGGGATCTTGATTATTTTTCCCTATATAGTACATCTTTGAGGATTTTCTGCAAAGCTGGTTTGGTGGAGATATATTGTTTCAGTTTTTCCTTACTGTGGAAGACTTTTTTTTGACCTTCGGCTATGAATGAGGCTATTGCTTGGTACAATATTCTTGGTTGGTAGTTAGTTTTATTTAGGGTTTAGCATACCTCATTTCAGGCTCTCCTTGCTTTCATGGTCTCTTCTGAGATGTCTGGGGTAATTCTGATTACTTTTCCTTTATATATTATAGTATTCTTCTCCCTAACAGCTTTAAGGATTCTTCCCTTGAACTCTATTGATCCTCTTTTGGTCACAATGTGTCGGTGGGATGTCCTATTCTGATCTGGTCTGTATGGGGTTCTAAATGCTTCTTGTATCAGTATAGGCCTATCCTTCTTGATATTTGGGAAGCTCTTGGCTAATATTCTGTTAAATAGGTTGCCTATTCCATTAACTTCTTTCCCCAGGTTTTTATCAATACCTATTATCCTTAAATTGTGCTTCCTGATTTTTTCTTGGAGCTCCTGGAGTTATCTGTTTTAACGATTGGATTGGTTTTTAATTGACTTTTTATTTTTCTCCATAGATTCTAGGGAATCTTCAGCTCATGAGATTTGATCCTCTGCTTCAGTTAGTTGGGACTGTAGGCTAGCTACTTGATTTTGAATCTCTTTTCCTTCTGACTGGTCTTTCCTGATGATTTCTATGTCATCTCTTAGGTCTTGCATGGACTTTCTTACTTCATTAATTTGGTTTTGAGTGCTGTCTCTCAAATCTTTTACCTGGGTAGCAATATTTTCATGTGACTCTTGAATTTCATTTATCTTTCTATTTGTTGAGGTCATGAAATCATCTATTACTTTATGGAAGGATAGCTGTATTGATTCAAACTTTTCATTTAACATGTTTCTCAGTAGACTTTGTAGAGCATTTTGAGGATTCTCTTCTATGTCTTTGATTGACTGCTCTGTTTCCTGCTTGTTTTGAGTGGGAGATAAGACTCCATTTTTTGCCATCTTTCTTGTGTTTCTTCTGCCCATTTTGATTGGGAACGTGAATCTACTAGCACCGTTTAAGACCCAAAGCAGATCTTACCAAGCAATGTTGTGTAAATCTTAGAAGTTCATAATTATATACAGATACCTTGTATACCTGTATATAAAATTAGATTTGGTGTTCCTAAAGAATACAATTTTAATATAACAACCAATCCTGAGCCCTGTATTCAGTAGTTACTTATTTACTGTTACAACCCTATGAGCAATTCTTGTTCTTATATTAAGTTCTTTTAGTACTGGCTTTCTCTATGAACCCCTTTTATTCACTCAGATTCAGCAGGGATACCCTCTATCCAATAACCAGGAGTCAATGTGGAGTTCCTGGAAGTAAGTCAGGAGGGTAAGTTAGAGGTAGTAAAGAGAATAGAGTGAAATATTTGGGTGTGTGTGCGTGCTGATTTTGGTTTGGTTTCTGTAACATGGAAATGTGGAGGAGTTTAGAATCAGTAGAAAGAACAAGGTTAAAATGATAGACAATGGAGAGTTAGCAGTAAAGAGTGGAGGTGTTATTCATTGGAAAGTATTTTTTAAAGAAAGAGAATGCAAAGAGAGAAATAAAGAAAAAACACTGGAAGACAGATGCCCAAAACAGAGAAAAATTATTTAAAAAAATAGAAAGCAAAAACAAAACAACCAGAAAAATGAACAACAACAATAACAAGAACTAAAACTTGAAAGCACAACAAGGTAAAAATGAAAAAAAAAAACAAACAAAAAACAAATGACGTTTTAGAAATGAAAATATAAACAAATAAAAATAAAAAAGTAAGCTTAAAAATGCTTGAGAAAAAAACATGGAGTCTTCCTTGTTTTTGTGGTCTTTCTACAGTCTCTGGTTTCCTTGTGATGGTCTGCAGTCTTTTTTTCCTCTTGACTGATTTGACTTGCTTTCAGTTAGCAGGGGGTGGATATGATCTGACCCTCTTCTCCTGTTAGTATAATCCTGGGTCTCTGTGGTTCCCACAGCTTGCAGGTAAGGCTAGGGTGTCTACTGTAGATGGGGGATGTGAACAGTCTCTGGATCTGTGGCTCCTCCCGTCTGCTGTGGGGCTGCTGCCTTTAATGCCTGTCTTTGAATTGGCTGTGGACTCAGCAGGGCGGGGCGCCTCTGGCCTGGTTTACCCAGCTGAGAGTTGCTTGCCTAGGGGAGGTTCCTCCCTCCTGGGTGGGGTGGCCTCCTGGGCAGAGCTGGGTATGGAATTCAGCTACATTTCGGACTGGGAATTGGGCTTCGTCTGTGATAGGACCATATATCTGTCTCGGGAACTGTTTGTTCACCCATCTGGCTGTTCTGTGCTGCCAGTAGCTGCTGGCTGCTTTCACTTTTAATTTAGGAATTCCAGTGGGCAGGGCAGGGCACCTCTAGCTGAGCTGAGGCCCAGGATGAGACCCCCCACTTGGGCAGGAGTCATTCTCCTGGGCGGAGCTGGCTCTCACTGGTCAGTCCCTCTTGGCCTTCTCAAAGATGGCCACTTTGTCCTTGCTTTCCCCAGGTGGGCTTTAGTTCTAGTCTGGTGTGACCCTATGCCAGTGTCACAGATGGCGCTTTGCTCTGGCGGTGGGGGAAGGTCTACCTCCCAAAAGCTGCTTTATGGGCGTGAATGAGAATGTCATTCGTGGAGTGCTTATACTTTCTCTGCAATTTGAGCCTGTCTGTGCTCAGCCTGAGATCCGTGTCTGTCTGCTGCCGTCTGGAGGATTTCTTCCTGGTCTTGGTTGAGTGCTTTAGCTGTGGGGAGTGTGGGGTGCTGTGCCGGTGCCGGCACTGGTGTGTTGGCTGGATGCCGCCCGGAGCTCAAATCTGTGTTTTCAGACCAGCAAAGTCGATTTTTCCTTCCTGGCCAGAATTACTGTACTGTTATAACTTACTTTGGCTGTCTTTCTAGGAGTAAAAGTTTCTCTGGGATGGAAAAACTGCGATGTTGGAGGGAGCTCAGCTAGGGCTTTGTTGCTCCTCCGCTGTCTTCCTGGAAGTCTCTCTTCCACATTTTTGTTTCCAAATATATTCACACGGAGGATAAGAACTCCAACATAGGAATTTGTGGAAGTATTGTACTCAATTCAATACATAGGTTTCCATTTCAGGAAATGTTTACATGTTTACTTCCTGTCAACTTTTAACAATTCTTTTTTTTTTCTATCACTTAAGTGGAGGAATAAGTTAGGACTTAGTAAGGACCTCTTATATTATTGTCCTGCCATTAGCTCATCTCTCCTATATGAATAACTGTAAATTGTGTCTACATGCTATTGAGTTTCAAATACATAACTGAATTCTACCAAAGTCCTTTAACCACATAGACACAGCAAGTATCTCAATAATAACTTTAAATCAAGTAAGGGATCCTATCTCACTGTGACAAATAATGGGACAAAGCTTTCCCTCTGGTTCAGTACTAAAACATTAAAAATGCTCATTTGAAATTTTGCTGATGTTTATTTTACGTCTCATTTGACACATTACTGGTTAACACCTATTGATCTATCAGACACTCTTCTATGAGTGTTACATATGTTAATTTATCTTTGTAATCTTTCAGTTTTATCCTGAAGTTATCCTAATTTTGAAGATTCAGAATTTACTCAAAGGGTAAAAAAAAAAAAAAGAATTTACTCAAAGGGTAGGTAAATTAAATTCTTAAGGTCACACAACTTGTAAGTGCCTGTAATTTTCTTTTAAGTCAGAATCCCAGACTCACATTCTCAGCTAGGTGCTATGACTATGAATATGTATATAATGCTTATGTTAAAGGTGACATTTGTAGTCAGGACAAGGTAATGGTAGCCAAAAGAATAGTGGAATAATTAGAATATTACTTGAGAAAATTCAAGGACATTGTTAGATGTTTTTTCTTTATAGTACATGTCAAAATAACTAAAAATGTAGATATAAAATACATTGTTAAATATACAAACATACAAATTCTTTAAAAATAATTTCTTGGTAGCATGGCATTTCAAGATGGAAACAGATTAAAAGTTTGGATTTGAGATCCTGACCTGCAGTCCTGGTGTACCAGTATTTCTTGCTCAATAAATTTTTTTTCTTTTTAATGTTTGGATTTGATTACAACCACTTATTTAAGAAAATTCTATGCCTCAATATACCACAAACAAACAAAAGACAGAAGAAAAATGAAGATGTTAATATAGATTAACAAGGAAAACAGATGCCACAACAGAAAAACAGAAAGTAACATAAATATTGTTAACATGCATTCTATACCTCAGTGAACATAAGAATCACTACAGAAAGAAATGTTAAGAAAGCTTTTTCCCACACCTTGATAAAATACATTTTTAATAAAATTCTCAATGTGGATGTGGGAAATTGGATAAATGACGGGATTGATGTGTGTGTAATTGGTAAAACCTATCTTGAGAACAAATTTAGATATTTTGCCTTAAAATAGTTAGTTTATTCTAAATGTATATATTGTCTATTCCACAATTTCTAAACTAAGATACACTAGTATAATATGTGCATGTCTATGTATTTTAATGATGATAAAAGCTGCAATCAAATATTTATAATAATCTCCATATGCTTTCTGAGAAGACTTCCACCTACACAGAAAATTAATTTTGTCATTTTATCCTATGCAATAAATTTTGTACTGCAGTATCTAAGTGTGCTTTTAGAATAAGCAGTCCACACCACCATGTCGGACATCAATTGCAAGCAGATGGTAGTATATTTAGTGGCCTGAAAATATCCTCAAAATGAATTCCATGCATGGGGTCCTTCCACACAATGGGAATCTACTGTATCATATATTTGAAACTCTGTCACATGTTTATTTAGTTGACCATACTCATGGTAGCAATCAAACTTCTCATTATATTTTCCAGAACTGTTCCTGAACAGTAACTTCTTATAACATTATACTTCATCATCATTTTAATCACTATTCTCATCCCCATCATTGAGATTATTTGTTTAGTGTCAATTCAGTTAAGTTGGATGTAATGGTCTAGGAACATGATGGAAGTTGTATACAGTTCAGGGTTGACCAAAAGAAATACTTGCTGGAGATATGGAATGTAGAAATGAGGTAACAGATGACATAACTTGAAGGTTGTTATAGTCAGATGTCATGATGGGAGGGTGCAGGACGGTATGAAGGGATGAGTTCCTCTTTCTTACTATTCTCTCTGGTCTGCAACTAGCTCTTCTTCCCAACTACTTCTTTTTCCTTCCTCCCTCCCTTCTTCCCTCCTCCCTCAGGCTGTCTGTCTCTCTCTCATTTTTTCTTTCTTTCTTGTCACTTCTTTCTTCTTTCTTTTGCTTTCTTCATCCCTTCCCTTCCTTTCAATTTCTTCCTTAATCTTCCTTCTTAAGCCACTAAAATCCAGGGACTATTGTCATGTACAACTTCCATAACTATTGAGCAAGAACATCCTCAAGCTTACCACTAAATGCTTTCTATGGATCCAGGGTGCTGAGACCAGCATAGAGAAGATATTTTCCCATGAACTCTCTAAAAACTTTCACTTTGTTTTCTAGACCTGACAGGTAAAATCTAGGCCATTACTTTTTTTTTTTTTTTTTTTTTTTTTTTTTTTTTGCCAGTCCTGGGCCTTGGACTCAGGGCCTGAGCACTGTCCCTGGCTTCTTCCCGCTCAAGGCTAGCACTCTGCCACTTGAGCCACAGCGCCGCTTCTGGCCGTTTTCTGTATATGTGGTGCTGGGGAATCGAACCTAGGGCCTCGTGTATCCGAGGCAGGCACTCTTACCACTAGACTATATCCCCAGCCCCTAGGCCATTAATTTTAATTCAGATTTCAGATAAACAACAAATGCTTTTTGTCTCAGATCATTCCAAAAATTACAAAAGTTGATTTATGGCACTAAATATTGGCAATAACATTTCATAGTAAAGATAGCCCTGAATGAATCAGAGACTTAATCTAGTGATTATATCCTCAGACATACTGTCTTCTATTGTTGAGATATAGTCATTTTTTAAAGAAATGTGTCGTCTGGAAAATCTATTTTACTGGGCATGCTGTACTTTTTATTCACTGAGTCCAATAATTCTTGCATTGGATTGACTTGCTTGGCTCTTAGATCGACTGCTAATGAGTACTTTTTCAATCCTCCAACCCCATTTCTAAACTTTAACTCCTTTAGCTTGCCATATCTTAAGCTACAAGGTGTATTTCTAGAATAAACCTCTTTCCAGAGTATTTACAGTGACTGGACAATAATTTTTACAATAATAGGGATAAAAAAGCAACAATAAAAGCTGTTATATTTAGGCCTAGTGCATGCCAGACTGAGTAATAGGTACTTTCCAATAATTTTGTGTTAATTACCATTACTTAGTTCATTCAAATTTAATATATCTTCAAATTCTATTAATATAGAGCACTCATATATTAATTTATTTTTATCTCAAATATTATGTATTTTTCTTTTCTGTCTCAAATTTTCACAAATAAAGTGAAAAATGAGTTAGATATTTTGACATATGTAACTGATAAGAGAGGAAACTAAAGGGCTTTAAAAACCTTCCAAGGTCACTTTTGAGTTAGAGAAGCCTTTGGGAGTAAAATTTAATGTCTCTGAGATTCCAAGTTGCTGTCTTAACTTGTATGCTGAGCAAAAATTATATGTAGAAGAGAAATAAAAATACATCTTGATATTTTTAGAATCAAACTTCATTAAGTCTCTATTTCCTAGAGGTATGTAGTATTACATAAAAATTTCCAAATATAACTTAAATTTTAATGTTTATTTGTAATCCAAAAGGCTTATACATCCTTTTGTTCTTTATATTATTTTTCTATTCCTTATCAAACATTATATACTATTTTATACTCCTTATCATAGTATACATTTATTATTATTATCATCATCATTATTACATGTCTTGGAACCTGAACTCTGGGCCTGGGCTCAGTTCCTGAGCATTTATGCTCAAGATTAGCACTTTATCATTTGTCTTTCTGGTTTCCAGGTGGTTAATTGGAGATAAGAATGTCATGGATTTTCCTGCCCAGACTCCAGAATGGGATTGTCAGATCTCAGCATCCTGAGTAGCTATGATTACAGGTGTGAGCAACCAGGGACTGGCCATATTATATTATTTTAAGTATATCATTTTGTGTTCCTTATCAAGCATGTGTTCTTTGAGTTTAGTTTCTGAGTACAACTGAGTTTATGTAAGTAGATGATAAAGCTTGAGCAGTGGTTTTCATAAGTAACAAAGAAGATATTGAAAGTAATCTCTTGGAATTTCAGAGACGTTCTTCCTTTGAAAAAAAGATTTCAGTGAAAAATATTGCAAAAAATTAATAGGTAAAGAAAGAACAACAAATACTTGAGCAAATTGTGGTTTGTTCAACTTCAAAATTTAAATTATACATAGAAAATATTTAGTAAAGAAAAATGTAATTTCAATCTAATTCTAAGCTTTGCTATAAAAAGACATTTTTTCTTGTTTTTTTTTTTTTACCATTGTTATATGTAAGACTTCTAAATAATAGGTTTTATTTTTCCTTTCAATCCTATTTTGTAAATATCTGAACTTTCCCCCTATCTTTCATTATTTCTTTTTCCCTAGAGATCAAACTTCCATGTGGCTTATACATTATAGAACATAATGGCAAAACTACTATTCTGGTAGAGTCCCATCTACATTACAGAAGATGAATCCTAAGGAAATGGGAGAAATTTGTTAAGTAGAGCTGATTTCTGGTACCTAACATCGTTTTATAATTCATATAACCTTTAAGTTATAGCAATTTATAAATTAGCTTAAATTAGATATAACAATTTATGAACCTTCTCTTCTAAGATAACAAGTCTGCCTTACAAATTTGCACAATGCTCTAACAACACTATCAATTACAAATGTATAATTCAATGACTTATAACAAAATTGTTTTCAATCAACTATAGACTAATATATTATTAAATACAACAAATACACATTACTTCAAAACTATATTCCTAGATATTGAATCAAAATATCAAATAATTACAAAAAGTTTTCAAAACTTGGGCTTAGTGTCCACATTTATCTTCTTATGAACAGGTACCAGCTAATAGATAATTCTTTGACAACTTTTGCTTTAGATTCTCATATATCTGGTCATTTAGGTTGAAATTCTACCTCTTTCCCATTCTATGTGTAACTTTGTGTGAGTTACTTAAATGAAAATTTAAAATAACATCATTAGCTTGGTCAAACTTTTCAATGAGAATTTTATTAGATACTATGTGTGAAACATGAATAAAGATGTTTATAATCTTCAGCTAGTCAAAGCAAACCATTATAATTACTACAAACAGTATTGCAATATACAAAGTGGTTTCTCATTCTTCATTGGGATTATTCCCCACAAAATCTCTGTGGAGTTGGGTAAAAGAAGTCATGATTATCCTGTGCCACATGGTTGAGAAAACCTAGGGTCAAGTATTTAAATCATTACTCAAGTGTTTAAGCAATTTCACAGCTGACATATGATATGACTACAAGTTAAGTGAGATCTTAGCTTTTCCAGGTTCCAAACTACCCTCTTAGAACATGCCAAAGGCCACATAAAATTATTCTTTTCATCTATTACAAAATATTTCTGCTCATTTCCTGAACCTTCTGATCCAAGATTATAGCTTGCTTGACGAAATCCAGGACTATCCAGATCCGTAGGAGGGCCTCTGATATCCTCGCAGTATGCAGATTTCTCCCACAGACTGTTTTTTGCTTTTTTGTTGTTGTTGTTGACCCTGCACCTATGTTTCCTCTGCACAGCTACTGGAGAGCAAGACGTGTTCAATTTATACTTTCTCAGCTTAGCGTGCTGTATATCTAGTTAATGTGATGGCAGTTATATTTCAGATGTTGGAAATGTCAATTGGAAAAGTAATTTTCAGTCCTAAATTGAGAGAAATGACCATATCTTTTCATGTGCTGGTAATGCTTGCATTTTCTTCATGAAGATGTCCAGATCATATAATGATTTTTTGTTGGATTTCGAATATTTTACATCTTATGAGTTCCAAAAATGTTTATTTCTTCCCGTGGTTAAATCATGCATATGAGTTCTCAGAGAGTTAAGCACATAAGAAATTCATATGGGACATTAAACATTCTTCTTAATTATGCTCATTATTTGATTCAACAACAAAGGAAAGAGCCAAATCCCCTTTCTTCATAAAGTAAAAAGGAGTTATAAAAAGCAACTACCGCTGATGCATTTTCTCCCATCATACGTTCAGAGGAACTCATATTCAGAAGAGAAAATTCAGGATATGTCTAAGGGCAGCACTGAAAACCGGACCTCTTCAGAACTACTTTTTCAGGATTCAATAGTCTTCTGTCCAAAGTGTCACCTCAATGAAATCACTCAAGCACATTTCTTTAGAGGAAGCCCTGTGCTCTTAGAATTCTGGGCTGAGGTCAAGACTGCTATAGTGACCAGGATGAAATGTGGAACTCCAGTGTGCCTTGGACTCTTGTTTACTGCACACAGAGAACTTTGAACTAGATAAATAGAGTTTCAGCCATTGTACAGTTAGTAGAGAAACGACAACGACAACAACAAATAACCTGAAACTGGAAAGCAAAGCTTTCCAGGATCTAATAGATAGGAATTGAGAACTGACTGTAATGACCATGTTAGAAGCTCAATTTCATTAAAGGCGAAGGGAGATTACAATGGTGGGTATATCACTGCTTATCACCTTTTCAAAACTCTCTTTATGTACCGTAAACTGATTATGTAAAATTCTGGAGCCATAATGAAAACATAGATTTGTATAAGAAGGAAGTCTATACTTCATAGAATTCCCTTAGAATGTACACCCTAAGCTATGATATGTAGCAGTTTATTTCTAAGGCCTTCAAAGATATCATTGTTATGAAAAGGAAGTGAGGCAGGGAAGAGAGAACACAAAGAAAATATGGGTTCATCCTGGTTCCTGAACCTTTTAGAAAATCAAAGAGCAATCCTAGAAAGTGCCTCAGAATTAGCTCATCACAGGGTCAAAGCACTGAGTGAGTACTTCTTTATTTAATCTGTCATTTGTGGAGAGGTACCTGAGAGACATATTTTTACATTTTTAACATGTTGTTTGTAACTTTCTAAAAATTTGATGTCCAAAAGTATCTAAAACCAGTGAGGTCTCAGACAAAAATAGTTAAGGCGTCTGCTACAATTTTTTTCTTTTTTTTATTAAACTTTTTTCTCTATTGACAAAGTGTGGTACAGGGGGGTTACAGATTCATATGTAAGGCAGTAAGTACATTTCTTGTTCAACTTGGTACATCCTCCCTCATTCCCTCCCTCCCCTCTGCCCTCAAGAGTAGTGCAGTTGATTTACACCAAATGGATTTTGTCAGTATTGATTTTAGAATGGTTTGTCTTTTTGTCCTTTGTCTCTCAATTTTGATACTCCCTTTTTATTTGCTACAATTTCTGAAGTCAGATTTCCTTTGAACTTTATTACAGTTGCTTCTATATCCTTAGGAATTTATACACACATTTTACTAAGAAACTAATCTCATTTTCTTTTAAACGTTCACACACACACACATGCATGCACAAATGTGATTAACACAAAGGCAAAGAACTCTAGAAGATTAATGCTATAGATGATTAATTGTAAAATAAATAAATGTTTGGCAGCAAGGCTAAGACTTTGATATTAACCTTAACTGGCCAAGACAATTTGAACAAGTAATGTGTGTCATCTCTTTTTTTTTTTTCTTTATCTGTAAAATGAGTACTTTGTGTTTTGGCATAGTGGTGACACTACAAAAGAAGCTGTCTGTGGAGTGTTTGTAATACCCTGATAGTTCAATTAAAATTAGCTATGATTAATATATCCTTGTTAGAATTACCAACATGGCATAATCAGTCCCCCCGTTCCTACCTCCACCATTCCAACATCATCATTTTTCTGCATGTAATGTTTTGAGATTTCTGTGGAAATAAGGAAGTATATTTTTCCACTGTAAGAGGAAACTAATAGAAAACAATCTTCAAAAATAGGTGACAAAGACCCAGGGCATCTCAGAAATGAAATGTGTCATGTTGTTATTGCCCTTGGCATTGGTTATTGCTTATTGTAGAACGTTTACACAGGTACTAATTAACAGGCACTCACAACTTTCAAGGAAAAATATTTAATCATTACAGAGTTTCTTGCAATTGCTATATATTTTAATGGCCATCCAATTTTCTCAAACCAACAAACAGGGCAAAGCCATCCAGTAAAAAGAAGAAACTAAAAAATATTTGGTAACACCTCCATACAAGTGGCTGCATCATTATGTGGCTGCAATTACAGATTCAACACAATGATTATTTTCCCTGTCTTCTAAAAGTATACTTTGGAAGAAAATTTTACTCACACCAAAAAACCACCTCCACTAGGTATTACTGACTGGACTTACATGAATGAAGAGTTTGGATATATACATTCTTAAATCTACACTAATCTAAGTATATTGCTAGCTTAAAAGGCCAACTTTTTTTTTGACATATCAGTAATGCAGGATGTGAAAAGTTCAAGAGCAATTTTACCTTAAGTGAAAAAAATTCACTAATTTTTTACTAAAAAGTTTATTGATTCAAACAATTTTAACTAAATACTTCCTTTTTATTAATCTCATTTAGTTCCATTATTTAAATATACTGATACATTTACGACTACAAATCTTTTTCATCCATCCTGAATTGTTAACCCAAATGTGGTCCTTCAATTCACTGTCAGCCCAATAACTTTATCAAGATGACTTATAAGTGCTTAGAGGACTGATAAATCCCTCCATATTATATGAAGAAAAAGTGAGAAGGTCATCTCCCTTCTTATTCTATCAACTTGCATCTTCTCAAGTCAAACCTTTGAGAATTAGCTCTGATTTTTTTTCAGTTTTCCTCCCATTATTTTTAAATCATCAGTTACTTCTGAAAGATTTCCTCCAACATATTTTCTGATTCTATCGATTCATTGATTGTAGCAATGTTTCTAATTATTCAAAGTACCATTTGTAGTAACGAATTACCATTGAACATAGCAAGCATGTGTTAGATATCTGAAAAATTACAAATGAGTCAGAAATCAAGGAGTAGTTGGGATAGATATTTATAGCTGTGTATCTTATAAAAGCATAATTAAGAAATTGCATCTGGCTGTTATCAATTTTATAGGAGGGAGAATTTTTTTCACATTGGCAAGATTCGGAGTATCTACTTCCAGGTTGACTGAAGTGGGATTCTTCCATAGGTCTGCTCCATGACATGGATACTAGATTTTTCCCAGCGCCAGTATTCAAGAGAGAAGGAGAGGGAGGGGGTGAGGGAGAGGGAAAGATGGAAGTTATACTCTTATTGGTCTAGGAGATAATAATCATTTTTCAATGAGTCAATAAGCGTAGTCTGTACTCAGAAGACAGGAGAATTGTTGTTTTTTTAAAGTGTATACACAAGAAAGCATAGATCATTAATAGATCATTAATGTGAAGCCACCTACAACATTTTAGTGGGATGGAAGATCTCCTTGCATAAAGTATGATTATAGGTTGTGGTGGGTTTCCATTTAATATTGTTCTTGGAACCTAGCTCTTGAGAACACTAGTAGAGGCTAGTGTATCTTCAGTTTCACATTTGAAAATGCTCACTATAATTTCTAGTAAAACCTTATGTACACCTAGAATACAAGAAACAGAGGAATCAAAATTTCGACTAATGTTTCTCTCTGTGCAATTTTAAAATTATTTCTTTTTTGTTTTTGTAGCATTCAATATACTGTTAAATGTATTCAAAAAAAATCTTGTTTTACATACTGTGTTTTGAAGTCCAGACTTTCCATTTAGCTTATGTATGGAGTTCATTTAATTTTTCTCATGTCTTTACTCCTTATGATAATCTTTTTATTCATTGAATTCTTACATTAAGGGTGTGGAACTTGAGACATTGTTGGATGAAGTCATTTTCAGTTTTGGTTTTGCCATTCAGTAGAGACAGTTAATGTTCATTAGTCGCTTTAACTCGGCAAAACTTAAACTACAATCTCTGTTTCTCAAATGATGAGACGCTTCTAAAATTTTTCCTTGCTTCTTTGAGTCATCCAGATCGTTCTGACGCTATGAAATCTTATTATACATACATCTTAGGGTCAACCCAGAATTGGAGGTTACGTTTGTCTGCATATTGACCTTTGCTTAATTTGTAGTGTCACTTTTCTTTCCTTCTCAGTTTCTCAATTTTTTGGCAGTGCTGAATTAAAAAATAGAATTCTTCCCAGTTCAATAAAATTTCTGCTTTTTGCTTAAGTTTATCCCTTCCTGCACCATACTTCTAATAGAACCTGAAGGAAAATATGTATGGTGTGTATTCATCCAAAATGCTGCATTTCTTTCAGGAGTGGAGCCTCTCCAGGTTCTCGTTTGGATCATTTTCTGATGACTTTGTCAACTGTTTCTTTACTATGTCCAAAATGGACAGTTGTCATTTTCATTTGTATGGGTTGTGTGAAATTATTTCACGATAGCTAAGAAACCAGAAGTCAATTGTTATTTAGCAAGTCAATTGTTGTTTAGCAAGTAAAGACTTGCTAAAGAAATAGAACTGATAAGGTAGTTTATTGGAAGCCATTTTCTCACATTATTACAGATGTTTGAAGCTTAGGTGGTACACTGGAGAACCCATGTGATAGGACTGGGTCCTTCCAGTTTGACTCTAAGGCTAAGTACTAGGGTAGGCACTGATGGACACAAATTTCATGCAAAAGCTGGAAAACCAAAGCTGCTGAAAAAAGATGTTTTAGTCCAGGGCAGAAAAAGAATAATATCAAAACTTGAAGCAGTTATATAATAGGAACACCTTCATAGCCTTTTTTTACACTCAGATCTTTAATTGATTACATGATACCAATATTCAGAGAGTGAGGTTAATAGGCTTAATGTAATCTAGCAAGTCAAATATTAATGTTGATATACGACTATTGCTCACTGACAGGGTACTAGCCTAGCAGGGTTGAGGTTTGCTGTTCACCTCAGAAAAATAAAAACAAACAAAATCAGATAATCTGACCTATACCAATTTCAGAGACACAAACATAATGCTTAACTAAATGTCTGTGTACCCAATAGCCCAGTCAAGTTGACTATTAACCATTACACTTCTTGCATAGCTTATTAGTGTTTGAGAAAAACGAAAATGTTCTCAAGTACTTTGTTCTTGCTGATCTTGAGTTCTTTCTGAGCATTGTGTCATTCTTTGGAAGATCTAATTCACTGTTGCTTAAAAACAACAGAGTTTGTTTCAGTTTGCTGAGTGTGTTTCACCAGAGTATTATTGTGCTTCCATCAGATAGAATTCCTCAAAATAGGGTCATATATAGCTGAAAAATACGAATAGTCTTGGTACTGTGATATTATTTTATATTGTATAGATTAGTTGACAACTAAGTACAAATAATATGAATTCAGCATTAGCAACCAATGAGATAGGTTGGTGGGATTCTTGGGGTACTTTAGTCAGAACAAGGCTACCACATCTTTGAATTCTCTTGCTTCTTTCCTTGTTGGTATGTTATTTTTCTCAAGAGAATTATTCTATATGCTCACAGTGGCCAGCAAAATTTCAGACTTTATACCTACTTTCAAAAATAAAAAAAACATTCTCCTGTCATAATTGTTCTGTAAAGTTTTTATAAATGTGCTAATTATTCCATCCTTTAGAAAGTTTCTTAGGGTCACACATGTTTTGCACTTAATTAGTGCTTGACACATATTAACATTTGCCAGCCATTGATAACGCCATTTGTTTCATTCTAACTCCTACACGTCAGGTCACACTTGTTATCCTGGTGTTTGAAAGCATTATAAACCACCATCTTGGTTCCTCTCTTGCACATAGCATTATATTGTAAATAAATGTTGCCTATTTTCTCTGCTTGAAGTAATTCCTTGGGAATGGCACTGATTGATGGTGATGGTGATGATGATGGTAATCAATCTCATTTGTTGAATGAATAACTGGCTTAGAAAGCACTTTCATGTCTGTGATCTTATGTAATCCTTGCAACAAGTTATGGCAAAATAAATTTTTCTAGGAAGAATGCAAGGCACTTTGGAACACAACAATTCATGGAAACACAGGATTGTATAGTATCTGCCACATCAGATAGTTGATTGTTTACTTCATGTACATAAAGAACAGACTGCTTTAGGTGTACAACAAATATTATTAAATCCTCAAAGCTACCCCAGCTGCCTTTGATTGACTGATTTTGCCCACTCTCTGAGTTGATACTTGGGTTAAATTTTTTCCAAAGCTATTGTGAATATTTCAGTTCTCTATCTAAAAATCCAGCCTGGAACTATTTTTTAAATTTAAGATGAACTACAGCTCAATCATTTTAAGTAAAAATTAATGAGAGCTCATAGCTTTTGATACAACCATAAGAAAAATAGCTGTATTTTATCTCATCACTCTAAAGTTTTTTACTATGTGATTTCACTTGATTTTTATAATTATATTTGATTAAAGGATGGATGTCTTAACTGTACATTTGTAATATATTATACAGTAGAATAAGCTAAATATAAAAAACTGTGATGCATACATTAACACACTGAAATGTGACTTATAAATTATTGACTTATCTATCCTTAAAAGAATAGGTACTTAAGGCACAGAGACAGCAAGTTTGAGAAGCATAGAATACAATGGAAGGAGAAGTCAATCAGGGGCAACTGCTCTAAACATGCTATACTATTGCAACTGCCATCTCTGACAGTAATGTTGCCTATTAGAGATTTGTTTCCTGAGCTTATTTTTGTAATATAGACTCAGAATAATTTATCATTTCCTTGACTGTATGTGAATGTGTATGTGAACAAGAATGTTTGAGAGTGCATATGTGAGTCTGTGTGTTGTGTGGGTGTGATGAGTGTGTCTATTTATTTATGTTAAGTGTGAGTGTATATAAGAGGGTGAAAGTATTACCATGTATAAAGCATGTATGTGAGTGTGTTTATGAGTATGTATGAATGTGTGTGAATGTGTGTGTCCACATGTGTGTATGTGGTTGTGTGAGCATGAGTGTGCATTTGATGTGTCAGCATGTGAATAAGTGCATGTGTGAGTATGTGATAGTGTGTTAGGGAGAATGTGAATGTCTGTGTAGGTGTGTATATGTGTGTTTGGTAAGCCTTTCTCCATTTACATAGTAGCTTCCACTCACACATACGTAGTTTTGATTGTCAGAGCTGTGATATTTACTAGTGAGCAGCTATGATGATAATTACTTTTTCACTAATATTAGAAAGGGGTATATGGTTTGATATCTCTGGCTGAAAAATATTTCATAAGTTTAGTAGATGTTCATATGTTTGTAATTAAGCTTGCCTGAAATAAGACAAAACATATCAATATATTTATGACTTGCATTATGTAGCCTCTTTCCATGTCATTTCACTATCATAAAGGTGATTTTAATTATGCACAGCTAAAAACTGCATTATTGATATTTTGTAAACATTAACCACACTTACCTTTAATGAAGCAAAATAAAATGTGATCATTTATTTTTCAGCATTCTTAAAGAACTGCTGTGATACAAAATGAATGGAATTGGTGGCATTATTTCCTTTGAGTCATTACTGCCTATAATCAAATTTATTGTGGGAAATTTTAGCTTCTTACCTTTTGTTCAAATGTTCATAAATCACAGTAGTCTATTAAAAATAGACTGGATGTTGGAGATTTGTCACCTGATTCTATGTGGCACATTTTTATAGTTTAACGTATCTTTTTCCATCTTCACACTGGTAGATTGATGAGAATATTTCAGATGGGTTAGCTTCATCTTGACTTTTGATTTGGGACTCTGAAGCTTATCAGTCCAATTGAATTCTTAATAGAGTAAGAAGAAACAGCTAGGTTTCTTGATCAGATACATTGAATGGTTTCACAAATTTGCATTGCTTTACCAGAAAAGAGGGAGAGGAAGAGGGGAGAGAGAGACAGTGATAGATAGGATATATTACAGTTATATGTTTATAATATTAACAGTCTATAATTTATAGCCTATATGTAATGTAAGTTATTAATAAACATTGCCTTCCATGTTAAAGGCATCTCAAGAATTTAAAATTCAAGAAATTTTATCGTTTTTCTCTTTTTCATCCATGACATGATTAGACAAAAATTACTTTCATAATAAGATCAAATATGGTAAATTAAACACAATTTGAGTGAAATGATTTCTACATACAGTGTATACACACATGCACATATGCATGATGCTTACTAAGGAGAATATATGTGTGTGTGTGTGTGTGTATGTATGTATGTATTTGGGGATCGTTTCACAGTTTTGCTGTCCACTGTATTTATGAGCCTTTTTTATGACATGAGCACCCCAAGCCTTTGGTGCTTACATGGTCTGGTTTTGCTTGATTCACTGTACTCAGCAAGTGCAAACTCATTAAGTCATTTCTCTTTGGAAAAAGGACAGAAAATATTCCTGTGTTCTAAAGTTTATGGTCTTTGTGGATAGAGAAACATTGTAAAAAGTTATAAAATCAATTTCAAGTGTTCTAATTAGCAAACAGGAGCTTAAAAATAACTAGAGGATACATATATAGAGAGAGGATATATATGTATATATGTATATATGTATATATGTTTGAAGAGATGGATAATTCTGAAGAGATATAGAAAATTTATAAAAAGACAAAATTTTTTTAGAACTGAGAAAATATATAAAATTTAATATACTCAAGAGGATTAACCATAGATAGAACACTACAGAGAGAGCTAGAAAGATAGTGAGAGAGAACTAGAGGTAGAGTGAGAGTGAGTGAGTGAGCAAGCAAGGGAGAGACAGAGAGAGAGAGAGGAGTAAGGGAGAAAGGGGGAGAGGGTGGGAAGGGAGGATTAAATAGAGCAACACACACACACACACACACACACACACACACACACACACTAAATTTACTTTAAATTTTAAAGCCTTATATACAAGAGAGCCTACATCCAGAGGAAAAAAAGAGAAAATCATGTCTTCCCTTCATAGTGCTAGATGTTGTCTGCATGCAGTGGCTCACATCTGCAATCCCAGTTACTCAAGAGCAGAGATCAGGAAGATCATAGTTCAAGTACAGCTCAAATGAAATGCTTATGAGCCTCTTTCTCAACCCATAAGTTGCATGCTGTGGAACATGTCTATAGTCCCAGCCTTGTTAGAGGCAAAGGTAGAGGAATTATGATCCCAGACCATTTGTGGCAAAACATAAGACTATATCTGAATAACAACTTAATGGGAAAAAGCATTGGGAGGTCAAGTGGGATAGCACTGGTGTAGCAAGTGCAAGCAAAAAATAAAAGTAAAAGTGCTGACATCAAGTAATTAAGACAAGAAGGGGATTGGAAAAATGTTATTGAAAATGAACCCAATATCTCTTGACATGATTGGTGTAATTCCCTCCCACCCCAGAAAATACACTTAATGTAGTATGACAACTAACATATGATACCAATTAATTAATATGTAGTATACATGTAATATATAAGATACATGTAATATTTGTAATAAATGTGTATGGTACACATGCTATACACACACACACACATACACACACACACATATGCAATTATCTAACTAGATGAGTGAAAACTAAGAGGCCCAAATTCAATTTTTCTAAGAGTTTTAGAGAAGCCGAATTTCTTCAGTGTTTTGGGGTTGAATCTAGAATCAATGCATGTGCCTCCTGGAAAAATAGCAATTAGTTCTGAAACATAAGATCTGTGGCACAATACAAAAACAATTCACACAGAGTAAGGAGACACAATGAAAGAAATGTTGTAACAATCCTAGCCCTTGAGATTAATTCAATCCTAACTTGAAGGAAAATAATTTGTTTGGGATATTGATATAAAATGCTTCATTTTTAAGCTAATTAAATTTAATAAAATTATTTTGCTTTATTTTAAGATAATTAAAACTTTATTTTTAAGTGAATTAATGCTAATAAAAATTATTTTGTTTTTTGCATTCCAAGGCATCCAAAAAAAGAGATTCCCTTAAATGGTGGATTGTTCATACAATATTTTAAGAATGTTATACATTTAAATGTTATAAATTCATGTGAACAGTTTTTCAGAATCATTACAAAATATTTATTTTGAATAATAGTGTACAATAGGAAACAATGTTCTCCACATATGTATGAATTTCTTACTCTTCTTAAAATTTGTATTATTTTATTGATTTTATTAATTGATATTATGATTATTGAAGCAGAATACTTTTTCCTGAATTTTGGAAAGTTGGATCAAAAATCAAGATCCATCTTTCTGCTGCCTCCAAGAGACACATCTATCCAGCAAAAGTAAACATCTTCTAAAAGTGAAAGGCTGGAATCAAATCTATCAAGCAAATGGCCCCCATAAGCAGGCTGGAGTTGCAATCCTAGTATCAGACAAAATTGACTTCAAATTAAAAAAGGTAAGAAGAGACAAAGAAGGTTACTACATACTAGTAAAAGGATCTCTCCAACCGGAAGAAATAACCATTCTAAATATCTACACACCAAATGCAGGAGCACCGAACTTCATCAAACAAACACTACTGGCTCTAAAAACATTCATAGACCCAAACACAACGATAGTGGGGGACTTTAACACACCACTATCACCTCTGGACAGATCAACACGCCAAAAACTGAACAAAGAAACCACAGAACTAAACAATTACATAGACCAACTAGACTTAATTGACATCTACAGAATATTCCACCCAGCAAGGACAGAATACACATTCTTTTCGGCAGCACATGGAACATTCTCCAAAGTAGATCACATCTTAGGGCACAAAGAAAATCTGTACAAATTCAGAAGTATCAAAATCATTCCCTGCATTCTCTCAGCCCACAATGGAATAAAATTAGAGCTCAACTCATTCAGCCACAACAGAAAATCCCACAATTCATGGAGACTAAAGAACACACTGCTGAACCATCAGTGGATCATTGAAGAAATTAAAACGGAAATTCAAATGTTTATGGACTTCAACCAAGTTGAGGACACAAAGTACCAGCTCCTTTGGGACACAGCAAAGGCAGTACTCAGAGGAAAATTTATATCTCTGAGTGCATACATCAACAAACTGGAGAAACAGCAACTCAGTAATTTAAGGAAACACTTTAATTTTCTGGAGAGAGAACAGCAAGCCAAACCCCAAGTCAATAGACAGAAGCAAATAATTAAAATCAAATCAGAATTAAATCAATTAGAGACGGAAAAAAAACATCGAAAGAATCAACAAAACAAAGAGTTGGTTCTTTGAAAAAATCAAGAAGATAGACAGACCCCTGGCAAACCTGACCAAAAAACGAAGGCAGCACACTCAAATAAACAAGATAAGGGATGAAACAGGTAGCATCACCACAGAAATAACCGAAATTCAGAAAATAATAAGGGACTATTTTGCAAACCTTTATGACAACAAATTCGAGAACTTGGAAGAAATGGATGGTTTCCTAGAAAAAATTGATACCCCCAAACTCAACCATGAAGATTTAAACCTTCAAAACAGACCCATTTCCAGTATTGAAATAGAAAAAGCAATAAATGATCTCCCATCCAAGAAAAGCCCAGGTCCAGATGGATTCACCGCAGAATTCTACAAGGCCTTCAAAACAGAACTCACTCCAATATTTCTCAAACTCTTCAATGAAATTGAAAGAGAACGTTCACTACCAGACTCATTTTATGAAGCCAGTATAACCCTCATCCCAAAACCAGGCAGGGACTCATCATGGAAAGAGGACTACAGACCAATCTCCCTGATGAACATAGATGCAAAAATTCTCAACAAAATTCTGGCCAATCGACTTCAACAGGTCATCAAAAAAATCATACACCACGATCAAACTGTATTCATCCCAGGGATGCAAAGCTGGTTTAATATACGCAAGTCAATTAATGTAATCCACCACATCAACCGGAGCAAGGTAAAGAACAATATGGTTTTATCGCTGGATGCGGAAAAAGCGTTCCATAAAATCCAGCACCCATTTATGCTAAAAGCCCTGGAAAAACTAGGATTCCAGGGAGCATTCCTGAATATAATCAAGGCAGTTTATGACAAACCAACAGCAAGCATAACTCTAAATGGTGAAAAACTAAAGCCATTCCCTTTAAAATCAGGAACAAGGCAGGGATGTCCACTCTCTCCCTTGCTCTTCAACATAGTACTAGAATTCCTAGCCAGAGCAATTAGGCAAGAAGAGAATATAAAGGGGATCCAAATAGTAAAAGAGGAAGTTAAACTTTCTCTCTTCGCAGATGACATGATCCTATACCTAAAGAATCCCATAGACTCTACCCCCAAGCTACTAGAGCTGATCCAAAACTTTGGCAAAGTTGCAGGATATAAAATAAACCTTCAAAAATCAACGGCCTTTCTCTATGGTAACAACCCGAAGACCGAGGCTGAAATCAGGAAAGCAACTCCTTTTGCAATAGCCCCCAAAAACATAAAATACCTAGGAATAACCTTAACCAAAGAAGTGAAAGACCTCTTTGATGAGAACTTTAAAAGCTTGAAAAATGAAATTAAGTCAGAACTAAGGACATGGAAAAACCTCCCATGCTCCTGGATTGGGAGGATTAATATAATCAAAATGGCAATATTGCCAAAGGCTATCTACAAATTCAATACCCATTAATATCCCAACACCATTCTTTAATGAAATAGAGGAAGCAATCCAGAAATTCATATGGAACAATAAAAGACCTAGAATAGCAAAAACACTCCTAAGCAGAAAGAACAGTGCTGGAGGAATTATAATACCCAACTTCAAGCTGTATTATAAAGCTATAGTAATAAAAACAGCTTGGTATTGGCACCGGAACAGGCCTGAAGACCAATGGAACAGAATTGAAGACCCAGAATTAAACCCACAGAACTATGCCTACTTAATCTTTGATAAAGGAGCTCAAACAATAGTATGGAAGAAAGATAGCCTCTTTAACAAGTGGTGCTGGCAAAACTGGCTCAACACATGCAACAAACTAAAACTAGATCCTTATATATCACCCTGCACCAAAATCAATTCCAAATGGATTAAAGACCTTGAAATCAAAACAGGCACCCTGAACACACTAAAGGAAGGAGTAGGAGAAACACTTGGGCTCCTTGGCACAGGACAGAACTTCCTTAACAAAGACCCTGAAAGGCTACTAATCAAAGAAAGGTTGGACAAATGGGACTGCATCAAACTCCAGAGCTTCTGCACAGCAAAGGACATATCTCTTAAGATAAATGGAAAGCCCACAGACTGGGAGAAGATCTTTACCGGACATTCAACAGACAAAGGCCTCATCTCTAAAATATATGCAGAACTAAAAAAATTACCTTCTTCCAAAACAAAACCGCAAAGAACCAATAGCCCCCTCATCAAGTGGGCTAAAGACTTACAAAGAAACTTCTCTGATGAGGAAATGAGAATGGCCAATAGACATATGAAAAAATGCTCTACATCACTGGCCATGAAGGAAATGCAAATCAAAACAACATTGAGATTCCATCTCACCCCAGTAAGAATGTCATATATCAAGAAAACTAATAATAACAATTGTTGAAGGGGATGTGGCCAAAAGGGAACCCTACTCCATTGTTGGTGGGAATGTAAACTGGTTCAGCCACTCTGGCAAGCAGTATGGAGATTCCTCAGAAGGCTCAATATAGAACTAGCACCCTCACTGTTGGGTATCTATCCAAAAGCCCACAAACAAAATCACAGTAATGCCACCAGCACAACAATGTTCATCGCAGCACAATTTGTCATAGCGAGAAGCTGGAACCAACCCAGATGCCCCTACATAGATGAATGGATCGGGAAAATGTGGTACATTTACACAATGGAATTTTATGCCTCTATCAGAAAGAATGACATTGTTCCATTTGTAAGGAAATGGAAGGACTTGGCAAAAGTTATACTAAGTGAAGTGAGCCAGACCCAAAGAAACATGGACTCTATGGCCTCCCTTATTGGAAATAATTAGTACAGGTTTAGGCAAGCCATAGCAGAGCATCACAAGGCCCAATAGCTATACCCTTAGGAACACATAAGATGATGCTAAGTGAAATGAACTCCACGTTATGGAAAAAAGTGATATATCACAGTTGTAACTACTTTCAACGTCCTATGTGTATGTGTAGTTTCTATTATTGATGATGTTCTTGTATCACCTTCCTATGGTTGTACCTACACTATCTCTGTAATCTTATCTGAGTATATTGGAAACCGTGTTTACTGGTATTGGAAGAAGGAAATTCAAAGAGAATACCAAATTTGAGAGCAACAGGGTAAAAAAAGAGAAATAACTACAAAAGCAATACTTGCAAAACTGTTTGGTGTAAGTGAACTGAACACCTGGGAGGGGGAGGGAAAGGGGGGGAGGGAGGGGGGAATGAGGGACAAGGCAACAAACAGTACAAGAAATGTATCCAATGCCCAACGTATGATACTGTAACCTCTCTGTACATCAGTTTGATAATAAAAATTTGAGAAAAAAAAAAAAAGAATCCCATAGACTCTACCCCCAAGCTACTAGAGCTGATCCAAAACTTTGGCAAAGTTGCAGGATATAAAATAAATCTTAAAAAATCAATGGCCTTTCTCTATGCTAACAACCTGAAGACCGAGGCTGAAATCAGGAAAGCAACTCCTTTGGCAATAGCCCCCCAAAACATAAAATACCTAGGAATAACCTTAACCAAAGAAGTGAAAGACCTCTTTGATGAGAACTTTAAAAGCTTGAAAAATGAAATTAAGTCAGAACTAAGAAAATGGAAAAACCTCCCATGCTCCTGGATTGGGAGGATTAATATAATCAAAATGGCAATATTGCCAAAGGCTATCTACAAATTCAATGAAATACCCATTAATATCCCAACACCATTCTTTAGTGAAATAGAGGAAGCAATCCAGAAATTCATATGGAACAACAAAAGACCTAGAATAGCAAAAACACTCCTAAGCAGAAAGAACAGTGCTGGAGGAATTATAATACCCAACTTCAAGCTGTATTATAAAGCTATAGTAATAAAAACAGCTTGGTATTGGCACTGGAACAGGCCTAAAGACCAATGGAACAGAATTGAAGACCCAGAAATGAACCCACAGAACTACGCCTACTTAATCTTTGATAAAGGAGCCAAAACAATAGTATGGAAGAAAGGTAGCCTCTTTAACAAGTGGTGCTGGCAAAATTGGCTCAACACATGCAACAAAGTAAAACTAGATCCTTATATATCACCCTGCACCAAAATCAATTCCAAATGGATTAAAGACCTTGAAATCAAAACAGGCACCCTGAAAACACTAAAGGAAGGAGTAGGAGAAACAGTTGGGCTCCTTGGCACAGGACAGAACTTCCTTAACAAGACCCTGAAAGGCTACAAATCAAAGAAAGGTTGGACAAATGGGACTGCATCAAACTGCAGAGCTTCTGCACGGCAAAGGACATAGCTCTCAAGATAAACAGAAAGCCCACAGACTGGGAGAGATCTTTACCGGACATTCAACAGACAAAGGCCTCATCTCTAAAATATATGCAGAACTAAAAAAAATTACCTTCTTCCAAAACAAAATCGCAAAGAACCAATAGCCCGCTCATCAAGTGGGCTAAAGACTTACAAAGAAACTTCTCTGATGAGGAAATGAGAATGGCCAAGAGACATATGAAAAAATGCTCTACATCACTGGCCATAAAGGAAATGCAAATCAAAACCACATTGAGATTCCATCTCACCCCAGCAAGAATGTCATATATCAAGAAAACTAACAATAACAATTGTTGAAGGGGATGTGGCCAAAAGGGAACCCTATTTCATTGTTGGGAATGTAAACTGGTTCAGCCACTCTGGCAAGCAGTATGGATATTCCTCAGAAGGCTAAATATAGAACTCCCCTATGACCCAGCAGCCCCACTTTTGGGTATCTATCCAAAAGACCACAAACAAAATCACAGTAATGCCACCAGCACAACAATGTTCATCGCAGCACAATTTGTCATAGCGAGAATCTGGAACCAACCCAGATGCCCCTCAGTAGACGAATGGATCAGGAAAATGTGGTACATATACACAATGGAATTTTATGCCTCTATCAGAAAGAATGACATTGCCCCATTTGTAAGGAAATGGAAGAACTTGGAAAAAATTATACTAAGTGAAGTGAGCCAGACCCAAAGAAACATGGACTCTATGGTCTCCCTTATTGGGAATAATTAGTACAGGTTTAGGCAATTCATAACAGAGCATCACAAGGCCCAATAGCTATACCCTTATGAACACATAAGATGATGCTAAGTGAAATGAACTCCATGTTATGGAACAATTGTTATATCACAGTTGTAACTACTTTCAACGTCCTATGTGTATGTATAGTTTCTATTATTGATGATGTTCTTGTATCACCTTCCTATGGTTGCACCTATACTATCTCTGTAATCTTATCTGATTATATTGGAAACCGTGTTTACTGGTATTGGAAGTAGGAAATTCAAAGGGAATACCAAATTTGAGAGACACAGGGTAAAAAAAGAGAAATAACTACAAAAGCAATACTTGCAAAACTGTTTGGTGTAAGTGAACTGAACACCTGGGGGGGGGGTGGGAAAGGGGGGAGGGAGGGGTGCATGAGGGACAAGGTAACAAACAGTACAAGAAATGTATCCAATGCCTAACGTATGAAACTGTAACCTCTCTGTACACCAGTTTGATAATAAAAATTTGAAAAAAAAATTTAAAACCTCTCACAAATATCCTTTCAAAATATTTTATCCACTGCTTGAAATGAGTTAGCAGAAGGTCATTATGATTTTTATTTTTTTAGGAAGTCTATAAATATTAATAATATGAACTTGATGCATATGTGTTTTAATTGTATTTTACAATTTTGCTGTTCACATTTTGCAGTTTATGATATTCTAATTATATTGTAATAATTATTATTTTGTCTTAAGTAGAATCTTGTTTTGTGACAGATTTTCTATTTCAGAATATCTCTAATATTGGTATTCTAATACTTTATTTCTTGTCTTTTGTTAATTTTTTTAATTAAATTTTTTTTCTTTATTGTCAAAGTGCAGTACAGAGCGGTTACAGATTCATATGTAAGGCAGTGAATACATTTCTTGTTCAACTTGTTACCTCCTCCCTCATTTCACCCCTCCTTTCTCCCCTTTGCTCTCTCCCCTCGAGTTGTGCAGTTGATTTACACCAAATGGTTTTGTAGGTATTGCTTTTGGAATGGTTTGTCTTTTTGTCCTTTGTCTCTCAGTTTTGGTATTCTCTTTCCCTTCCCCGGTTCTACAGTATAAACAGTATAAAGCCGTATAAACATATCCAGGGTATTTGGATGAAATATAGTGGTAGCATGGGTACAACCACAGAAAGGGAAGACAAGAGAAACAAAACTGAACAAAACAATTGAACAAACCCAACAGACAAAAAATAATAATAAAAATAACAAAAGGTACAGTTTCACATGGGATGATTGTAGTAGTTACAACAGTGGTATAACTCTTGTCTCCATGATGTGGAGTTCATTTCACCTTGCATCACCTTCTGTGATCATATGAGTGCAGCTACTGGGGTATTTTGATCTTCTACCATGACTGGCCTAATCCTGTATTAGCTATTCCCTATGAGGGACACCATAGAATTTATGCTTCTTTGTGTCTGGTTTACTTCACTTAATATGATTTTTTCTAAGTCCTTTCATTTCCTTACAAATGGGGCAGTGTCATTCCTTCTGATGGAGGCATAGAATTCCATTGTATATATGTACATTTGCCTGCTCCAATTGTATACTGAGGGGCATCTAGATTGGTTCCATGTTTTTTTTTTTTTTTTTTTTTTTTTTTTTTGCCAGTCCAGGGCCTTGGACTCAGGGCCTGAGCACTGTCCCTGGCTTCTTCCCGCTCAAGGCTAGCACTCTGCCACTTGAGCCACAGCGCCACTTCTGGCCATTTTCCATATATGTGGTGCTGGGGAATTGAACCTAGGGCCTCGTGTATCCGAGGCAGGCACTCTTGCCGCTAGGCTATATCCCCAGCCCTGGTTCCATGTTTTAACAATGACAAATTGTGCTGCAATGAACATAGTTGTGCTGGTGGCTTTAGTGTGGTCTTGCTTGTAGTCTTGTGGGTAGATGCCCAAAAGTGGGGATGGGGGTGACGTAGGGGAGCTCTATGTTTATTCTTCTTAGGAACCTCCACACTGCTTTCCATAGGGTTTGAACAAGCTTGCATTCCCACCAACAGTGTAATAGGATTTCCTTTTAGCCACATCTCCTCCAGCAATTGTTATTGTTGGATTTCTTGATAATGGACATTCTTACTGGGGTGAGGTGGAATCTCAATGTTGTTTTGATTTTCATTTTTTTTATGGCCAATATTGTAGAGCACTTTTTCATGTGACTCTTGGCCATTCTCATTTCCTCTTCAGAGAAGTTTCTTTTTAGGTCTTTAGCCCATTTGTTGAGAGGGCTGTTGATTCTTTGATTGTTTGTTTTAGAGGAATGTAATTTTTTGAGTTTTGTGTATATTTTAGATGTCAGGCCTTTGTCCACTGTATGGATGGTAAAGATCTTTTCCCAAGATGTGGGCTTTCTGTTTATCTTGGAAGCTATGTCCTTTGCCCTGCAGAAGCTCTGCAGTTTGATAGAGTCCCACTTGTCCAAACTTTCTTTGATTTGTTGCGTTTCTGGCCCTTTGATGAGTAAGTTTCTTCCAGTGCCAAGGAGTCCTAGAGTTTCTCCTATTCCTTCTTGTAGTGTTTCCAGGGTATCTGGTTTCATTTCTAGGTCTTTGATCCATGTGGAATTTATTTTGGTGCAGGGTGGTAAATAGGGATCATAGGGATCTAGTTTTAGTTTGTTACAGGTGTTGACCCAGTCTTGCCAGCACCATTTGTTGAAGAGGCTGTCTTTGTTCCAGCCTACATTTTTAGCTCCTTTGTCAAAGATTAGGTAGCCTTAAGTCTGTGGATTCAATTCTTTGTCTTCCGTTCTGTTCCATTAGTTCTCGGGTCTGATCTTTTTTTTTTTTTTTTTTTTTTTTTTTGCCAGTCCTGGGCCTTGGACTCAGGGCCTGAGCACTGTCCCTGGCTTCTTCCCGCTCAAGGCTAGCACTCTGCCACTTGAGCCACAGCGCCGCTTCTGGCCGTTTTCTGTATATGTGGTGCTGGGGAATCGAACCTAGGGCCTCGTGTATCCGAGGCAGGCACTCTTGCCACTAGGCTATATCCCCAGCCCTCGGGTCTGATCTTGTACCAGGACATAGCTGTTTTTGTTATTATAATTTTGTAATACAACTTAAAGTTTGGGATTGATATTCCTGAACTGTTCTTTCTACTTAGGATTGCTTTTGCTATTTGGTTTTTTTGTATTGTTCCATATGAATTTCTGAATTGCTTCCTCTATTTCATTTAAAAGAGTGGTGTTGTGATACTGAGAGGTATTGCATTGAATTTGTTGATAGCTTTTGGTAATATTGCCATTTTCACGATGTTAATCCTCCCAATCCAGGAGCATGGGAGGTTTTTGAGTTTCATGAGTTCTACCTGAATTTCCATTTTCAGGTTATTAAAGTTCTCATTATAGAGTTCTTCATGCCTTTGGTTAAAGTTATTCCTAGGTATTTTATGGTTTTTGAGGGTATTGCAAAAGGTGTTGCTTTTCTGATTTCAGACTCACTTTTCTGGTTGTTGGCATATATAAAAGCCATTGATTTTTGAGGATTTATTTTATATCCTGCTACTTTGCTAAAGTTTCAGATCATCTCTAGTAGCTTGGGAGTAGCATCTATGGGGTTCTTTAGGTATAGGATCACGTCATCTGCAAAGAAAGAAAGTTTAACTTCACCTTTTCCTATTTGGATCCCCTTTATGTTTTCTTCTTGCCGAATTGCTCTGGCTAGGAATTCTAGTACTATGTTGAATAGGAAAGGATAGAGTGGACATCTTGCTACTGATCTTAAAGAGAATGGCTTTAGCTTTTCACCATTTAGTATTATGCTTGCTATTCATTTGTCATAGACAGCCTTTATTATATTCAGGAATGTTCCCTGGAGTCCCAGTTTTTCCATGGCTTTTATCATAATTGGGCGCTGGATTTGGTTAAAGCCTTTTCTGTATCTAGGGATATAAACATGTGATTCTTTACCTTGCTCTCGTTGATGTGGTGGATTACATTAATTGACTTGCATATATTGAACCAAGTTTGCATCCCTGGAATGAATCCAGTTTGATCATAGTGTATGATTTTTTTTTTTTTTTTGATGACTTGTTGAAGTCGGTTGGCCAGAATTTTGTTGAGAAGCTTTGCATCAATGCTCATCAAGAAATTGGACGATAGTTCTCTTTCCTTGAGGGTCCCTGTCTGGTTTTGGGATTAGCATTATAGTGGCATCTTAGACTGTGTTTGTTAGTGAGTTTTTACTCTCTATTTTATTGAATGGTTTGAGGAGGGTTGGTGTAAGATCTGTTTTGAAGGCCTTGTAGAATTCCGCTGTGAATCCATCTGGACCTGGTCTTTTCTTGGAAGGGAGATCTCTTACTGTAGTTTCAATTTCATTGCTGGATATGGATCTGTTCAGATTTAAATCTTCTTAGTTGAGTTTGGCCATATCAGTTTTTGTTAGGAATTTGTCCATTTCTTCCAAGTTCTCAAATTTATTGGTATACAGGTTTGCAAAATAGTCCTTTATTATATTCTGGATGTTTGTTGTTTCTGTGGTGATGTTACCTATTTCGTCTCTGATCTTGTTTATTTGGGTATGCTGTCTTCGTTTTTTGGTCAGGTTTGCTAGGGGTCTGTCTATCTTGTTAATTTTTTCAAAGAGCCAACTCTTCATTTTGTTAATTTTCTCCATGGTTTTTTTGAATTCTAACTCATTTAATTCTGATTTGATTTTAATTATTTGTTTCTGCCTAGTGGCTTGGGGTTGGCTTATTGTTCTTTTTCAAGGATCGTATAGTGCTTTGTTGTTGAATTGAGATTTCTCCAATTTGTTGATGTAGGCACTCAAGGGTATAAATTTTCCTCTGAGTACTGCCTTTGCTGTGTCCCAGAGGAGCTAGTAATTTGTGTGTTCGTTTTGGTTTAATTCCATAAACATTTGAAATTCTGTTCTGATTTCCTGGATGATCCATTGGCGGTTCAGCAATGTATTGTAGAGTCTCCATGAGTTGTGAGGTTTACTTTGGTGGCCTTTGGCGTTGAGCTCTAGTTTTGTCCTGTTGTGGTCTGAAAGAATGGAAGAAATTATTTCGATGTTTCTAACTTTTGCAGGTTTGCTTTGTGCCCTAACATGTGATCTATTTTGGAAAATGTTCCATGTGCTGCTGAGAAGAATGTATATTCTGCTGTTGCTGGATGGAATTTTATGTAGATGTTGGTTAACTCTAGGTTGTCCATGCAATTTTTTAGTTCAGAGGTTTCTTTGGTCAGTTTTTGGCATGGTGATCTGTCCAAGGGTGAGAGTGGTGTGTTAAAGTGTTTGACAATGGGCTGGGAATATGGCCTAGTGGCAAGAGTGCTTGCCTCATATACATGAGGCCCTGGGTTCGATTCCTCAGCACCACATATACAGAAAATGGCCAGAAGTGGCGCTGTGGCTTAAATGGCAGAGTGCTAGCCTTGAGCAAAAAGAAGCCAGGGACAGTGCTCAGGCCCTGAGTTCACGGCCTAGGACTGGCCAAAAAAAAAAAGAAAAAAAAAGAAAAGAAAAAAGTGTTCAACAATCAATGTGTTTGGGTCTATGACAGTTTTAGAGTCAGTAGTGATTGTTTGATGAAGTTGGGAGCCCCTGTATTTGGTGTGTAGATGTTTAAGATGGTTATGTCCTCCTGTAGGAGAGATCCCTTTATTAGTATGTAGTAGCCTTCTTTGTCCCTTTTTACTGGTTTTAGTTTGAAGTCAATTTTTTCTGATACTAAGACTGCGACACTGACCTATTTACAGGGGCTGTTTGCTTGATAGATTTTATTCCAGCCTTTCACTTTTAGAATATGTTTGCTTTTGCTGGCAAGGTGCATCTCTTGGAGGCAGCAGAAAGATGGATCTTATTTTTTGATACAACTTGTCAGTCTATGTCATTTAATCGGAGCGTTAATTCCATTAATTTAAGAGGTAGGATTGAGAGGTGATTGGTTGTTACTTTCATTGTATGTATCTTTGTAGGGGCTGTGTCTTCCCTTTTTACTCTACTAATATGGAGTTTTATTTATGGATGCTTTCCCTGTCTGGATTGTGATTTTGGTGGTTTTCAATTTGGAGGACATCAATGAGGATATTCTGTAGTGCTGGTTTGGTGGAGATATATTGGTTCAATTTTTCCTTGCTATGGAAGACTTTTCTTTGACCTTTGGCTATAAATGAGAGAGCTGGATACAGAATTCTTGGTTGATAGTTATTTTTCTTTAGAATGTGGCAAATGTCATTCCAGGCTCTACTTGCTTTCATGGTCTCCACTGAGAAATCTGGGGTAATTCTGATTGGTTTTCCTTTGTATGTGATTGTTCTCTTTTCCCTAGCGTCTTTAATTACTCTTTCTTTGGCCACTATTGATTCTGTTTTGATTACATTGTGCTGATGTGAAGTTCTGTTCTGGTCTGTTCTGTTTGGGGTTCTAAATGCTTCTTGTATCTGGATGGGCCTATCCTTCTGGATGTTTGGGAAGTTCTCAGCTAATATTCTGTTAAATAAGTTGCCTATTCCATTAACTTCTTTCTCTAGGTTTTCTTCAATACCAACTAGCCTTAGATTGGGCTTCCTGATTGCATTTTGAAGCTCTTGAAGTGATCTGTTTTGCTTCTTTGAGTGATTTTGTATTTTTTTTATTCTTTTTCCATAGAGTCTAGGCTTTCCTCGATTCCTGAGATTTGATCTTCTGCTTTATCCAGTATGTTCACTAAACTTACAACTTGGTTTCTTATCTCCCTATCTTCTGATTGATCTTTCTTGATGGCTTCCAAATCTCTGCTGTAATTCTCTCTTAGGTCCTGTATGGACATCCTTACTTCATTAATTTGTTTCTGGGGTTCTGGGTGCTGTCTCTTATCTCTTTTAGCGAGGTAGCTATCTTTTCATGGTATTATTTTTCTTTATGTTGGAGTTTGTATGTTATTCTGTTTGTGGAGGCCACAATGTTTTCTATTATTTTATGGTTGATTTCATCATGTTCACGAATTATTCTTTGGTTCGCCTCCTCATGCTCTGGAATACTTGTCTGGAGAGACTCAGACTTTTCATTTATCATTTTTATCAGCATAGTTGGTAGAGCATTTTGAGGGCTCTCCTCTAGGATTTCAATTGAGTGTTCCATTTCCTGTTTGTTTTGAGTGGGTAATGAGATTCCCTGTATTGCCATACTTTTTGTGTTTCTTCTGCTCATTTGGATTTGGAATCCTAGCAGCAGCATTCTACCTGTGAGGCAGTGGGTCTTGGGACCTCTGGGCTACCAAGGGCAGGTAGAGGGCAGGCTACATGCTTCAGTTGGGAACCAAGAGGTGCCTGTTGGTGGGCCCTGAATGGAAAGCCTGAACTGGCTGTGGCAGGCCCCGTGTTCCAGCCCTGAGCTGCCTACAGTGGACCCTGAGTGGAAGCCCTGAGCTGGCTGTGGCAGACCCCAGGTGGGAGGCCCCAGCAGGCGGCTGTGGGCCCTGGGCGGGAACAGCAAACTGCCTACCATGGGCCCTAGGATGGAGGCCCAGAACCACCTACTGCCCCAGGCGGAAGCCCTGAGCTGCTTGTGGCAGACCCAGTGCTGGAGGCCTGAGCTGGCTGTGCTTTCCCTGGGCGGAACCGTGAACTGCCTGTGGTGGGCCCCTGGTGAGATCATGGGCTGCTCAAGGTGTGTGGTGGGCACTGGCTGGAAAGATGGAGCTGCCTGTGGGGGAAGTTCCATCCACCTGGCAGGAGCCTGTCTTCTCCTGGGTGGAGCTGGCTGTGTCTTCCGCTGGGTTTTGTGGGTAGAAGCTGGGTGCCCCAGTCACTGGTGGACAATGTTTGGCCTGGAAAACCAGTCCATTGTTGACTCAGTGGCAGTTGTAGTGATGGCCTCCTGGAGGCACACCTCTGGTTGTGTTTACTGGTGTTGAGGGGCCACTAGCCCCTCAGGAGCTTCCTCCTGTTTGGGCAGGGAATGCTTCCCCTGGGAGGAGCTGGGACTCACTACTCCTGCACCTTTGCCCTTTTCAAAAATGGCCCCTTTGACCTTACTTTCCCCTGGCACAGCTTATTGCCTGTCTGCTCTGGTTGTCTATGAAAGAGACAAAGATGGAGATTCACTGTGATGGGTTGGGGGAAGGGCTACTTTTTGAATAGCATTCTGTGGGTGCAGACTGGAGCAAGACTGTCTTTTGTGGAGTACACAGGCTTCCTCTGGCTCTCTGGAGCTGTCCCACTCTGCTTGCTGACTGTGTCTCTCTGCTGCCCATCTGGTGAATTTCTCTCCTTGTTGCTGTTGTGAGCTGGATGTGGGTGTAGATGTGGTTCTGCAAGGTAAGCAGTGGGCTGGAGGTGGCTCAGCTGCCTGCAGTTGGATCTGCTGTCTCGTTTTTTCCTTCCTGGCTTGAGTCTCCATGCTCTTATACCTTCCTTGAACTAATTTTCTAGGGTTAGAAGTTTCCCTGTAGAAGAAAAATTGGGTTCTTGGAGAGAGAGGTTAGATAGGGCTTACCGCTCCTTGGCCATCTTCTTTCCCTCTCTCTTTTTTCTCATTAATTAATTTTAAACAAAAATTTACTTTGAAACAGCACTTAATGATGAAGTTGGTGTTTCTTCACTGATTTGGAATGAAATTCTTTTTTTATTTTCTTTCGTGGTGCCTCAGATAGAACTGAATCCTTGTGTGTGCTAAGAATTTCCCTACCACCATTACAAGTACTCTCCTGCGGTGAATTTCTCTAAATATGTCACATACCCAAAATTAGAGAGGTCTGTTTTTGCAACTTTATATTCCTTTTCATTTTCCTAAGTGCTTAATTCTGTGCCAGGCTCCAATCTCTTGAATTACTATTTTCTTACAAAAGCCACCCTCCCGATCCTGCTCACTAAGGAGTAGAGAAAGAGATTTTTATTTGAGTGACTTTTAAAAATTATTTCCAGAGAGACTGGAAGTCAGTGTCCATGATATAACCAACACAGTTCCATAGTCTCCAGAGCACTGGCCATGTGTAAGGTGTTTTAACAATTTAATTTGTTCTTGGGTAGGAGCCATGAGAGTCAGGAGTATCCTTGAAAGAGGTATAAATTTTAATATTATATAAAACATTAATAACATAAATATGTGTTCGGGAGGAAAAGTGATTAAACTACACAATGCTCTATAAAGATGAGGAAACTTTAGTTTACCATGCAGAGGATATCAGTTGAGCATTTCTTTAATGGTGTTCTTTAGGATTGTTTATGTACTATAACACACACACACACACACACACACACACACACACACACAAAACATATTTTGTTTAAATCTTAGGTAGGAAAACTTTGAGTTACTCTTACTTCTGTTTCCCTAAATCTCCACATGCCAGTCTTTCATCTTTAATATGAGAGACATAACATCAATCCCACAACACTTTTGCCCAGCACATGATAAAGGCCACTGTAAATATTTTGTTTCATTATTTCAGAAAAACTGTAAATATTTTGTTTCATTATTTCAGAAAAAATGTAAATATTTAAAAATTTCCAATATACTTGTTTGAATTTTTTTTTGCACCAAGACTAAATACAATCTCTCATCCTTTATTTATTTTTGTTGTTCTTACTGGAAGAACAAAAAAATAAAACTTAAGGGAAAACAATTTCAAAGTATCCCTTATGTAAGAAAGAAAGACTTTGAAGTCACTTTGTGAGACTACAGATATGTGCAATGAAAGTGGAGATAAACAAGGGGACTAGAAAAATCAGAAAGCTGGGGAGGAAGGACAATGGTGACCAACCATGGAAGCTAGGGTGTAGGGAGGGGGAAGAGAGAGAATTTATGATTGAAGCACACTGAATAATTCTGGTTTTGATTTTGTCCCTAGGCTAAAGATAGTTTGTCCTAAAGGAATAATGCATAGTTCTTCTTGTTCAAATAGCCACCATGTGGGTGACAGAGAACTGTGTAGCTTGGAAACACAAACTTCATATTTTCCCCAGAGATCTCCAGATATGAAGTGCTTTCTTCAGAAATAATTTGATTACAAAAGTAATTAAATCTTTTGGGGGGTTTTCTTTGCATCGAAATAGGCCAATGAAGAAAAGGTTCACAATTATTTTATTGTTTTTTTTTTAGATAAGCAATTTTAAATGACCACAAATGTATAACAAAATACTTCACAATAAAGGCAACACAGGAAATGTAAATAATAAGATATTTAATTTATTTCCATATGTTATAATGGCATTATAAGCAATAATATTCTCTAATGTTGTGATGTAAAAGGAAAACTTTTTTTTTATTGCCAGTCCTAGGACTTGAACTCAGGGCCTGAGCACTGTCCCTTTGCTCAAGGCTAGCACTCTGCCACTTGAGCCACAGTGCCACTTCTAGCCTCTTTCTATATATGTGGTGCTGAGGAATCAAACCCAGGGCTTCATGTATGTGAAGCAAGCAACTCTTGCCACTAGGACATATTCCCAGCTTAAAGGAAAACATTTTTAAACATTGGCATTGAGAATAAAGAAGGAGACTTAGGCATGAAATTATGAGTAGATTTAAGAAAAATGTGTCAGTAGGCATCTATGAATATTATCTTCAGAAAAGTTCTTGTAAAAATACAATATAGCTCAGTGAAGCAATAGCAGTGCATGAAAATAATGTTGTACAATAATATCTAATTAACTGTTGAAAGGTTTTTAAGTCTGTATTTGAGGGATTTTTCTTTTTATTTTCGGCTAGGTGAAGCTACTCAAGAGTAGAGATAGGGACAACTGTCTCAAATCAATCTCCATACCTTCACAAAAATTTAAGGAGTCCACATTCAAGCTAGTCATGGTGGCATGCATGTGCGCGCACACACACACACACACACACACACACACACACAACACAAGCTATGTGGAAGGAACACATTAGGGTGATGTGGCTTTAGAATGGAACAGGCAAAATATGAGACCTTTTTCTTTGTAGTTTTTATTTATTTTTTTTTAGTTTTTATTATAAAACTGATGTACAGAGAGGTTACAGTTTCACACGTTAGGCATTGGATACATTGAAACAACAACAAAAGCAATACTTGCAAAACTGTTTGGTGTAAGTGAACTGAACACCTCAGGGGGGGACAGGGGGAGGGGGGAGGGGGGTTTGAGGGACAAGGTAACAAACAAACAAACGAGATCTTATCTTTAAAATAACCCAAAGTGAAAAGAATATCTCACCTGAAAAATAAGCTAAAATAAAAACAGATGAGAAATAGCTCAAATGGAAGCAAATTTGCTCAAAAAAAGAAAGGTTTGTTTGTAAATTGTGTGACATGGTTATGTGTGTGAATTACATGGAAATATAGATGCAAACCAAGGCAGGGTGCATTATTGTTAAATGGTTAAATTACCCATGATTTTTATTTTTATTTTATTTTTCTCACTCCCTCTCCTTCTAAGTCTTCCTACCATGAAAATAGCTACATTTTGTCATCATAAACACATTTTTTCACAAAGAGAGTGACTATATTGATTGCTTGATATCTTAAGTCTACTTTTATTATTTTTATTTTAACATGTCTCATGTTACTTTATTTCTGAAAATTGATTTCAACTTTCTATCTAGAAACAGAACTGTTGATGATTGGGATGAACTGTGAACATGTCCAGTAAAAACGTTTTTTCTTTTCACAAAATAAATACCCCAAACTTCATTTTTAAAAAGTCATTTCTGGGCTGAAAATGTGGCTTAGCGGTAGACTGCTTGCCTAGCATGCATGAAGCCCTGGGCTCAATTTCTCAGCATCAGATTAAAAAACAAAACAAATAAACAAAAAACAGAAAAAGCCAGAAGTGGCGCTGTGGCTCAAGTGGTAGAATGCTATTGAGCAAAAAGAAGTCAGGTACAGTATTCAAGTACTCAGGCCCTGAGTTCAAACCCCAGGACTGGCAAAAAACAAACAAACAAACAAACAAAAAACATTCTGAGTAAGCACAGCATTATTGAACCTCCCCCAGCCCCATTCAAAAGGTTCCTGCAGATGTCATTGGCTCTTGATGCTTTTCATGTGGACCATGGCAAGATACCCCCCCCCCCAAAAAAAAAAAAAGAAAAGAAAAGAAAAGAGAGTCTGTAGTGTGTCAGTGCCAGGCCAGAGGATGCAGAATGACAGCATCATGAAATGTGATGTGTCTATGCAATGACACATCAAGCCTCTACAATCCAAAGGCAAGGCTTTGCCTAAAACCTGAAACATGGTTCCAGTTAGTTCTATATAAGAGAACTTCCATGTTAAAAAAAGAATGTTTATTACAAAATGCTTTCACTTGGAGAAAGTCGTCCTGTGACAAATAGTTCTAGGGAAGAAAGAATGACTAGAATTGCCCTTTTTTAAAGGAAGCAGATCCTCACAAGGACTGCCTTTCCTTTGGGAAACTTCTAACCCAAAGGAGACACCATCTTTTCATTCTTTTTAGTTCTTTATTCAAATAATCTTCCCAAATAACATTATCTGCTGATTGTCCAGTTTACTTCTAGCAGCTTGCTTTGTTATTTTGAAGTCAAACACTATTACATCAAGTATGTTTTAAACCCTAAGATTTTGTTCCTTTGCTTTTATTTGTTTTGCCTTTATTTTAATATTTCAAAACTATGTGAGAAATGGATGCTATCCTTTCCCTTTCTCCCTTGCTCATATTCACATCAGTGTTTTTTTTAACATTTAGTTTGTAAGAAAATGCCAGGACTAAAAGTGTCAAAGAGGTAGACATTTTTCTTCATTCTCTCTATTACCTATATTCAAAGGACTTACATTTCATTATTCCCCAAAATATAATATTTTGTTGAAATCATTAGTTAATGATAGTTTCATTCATTTTAAATTTATACAGCAGTAGAAAACTCCAAGTGGAAATTTCCATGTTTACTATTGTTTGGAAACACTTTTCCACTTCTAACTCTTTAAAATCAGCTTAAAAATATATGCTACAGACCAAGGGAGCATGTTTATAAAAGCACATACATTAAATACTAGAGGTGAATAGGTAAGGTGAGGCAGGGGTTGTCATAGCAAATACCTGTGATATCATACTCAAAAGTAACCAGTACTCCATTTAAATCCACACCAGACAAGCTTAAATTATGGGTTGTTGCTTTTCAAAATATTTCCCTGTATTTTAGTCTTAATGCATAAATGCTTTCAGATCTGATGCAGTAATATTTGAATTCTGTTGAAACCACAGTTTCTTTTCCTTTGTACCCACCCTGAGTGATATCAAAGCAGGGTTAAGAGGGTTTCTTCCCTAGAGAACTCTTTTTAGTAAATTTACATAGTTTAGGTTGTTTTCCTCAAAATTTCACAATTCTCTAACAGATCATAGAAATCTCATAAAATCAGTCTGACACCATTTTCTTAAGGTGATTTTCCTATTTAAATTATTTTACTTGTTGCAAAAGAGTGGAGTAGTAACTAAATGCAGAATTGTATCTGATTCATGGCAGGCTTTCTTTCCCTAGGAAAAAAATGTATTTTAGAAATCACTATTCAAGAAATGCACAGAAGGTTTGTCTTCCTGAGTCATTCATAGCTGAGCTGGAATCACTCAACTTTTGCCTGGCTTCAGATGCCTTCATATGAAAGGCAAGAAATAGTCTCATGGTGCCTATTGCTTAAAAATTGATACTTTATGGTAGCTTAAAATTTGTATTTGGAGTTGTCACCTGTACATTTCCCTGAAGCTCTTAAATGCAAATTGTACTAGTCCCAGAAGAATTAAACTAAAAGACTAGTTTGTCCAAACTGCATGAAATCTGTTGGATCAAAAATGCCAAAGTTTTTAAACTGTTTTCCTGCTTTCTTATAGTGTTGGAAATGGGCTAGCCAGGTGCTGGTGGCTCACACTAATGAGGAGGCTGTGATTTAAGGATGGTGGTTCAAAGCAAGCTGGAGCAAGGAAGCTAGGAGTCTCTTATCTCTAATTAGCCACCAGAAAACTGGAAGGGTTCTGTGGCTCAAAGTGGTAGTGCTCTATCCAGGAACAGTGCCAAGGCCCTGAATTCAAGCTCCCCAGCCAACAGAAAGATATGAAAAGAAGGGGGTGGGGAGAAGACACCAGGCTAAATAGTCTTGTTTAATCAAGTTATAGTCTATGACTTTTATAAATTCTATTAATGAACAAAGACTACATTTCTTTAAATCTTAACTCCTTTCATATATTTCTTAATGTATTTCTAAGATACAGCACATTTTTGATTTATTATTTTGAATTGCTTGCTACTTGTATTATTTTATATATTGCCTACTACACAAAGTAATGTATACAATCTTAGCACTTGATACAGCACCCAGCTTATAGTAGGCACTCAGCAAGTATTGCTATTATTGAAGGCATTCTGAAGCTTACTCTCACCTGGATTTCAGAGAGCAATGTTATAGTTGATATACATTAGCTTGCCTTGTCTAATTAATTTTTCCCCCTTGCCTTTAGTGATAACATGCTGTTAACAGTGTGCTGTTACTTAATATAATATGTGAAGTTTAATCACCAAATGTAGCTACTTCAGAATAAACCTAAAAGAACGGCCTCATAAATGGAGCTTATTTTCATAGCAGAAGTTTTAACTTCAACAACTTCTAAAATGTATAACGGGAGCTTATATGAGCAACAAGCATCCAAAATTTCCATTCTGTTATTTCACTCTGTTGTTTCACTCAATCACCTGTGAAAAGGGACCCTATTCTGTGATTGTTTATGACAAAACATGTTATGGTATGTTTATATCCTCCAGCTTTAGTCTGTCAGCCACTTCATCCTGGGCAATCAGTGCCTGAATAAAGCAGCTGATGCATTCCCCTGCACCTGTATGCAAAAATCCCTCCCAAAGGATCCCTTCCAGGAATGTGTACAGTAATATTAGAGCATGGACTAGCTTGAAGTCAGAAATGCTGACACTTCCTGCCCTTAAGGAGAAAAAAAGACAGAGGAGACTTCCTGACATATGTGTATTTAACTTCTTTCTTTCATATCTGTTCACAGAACAAGTGTCACAGAAGGGATTGCAAAGTCAACAGAAATTCCCTAGTACCCCATCCACACACACACACACACACACACACACACACACATACACTCACACTCACACACACTCCTATATATTGGGCTAAATTCCAAGACAGGAAGAACCAAACACCTTCTAATGCTTCATTACTTGTCAGGCCCAAAACAACACACAGCCCTGTAGTTAAATATAACTTATTTCATGGGGTATTGATTTTGTTTGCTTATATTTTTTTAACAAAAAGCACGTGTGTGTGAGAGTGTATGTGTGTAGCAGAAAAGAGTGTTGAATCGACCGAGAGAGATGAACTTTCCATTGACAAATAGTGATAGCAATAGTATTAGGATACATTATAGAGAGCTGTTACATGTTTTATTTTCTACACAAAGAACAACAGAAGCAAATGCAAAAATAAACATAACCAATTAAAATGTATTAATCATCATACTCCCTAATTAACCAGCTTGATGGCCCTGTCAAGATACCCAGTATAGCCAATTCCTTTCTCCCAGTACAGTGGTAATGAAAATGTACATTTGACTGCAGAAATATATAAGAATGCGAAAGTTAGTTGCTGGCAGAAAACCAGCAAATAATACCATGGTTTCTTTCTGATGATTTGTAATTTCACAAGTGTTTTGACATTGCAGGGACAAAGATTCTTCCTTTTAATAAAATTTTTCCATTCTGTACAACTTACGTTGCACAAATTTCCCTATGAAAAAAATGGATGGAAGTATAGTAATGTACAATTTTTCCCCAATGTATTTGGAAATGAATCGAATTTAGAAACCCAGAAAATACTTACCATATGTTTGGACGGAATGGGGGGGATACAAAATAAAATTGGACGTTTTTCATATGTGAATACAGTTTTTCTTCAACTCATGTTTTTGAAAAAAGAACCAGATATTTGTATATTTCATTTAAAATTTGTGTATGTCTGTGTTCTACCCAGCCCTGAAACTTGTATTGAGCAAAAGTATAACTCACATACTTTATGATGTAAAACCAGCATTTATAAAAATTCTTCTGCAGGAATGAATACCTGGAAAACTGTGCAGATGATTTTTTTGTCTGCCAATTTATGTTGCTCATGAGAATGAAAGAAGTAATGGTGTGCATATATATATACATATATATATATGTATATATATATATCCAGAGTTGGATAACTGCAGTCTGCTTTCTGCCCATGCCAGCCCTCCTGCAGGGGTAAAGGTCTTGGTAATGTGAATACCTACATAGCTAATTTACAGAACCTTGGTGTGGAACTCCCTAATTCAAGAACCCCAAGGAAAGACAGGCTTCCCTGGTGAAAAAGCCATAAAATGACTGTTTATTTAAATGAGTTAATCTCCAGCTCTTCAAAAGTATCAATGGGATTCTCATTGTGAAGCGTGCATACTCTTGGAGGTATTAGCTCTTTCTTTAAAAAATTCTCTCATTTTTTGAGTAGGTGCATAATCGTTCCAGAGCATTACACTTTTAATTACCTTTATTCAAATAACAAGCAATTTTATTAAATGGTTAAAGGCACAGCTTCTCAAATGCTTTTCCATTTCTAAACCTTTTCTTATTTCATTGGATTGGCTTGCCATAAGTAAACTTGGATGAAAATATTTCACTCTTCTAGCTCTTTACTAATGGTTAAACACACACTGCCCATTTGATGCTTAGCCTTACACTCAGATAAAACATTATCTGCCTTCATTACTACAAAGCCTACCTATTTTATCAGATGAGTTGAGCTTCAGTAATTCAGACAATGATTAGATGAAGAGCAAAATAGCCCCCAGCAATTAAGAAACATATTTAAAAGCACTTTAGACCAAATGTACCTCTTGCAGGATTTTTTTCTTCAATCACTTTAGAGCATTTTCTGAACACAGTCTTATAATTGAAAGAAAATTTAATCCTGCATTAACCATATAATCATTTTGCAAAGTAGGTTCTGGAACTACTCTTTAGTGCAGTGGGTTAGTCTAGAATTTGTGGATTAATGATATCAGGCCCTATTTAAAATCTTGTAGATTTAACTTACTCCCAAAGTCTCTATTTTCATTCTTATTAAGTCATTTAAATACTAATTCTCCACATTTAGCACATCCTTTTTTTCTGCCAGAAGCTCAAAGTGTTACATGAACTGAATTAAAGAAATAAAAATTATATTAGGGAAAAGAGGAAATATTCCTACTTCTATTTAGCAACTGGATAATACAGAAATGATATTTAGTAGGCTTTTCTCAACCATAAGTCAAGCAAGTTTTCCTACAGGCTTTCAAGATAACAACACACAAAATTAAATGTTTTGTGACTTCTTTTTACTGAGATAGTGTTCACTTGGATAACATGTGGATAAAATATTTTATTTCTGGGGCTGGGGATATGGCCTAGTGGCAAGATTGCCTGCCTCGGATACACGAGGCCCTAGGTTCGATTCCCCAGCACCACATATACAGAAAACGGCCAGAAGCGGCGCTGTGGCTCAAGTGGCAGAGTGCTAGCCTTGAGCGGGAAGAAGCCAGGGACGGTGCTCAGGCCCTGAGTCCAAGGCCCAGGACTGGCAAAAAAAAAAAAAAAAAATTATTTCTAAATATAACATTTGATTTCTAAATATAAGTACTATTATATACATTATTATGGAAAAGGAATAGTGCCTAGTTTTTTAATGTAGTATTATTTTTTAATTTTTAAAGCATTTTTATCAAAGGTGCTGTATAGAGAGGTTACCCTTATATAATTCAGATATAGAGTACATTTCTTTTTGAACAATATCACCCCTTCCCTTGCTTTCTCACAGTTTTTCCCTCCCACCCTCACCCACAAATTGTATAGCTCATTTTCAAGTGTCTAACAAGTAGCACTGCTGCATTTGTTCACTTTGTCCCCCCATTACTGTATAGTCCCTTATCCTCCCAAAGACAGAGACACTAATAAACAAAAGGAAAAGAAAACAAAAAAAGTAACAACAAGGCCCCCCTTGTTTCCATTTCTTGGAGTTCATTTTGATAAATATTCTTTTATATGATCAGCTAGGTATTATGCTTTTGTGATCCTCTCCTAAGAATATCCTCTTTTGGTCTCACTATGTGTGAATGCCTAGATAGCTGTATAATGTATCATGTTTCAGTGCATGTTTTTCACCCTCCTCAAAAAACAAGAAGAACAACAACAAAAAGCTGAGCAATGGTTGCTCATACCTGTAATCCTAGATATTCAGGAGGCTGAGTTCTGAGGATCCCGGTTCAAAACCAGCACCAGGTAAGTCCAGTCCAATTAACTGCCAGAAACCAGAAGGGGCACCGTGGTTCAAGTGGTAGTGGCTTGCCTTGAGCTGAAGAGCTCAGAGACAGGGTCCAGGCCCAGAGTTCAAACCCCATGAAAACAAACAAAAACTCCTCGATAAATAAATAGTATGATGACTTAAAAATGGAAAATAGGTTCTTGATATTTAAACATAAAGATTAAATATAAATATTTTCTATTATTTTCTGAATTTACAAGCTTCAAGTTGTAAGCAAAATGGTCTAATTTCTCTCTCACATTCTCAGAAAAAGTAAAAGTTTTCTCCTCCTAATTCCAGCAGAAGTCTAATGAAGGCATTAAGAATTAATTATCTGGGCTGGGGATATAGCCTAGTGGCAAGAGTGCCTGCCTCGGATACACGAGGCTCTAGGTTCGATTCCCCAGCACCACATATACAGAAAACGGCCAGAAGCGGCGCTGTGGCTCAAGTGGCAGAGTGCTAGCCTTGAGCGGGAAGAAGCCAGGGACAGTGCTCAGGCCCTGAGTCCAAGGCCCAGGACTGGCAAAAAAAAAAAAAAAAAAAAAAAAGAATTAATTATCTGTATTTTTAACATTTGTCATGGCTAATCATTCACTGCTCAGAGTATGTTATGTGACTCTAGACAAAATCAGATCAATTTTTCTTTTCTTTTCTTGTTTTGCCAGTCTTGGGGCTCATATTTTGGGCTTGAGTGCTTTCTCTGAATTCTTTTTTTCTTAAGGCTGGCACTCTATCACTTTAGCCACAGTGCCACTTCTGTTGTTGTTGTTGTTGTTTGTTTTCTGTTTATCTGTAATTAATTGGAGATAAGAGTCTCACAGATTTTCCTGCACTGGCTGGCTTCAAACTGTGATCTTCAGATCTTAGCTTCCTGAGTAGCATGAGCCACCCATTCCCAGCTATCAATCTCTCTTAAGAAGCCTGAAGTAATAGGTTTCTGAAGGATCAGAGATGGAAGCAATGGAACAGAATCTGCTGTGGCAAAGGCAGTCATGTTCTCAAAGAATTCAGGTCTAGAGAAGATACACATTGCTATTGTCTCATAATCTTCTATTACAAATGACCAATTTGAAAGACAAAGAGATTGCATACTTTTATTCATGCTTTCAAATCCCTTCAAATCAATGGTAATAATTCAAAAGCATCAATCTCACAACTGAAAGCACACTTAGTTACCTCATTTTGCCATTACCAAAAAAAACTAAGGGCTCCTAAGAAATGTTTAAAATTTTACAGTTTCTTGAAACTCTATTATGTAGTATTTTTCTATCATCCCTGGATGCTCCTTTTCTTCTTTATATTTCTTCTTCTCCTTCTTCTTCTCCTCCTCCTCCAAATATAATGACAACTATTTCTTTTCTTGGGAAAATATGTGATTATATGGCAACACTCTTTTTTGTTGGTTTGTTTTTTTTTAATTTATTTTTTGGCCAGTCCTGGGCCTTGGACTCAGGGCCTGAGCACTGTCCTTGGCTTCTTTTTGCTCAAGGCTGGTACTCTGCCACTTGAGCCACAGCACCACTTCTGGCCATTTTCTATGTATGTGGTTCTGGAGAATCGAACCCAGGGCTTCATGTATACAGGGCAAGCACTCTTGCCACTAGGCCATATTCCCAACCCATGGAAACACTCTTGTAGCATTATTATATGAAAATACTTTAGTACTTTATAAAACTTGGCAAAATTGACAGAATTTGAAGTCATATTTTTCCTGAGCTAATATTATGAGTTCGCATTATATATATATATATGTCTGTGTGTATATATAACATATATATACATATATGTAAACATGTATATATATGTATATCCAGTAATTGAGTAGTAAAGATATTTCAGTACTGAAATAAGTAGGCTTGACTACCCTTTTGAGATCCTTGATATCTAGAACAAAGGTGCATTATGTTAGAAAGTTATTTGAATTTTTTGCAGCAATAACTATCATTTAACCAATACCTATTAACGTGGAGGCTTCTCCTGTGGCCTTTCTTTCTTGACCAGGCATTATGTCTGAAATCCTACACTGTAGCACCACTGTACCCAGGGTTACTTAATACCAGAACTAGTGGTCTATATGGTTTCCTAGGATTTAGACTTTTAAGTTCTTGTGTAAACTCTTGTTTGGATCCAAAGATGTATTTGCTACTATTACTATTTGATTGTACTGCTCTTCAATCCTAGGTCATGCTCATTCTCATGGGAAAAAAGGACTTCCTGCCTGGGAAAGGGGAAATCAGAACCTAAACTTCATTGAGATCTGACAGCCATACTGATTCAAAAGGAAATGCCTACTTATATTTGAAATTTTATTTTCTTAATTGAGTGTCTAAAAATTATTCTTTCTTATTAGTCCAGTTTCCATGTAAATTTAATAAGAAATATTTTATAAGCAAATATTGAATTTTTACAGCTGGATCATGAGTTCTTCTAGAAGAGGATTTACCTTTGTTGGGAAGATTCTTTGTGTGTAGTTTATGTCCTAGAACTTACAAGAAGTTGCGCAGTTGACAGGAATTTTATAGGTGGCTCTCAATAATTAAGAGGAGATAATTACCAGTAATTATTTATACAAATGAAAACTTGTTTTCTTTTTCCATGAAGCCTAAGTTGGTTGGAAAAAGCACTATTATAAACATATCTGTGTGAGTGTACATTTATACAGAGAAGTGAGATGGATGGATTCTGACTAAAAATAATAACAATATGTGCAAAGCTAATAGGGAAGATGTCAAGGAAAAATATCAAGGTAGAAGAAAACTCAAAAACTTTGAGTAGAGCTTAAAGTTCTCATACATGGTGGAACTGAGGTTTGTACCAGGTATAACCAGGTCCCTCAGGACAGGGTCTATCTTTCCTTTTTCCTTGTTTAAGAGTAGCTCCTTTGCCTATCCAGCTGTTGTCTGGGCAGCTATAATCCTTCACTTCAAATAGGACTGTTCAATAATAATTATTTGCTAAAGTTTTTGAACCCAATGAACTTCTTCTTGCTGTTCTCTACAAAACCTGAATCTGTGAGGGAATCAGATAAGAGACCATTGGCTAAAATAAATTGGATCAAATGGTAGTGGAATCTATTGTTGGTTAATGTACTAGTTCAAAAGTTTTCTTACTGGCTATCTGTTAACTGGCTTCATCCTCACATTGATTTCCCAGATTTAAGACTGATGTCAAAGTTAATCAGGCTACATTCTTCGAAACATAATAAAAATAAACGGTATTTCTGAAATGTTCACCATGGAAATGTTACAGCTCAAATTTAAAACTTGGATGTAAAGAAGGAAACCAAGAATGACTGCATATATCACATTTTTTTGTGTGTGAAGAAGAATAATCCTGAATGTAAAGAGAAATCAAGATGAATATTTTGCTTCTTATCCATTCAGACTGACAGCGCCTTTGTAAAAAGAACCCATCAGGAAGGATTATTTAAGTTGCTCTGAATATTTTTGCAGACCAGAGAAGAAATCTACTGAAGAAAGTGCTGGGTAATGGTTTGATCTCCAACAAAGAACACTTTCTCTGATGACCGTTGGCTGCACCCAAGTTATGAGTTTGTTTATTTTTAATTTCTCTACAGTTGTCCTAGAGTGAGAAGTAGAGTTCCATTGAGCTGGCACTTCTAGTTTTAATTTATGCATGAGTTTGTACATTGTTTTACTCCTGCAGTTCTCAAAGAAATTTTATGGGCCATTACTGAGTGACTAAAATGGGTGCAGATTTTGCAAGCCTCTGCCAGAAGATGTTTATTACTGTCATCATTCTTAGGAAAATCATGTTCCAGCAGGTTCAGGCAGTGTGCAAAACATGGCACATGTGTGAATTGGCCATTTCACACTGCTCTTGCAATATTGTCAGTAATAATAAAACCAAAGGAAAGACCTTGGGGAGGGGGCTCAGCTACACATTAATTTGATGATGAAGCTTTGATATGTGATCTTTGTAGACCCAGAGATACAAAGTGCAGGTCTGTTTGTAAGCCTCCTACCAAAGTCTAAGAAAGGAGTTTTTTTTTTTCTCTGAAGGTTCCCATTTGAAAAGAATTTCTCATGTCTTCTAGGCTGTGTCCAAACTTCAATATCCTCCAAATCTTCTGATTGCATTATGTCTATAGTTGTTAATTCTAGCAAACACTGTATAAGTGGTATCCAACATTGGAATGATAAAAAAAAAGAAGTCTCAAACACATTATATAACTAGATCATCAAAGTGTTCCTCAACTCTTCATATTCACTTTTTTCTAGCACTGTATATTGCCTTTTTAGGGGAGTGTTTGGCTGTGGAGTTCTTAACAGAATTCAAACGTGAAATTGGAGCTCCGTGAAACTGCTATCTTCTCTCTCTCTATGTCTCTATTTCCCAATTCAGCTAATGTTTCAGTGTCATTTCTTTATAATTCTTTATAGTAACCACAATCCAGACATCTCTATATGTTCTCAGAAACATATTCAGCATACATATGTGTGTGTAAACCATTTGTATTATAATACATTAACATGATAAATATATTTGGTGTTTTGTAAAAAAGATTAAGGTTTGTTACAAAGAGTCTCTTAGTAAAATTCATATCATTCATATAAACACATAGCATATAAATTAACAGGCATGATTTTAGGTGAATTTCTAAAGGAGGACCTGTAAAAAATATAGCTCTTCCCTTTAATGTTCTGTGAATCAAAGTTGAAAAAAATTAATACCAAAAAGTAGTGGCAGATGGGGCCTGAAATATAATTTTTCTTGTTGATAGCTAAGTTTGAGAGAAATTCTAGTTGGAAATTCAGAGTTAAAGAGTGTCCTCCATCCAGTCAAGTAACGAGCATCAAGGAGCCATCTGCTTGCAATAGCAGAAATTCTTCCTTGGTATATGAGAGTCAGCTTTCTCTTTAAAAGTAAACAGGGTAGAACAAGGGAAGAGGTAACAATGTTTGACAATAAATGTACCCACTACTATACATATGTAACTATAATCCCTTTTTAGATCACCTTGACAATAAAATTAAAGTAAAAAAGAAAACGTGGCAATGTTTCTCAATTTTAGCCATTAGTAAGGAGGAGAGAAAGACCTGTATTATTTATTGGGGAGTCCCCCTCATTGAAGCCTGGAGTGCTGAATTTATTGTCTTTTCTTTCTGAACTGTTTCACATAATTGTGAGATGAATTCGTGGATACAAAACATAATGGTCATAGAAAAGCTGCAGCCAGTCTTATTGTTGTCTTAGTTACCTTTCCTTACTTTGTTTCCCTCATAAATGTGGTCCTTATTTTAAAAAACATATTTAAAGTAAGTCTTCTATATATTACAGCTTACATAAGTCTCTGCATGGGCATGATTATCCTAATATTTACTTATTGGTTATCAGAATCATCATAAGTTGAACTGGATACCATGTATTTTTATTCAGCACACTTATCAGCATTAAACTCAAGGGGATTTAAAATATTACAAGTAATTATCTCCAATACTGTTATAAATTTATATCTTTTCCCCTCAAGAGTCATTTGTCTTCCTCTTTACACACAGCCAGGCATGGAGTTCAAGTAATTACTTCAAACCAAATCTCAAGGATGGTAGTAGATCTAATTCTGTTGAGATAACTTCATACCAGTTACCATAGTGTTTAATTCATGAACTAAAATGGACACAAATCAAGATAGAGCCTATCTTTGCTAAAAGAGATGAGCAAATGATCAAAAGGGGAAAGTTGGTTGAAGAGTCAAGAAGAATTATTCCATTGAACTTTGAGGGAAAATAACTTTAGATTTTTCAGGCAGAAACTCATTTCAGTTTTTGTTTATCCTAAAGATATGGTATAAAGTTATGAATTCTCTAACTATAAATATTTTGGCACTACTTAAAGAAGCCACTGCAGGGATAACTTTAACACTGTATAGTGGAAGAAAATAAAGCTAAACATTCTTTAATGGAGATACTGAGCTGACAATCAAGTGAAAACATTTACCTAGAATTTCCAGTTTTGTAACCAGTCAACCACCAATGTTATATAGCCTTTATTTTATGTCAGGTTTGGTATCTCATTTTTAATTTTAAGGCATTCTTATTATTATCTTTAAGTAGTTGCCATATAACAAAGAAGTTTCTATCTTGCTTGTGTACAAGCTTATATATAATTTATATACAATATATAGAGTTTGTATACAATATATCTTGATCAATGTCACCCCATTCAACATTCTCACTAAAGTGTTTTTATTTAAATTGCCAAGTGTCCTATTTTATACAAAACTAATGATCAATTAGTGAAATTTACTTTTAAAGGATGTTAACTTTCTGAAGTTGAAAAGAATCAAAGATTTTCCTCTCAACAATATGAAATGTTTGTGGACATGAGATCATGAGAATATGTGCTGGATCACTAGATGGGTCATATTCAGAACTTAAAATTGTGTTCTATGTCTAAGTGCTCTGCCATGCTTGCTCTGTGAGTAAATGCTAAATTGAAGATGGAGCCGCAATGAGATGATCATGAAGGTAATTAAACTCAATTATCTTAAGGTGTAAAGACTGAATTGAATATGTTGAGCTTAATTCCAGAGGAAGAATAGCCATAATTTGGAGGTGGCAAAAGAAATTAAGGCCTGTATGAGATGTTAAAGACATGTCAGTAGGAATTCATAACCTAATAGATATTCTAGAATGCACATTACATATATTTTTCAAAAAGTTACTTTAATATGTATTATTCTTAAAAAGAAAGTTTACAACTTTTTCATATTCCTTTTAGCTATACTCACATCATGTCACGAGAAGATGTTTGTCATGGTTGACTGTAGAAAAGGTACTACTGGAGAGTTTAAAGGACTGATACAAAATAGCAGTGTAGAGTATCAATTGGATGGTCACATGAATAATGACTTTAATTATTTTATTCAGTATATGTATATCGAGTAGTCATTAGATGACAGGTGGTCCACTATGCTCTAGTGATTAAATAATGGAAGACATAATACTTCATTCAAATTACCCATAATACAATGAGACAAGAAGTGAAGAAATTATTAGGCCATAGCATGAGATTTTATTATGTGAATATGAATGTCATGGGTGTCCTAGGAGCAAAGAGGAAATTTACTTAATCCTGCTCAAATCACACAGAAAAACATGATTCCTGGACTGCATCTTAAAGCAGGCAATGAAGTGAAAGGAAGCATGTCGTGGTTGGGTTGGACAGAAAAAGAGATATATCCTATATTTAAAAAATTCAGAATGGCTAAGGTTCATAAAACTTATTAGTCAACAAGTGGGCATGAATCGGAACATTAAACACATTGCATGCTACATTGAGAAGCTGAAAAATAAATTGTATGAGTATTCATTAATGAAATAAAAAGTGAAAAGTGATAATATATGGACCACATCTGTTTGACCAAAATTACAATAGGCAGTAAAAGAATGAGATCAAAAAGGAAAAAAAAAAGAAGAAGAAGAAAGGGAACTTAGATAGGAGATTATGGCTAACTTTAGTTACAAAGGATGACAAATTAATGAGTCAATTAGAAATTTGAGTAATTATTTTTGATAAGAAACTTTGAGTTTATAAAAGCATATAGAAGAGACCCGCAGAAACCAAGGAGGGGAAGCAGCAAAGTTCCCAGAGTCTGTGAGGGGACCCCGTGCTGAGTCCATCTGCTAGCCTGCTCTGGAGGACTCCACCACTGCCAGGAAAGTTCTAAAGAGCCCACGCCGCTCAGCCAGTGCTCAAGGGCTACTGCGTTCCACACCACAGAGTGAGCTCTCCGGGGTCTCTCCACCCACCAACACTCACGCATGCTGCCCTGCCTGCGTTACAACCTCCACCTTTGCTGCTGCCGGGGTTGCTCCTGGCATCAAAGGCTATGCCTGCAATCACTCACCCCACCATGCGTGACTGCCATCACTGCCAACACCATCGCTACTGCTGGCATTAAACCCAAAGCCACTGACATTGTTGCTAATGGCATAGAGGTAAGAGCTTGTTCCAATGACTCTGAAACTCAGCACCAGGGCCTCTTCGCGCATTTCCCACAAATGCACTTGCTGCTGTACCCGTGGGACACCTTGATCCCCGCAGAGGCCAAGCTGGGCTGCTGGGCTGGGTATAAGCCTTGCTGCCCAGCGTGGTCACTGCTGCCTCCACCACCTCTGCCATTACAGCTACTGGCACCAAAGCCATTGGTGGAGAGGGGTCAAGCCTCTGAGTGGTTCTGCCAGGGCCATTGTGGCTGCCCAACACAGACACTCCCAGAGGCTGCTGATTAACGCCCACATCAGCACCTAAGGCAAGACCCAACCCCAATGTGTCTGAGCTCTAGGGCTGCTTGCCCCACCAGCACAGCTACCGCTGGCTCCACACACCAATGCAAATCATCACAGAGGGGTGGTCCCCATCACATAGTTGGCCCACTGGGAAACAGCAAATGATGCCCTGATGGTCTGAAGCACCTCTGCACCCATCATAGTGACCACAATGTCACAGCCAAGTCCTCAGGGAAAAATTAGTCCTACTAAGGCCTCACACAAAGGCCACCTCTCCTGCCACCATCCTCGCTGCCCCTCAATCCACTGACACCGCTGGCATTGGAGATGCTTTTCCTAATTTTAATGTATTACATTTGTTCTATTTTTTCATTAAATTTTCTTCCTTGTCCCCTTCCATTTTTGTTGATTTTGTTTTTTGTCTGTTCCTGTGTTTTCTTTTTTTTTTTCTTAACTTTGAAATTTAATTCCTTTCCACCCTTATCCCTAGAATACATAGACAAGAGTATTTAATAGGCCTCATCCTTCATTGTGCACACAAAAAATCCAGAATCTTATTACTAAAAGAGTGATCTCTGAAGCTCTGTACCTTCAAATTTGGTATGATTCCTTTTTAAATTTTTTTTCTTTTTAAAGTTTTATATTTTCTTTACTTTTTTCATTGTTTGTTGTTTTTTTCTTTGAATTTAGATCTGTTACCATCCTTCTGTTTCTTTCATTCCTCTCATTGCGCTACTCCTACATTTTCCTCCTACTTTTCCTAATATTTTTAATTTCTGGTCCTTCACTCCTTCTTGGATTTTCATAGCACATTGAACCTAGTTATTGGTTGTCTAGCTGGACTATATTTGTATTCAATTGATTGTGTCAAGAGGATTCATTGAGTAAGCCTTTCAGTCCAGATTGATTGAATTGAAAGGATCGAATTGATCATTGGTTATGACTATATATAATCCAACTCCTGGATCACAATACTCCTTCACAAACATAGAAAGCCAGATATAGAAAGGGGAATAACTTCCTAAGATTTTTAAATTCTACTATCAGTGCAATTACAGGATTAGGTGTTGATGTTTGTCTTAAAACTGTGATCTGTTGAAGCGCTTGATCTGTTTTTTATATCCAAAAGAGAAGAGAGTGAAATTATATATGCTTGTGATCCTCTAAGGTCTGTGCAACAATAGGACTTGGGGCAGGTTGGTTTGGGTCTTAAAACTGTGTTCTGGTGTGCTATTGGACTTGCTTTCCTGTCCAAATGGACAGAAGAAGCACAGGAAAAATAGTAAGTCAAAGAATCTCAACTCCCACTCAAAATAAACAGGAAACAGAGCAGTAATTTAAAGAGCTAGTGGAGAGTCCTCAAAATGCACTACAAACTCTGCTGGTAAAAATGATGAATGAAAAGTATGAAACTCTTCATACAGCTATACTTGAGCATGAGGAGAGTAATCAAAGTTTAATACGGGAACAGTGAAATTGATGAAGCTACCAAAAGATTAATAGAGTGAGTCCTGGCTTCCAGAAACAGAAAGCTCAGTAAATTCCAAAAGAAGAAAAAGGAGTCCAATGAAAGGATAGCCACTCAGCTAAATGATTTGAGAGAGAGCTCTCAGAACCAAATTAATGAAGGACCTAAAAGAAAACTATAGCAGGTAGAAGGAAACCATAAAGAGTGACCAACTAGAAGAAGGCGAGGTAAAAAAACAAACAAACAAAAAAAACAACAACAAAAAACAAAGTCTACAAAGCAGATTCGATTCAGAGGATTGAACCTCTGGAATTGAAGATAGTCTAGACTTCAGGAAGAAAGAACAAAACATATTCAAAATCTATTAACTAAAAAAAAAACAAGACAGATCGCTTTAGAAGCTCTGAGATACCATCAGGAAGTCTAATTTAAGGCTACTAAGTATTGAGGAGAACCTAGAGAAGGAAGTCAATGGAATGGGAAATTTATTTAACAGAATACTAGCAGATAATTTCCCAAATATCCTGAAGGATAGGCTCATGAAGATACAAGAAGCTTTTAGAACCTCAAACAGACCAGAACAGAATAGGACATCCAGCTGACACATTATAATCCATAAAGGATCAATAGATATCAAGGAAAGAATCCTTACAGCTGCCAGGGAGAAAAGAACAATCATATTTAAAGGAAAACAAATAAGAATTACTCCAGATTTTTCAGCGGAGACCATGAAAGCAAGAAGACCATGGAATTAGGTATGACACACCCTAAGGAAAAGTAACTCCCAATCAAGAATACTGAACCCTGCTAAGCTCTCATTCATAGCCAATGATGAAATAAAACCTTCCACAGCAAGGAAAAACTGAAACAATATATCCTTCCAGCATTAAAAAAAATTCTCAGTGATGTTCTACACATTGAAAATCAACCAGTACATGATCCCAGCACAAAATTGAAAAAGCAAATCCCTTAAAAAGATACATATAATGACAGGAACTAACAAACACCTCTCAATCCTAACTGTCAATATTAATGGACATAACTCTCCAATTAAATGGTAGAATGACAAGTTGGATCAAAAAACAGGATCCATCTTTCTGCTGTCTTCAAGAGAGACATCTTGCCCACAGAAGCAATCATAATCTGAAAGTGAAAGGCTGGAATAAAATCTATCAAGCGAACAACCACCATAAACAGGCTGGAATTGCAATCCTAGTATCAGATGAAATTGTCTACAAATAAAACTAAGTAAGAAGAGACAAAGAAAATTATTACATACTAATAAAGGGTTCTCTTTTACAGGAGGATATAATCATCCTAAATATCTATACACCAAATGCTGGAGCACCCAAATTCATCAAACAAATACTACTGACTCACAAAACACACTTAGATCCAAACACATTTGGATACTTTAACAGGCCACTGTCAGTTCTGGATAGATCAACATGCCAAAAACTCAACAAAGAAACTTCAGAACAAATTGCAAAGATCAACTACATTTAGCCGACATCTGGATACAGAATATTCCATCCCACAGCTCAAGAACATACATTCTTCTCAGCAGTACATGGAAAGTCCAAAATAGATCACATTTTAGGGAATAAAACAAATCTGTACAAATTGAAATTATTTTCTGCATTCTCTCAGACTGCAATAGAATAAAATTAGAACTTAACACTAAAAGCCACCATAGAAATCCTGTAACTCATAGAGTCTGAACAACAGATTGTTAAGAACTGCCAGTGGGTCATTGAAAAACTCAGAAAGGATATTCAGATGTCTATGGTATTTAACCAAAATGAGCACACAAAATACCAGCTCCTTTGGGACACAGCAAAAGCAGTACTCAGAGGAAAATTCATAGCTCTGAGAGCCTACATCAACAAATTGGAGAACTCTCAATCCAATAATTTAATGATGTACCTGAATCTCCTTAGAAAAGAGCAACAAGCCAAACCCTAAGCCATTTGATGGGAGCAAATAATTAAAATTAAATCAGAATTAAATGAACCAGAGTCCAAAAAATACCACAGAGTGAATCAACAAAACAGAGTCGGTTCTTAAAAAAAATTACAAAATTGACAGACACTTAGCAAATCTTACAAAACAGAAGAGAGCACACCCAAATAAACAAAATCAGAGATGAGACTGGTAACATCATGACAGAAACAACCAAGATTCAGAATATCATAAGGGGATATTTTGCAAATCTATATGCTAACGAAGTTGAGAAGTTGCAAGAAATGGATAAATTTCTAGCAAGTGTTGTTATGCCCAAACTAAACCAGGAATATTTAAAATATTTAAACCAACTAAACAGACCCATAGCAAGCAATGAAATAGAAATTGCAATAAGAGATCTTGCATCCCATAAAAGCCCAGGAATTCTATAAGGCCTTCAAAGCAGAACTCACACCAATACAACTCGAACTCTTCAATGAAATTGAAAGTAAATGTTCACTGCCAAACTCATTCTATGATGCCAGCATAACCCTCATACCAAAAGCAGACAGGGTCTCACCAAAGGAAGAATACTGTAGACCCATTTCCTGGATGAATATCGATGTGAAACTTCTCAACAAATTTCTGGCCAATTGATTTCAACATGTCATCAAAAAAAGTATACACTATGATCAAACCAGATTCATTCCAGGGATGCAAAGCTGGTTTGATATATGCAAGTCAATTAATCTTATTCACCACATCAATAGGAGCAAGGACAAGAATCACATGATTATCTCCATAGGCATTGGAAAAGCATTTGACAAAATCTAACACCCAAATATTACAAAAGCTCTGGAGAAACTAGAAATCCAGGGAAATTTCCTGAATATAATAGAGGCTGTGCATGACAAATCTAGAGCTAGCATTATTCTTAATAGCAAAAAGTTAAAGCCATTTCCTTTAAAATCAGGAGCAAGATAAGGATGTCTGTCTCTCACTCCTCTTCAACATAATACTAGAATTCCTAGCCAGAGTAATAAGGCAAGAGGCAAATATAAAGGTGAACCAATTAGGGAAAGATTGTCTTGTCTATTGCTTGTAAGAGCGTGAAATAAACACTTCAGAGATCAGGTTGTAAGTATGTATTAAGTTAATAGATGTGAAAAGTCTTATTCTGAAGTGTTTATAGGATCATAATTCTCAATGGAATACACATACATATCTCCATTCACATATCCATCAACAATTGAACAAATAAACAGAATGTAATGTTTTTATACACTGGAGAAATATTGAGCAATCAATTCAAGAGACTAAGTTACTCAGCTCTTCAGATGAATTAAAAAAAGCATTGCAGCCAACATAGGAGATAATCACCTGTAGTGACATAAAGCCTACAGGCGATGGCTGAAGCAAAATGTAGGGGAAAATATGAAAAACATATAAAGAAAGCTTTAGGGTAGTAGAAATGTTCTGAATTTTGATTATGGTGCTGATTATAATGACATAATGAAAGCTTATATGTTATTCTAAGTAAATCACACAAAACTTAAATAAAAAGCAACTTGATTAAAATAGTGTATACCATTTCTACTCATACAAAGAGGAAGATAAACTATGTGATTTCAAGTCATATTTTCCCATAAGACTTCATTTCCTTCTATGTGACATGAAGAAGACATGAACTAGTATAAACCTTGAAGACTGATCCCATAATATACTTCTCCAGAAAAGTTTATTTTCCCCCAATTCTTCCTCTCAGAGAAAGAACCTGTTATATGGAATTCAGAAAATGTTCATGGATCAGACATATCCTTAGGTGAATTGACAGTTCCTTCAACTACAAAAGCAGGCTAAATATTTATACATTTCATGTGATTGGGCAAAGTCAAAATAAAGCGTAACTTGACCCAAGTCTTTGTCAGCCAATATTAGCTGATACAATTTCCTCTTCTGGTTCCTCCAGAGAAATTGTGAAGATCTAATACTGAAAATAAAGTTTACCAACAGAACCACCATGAACCCTTATCAATTAGACCCTCCCAGGAGGGTATTCGAGGTTCTGTAGACCCATTTGTCTTGCTCTAACTGCCTTTGCAGATGCTGTGTACCTAGCACCTGTTGTGCTGTGCAGGACTAGAAAACTGCATCAAGGAAGGTCACAGAATAGGGATGAGGGGAGCCCATGGGGGTGGGGTGGAGGAGCTTTCCTGGGGCACTGATTTATCATGCTGAGGACTTCCAGACAACTGAACCCCATGAATTTTTCCTTACTGTCTGACTCAACAAAAGGAGTTCCAAGTAAGCTCTAAAAATTATTTAGTACATTTCCCTCATTTCCCTCAAGATCACATGTGTACAGTTGAATTTAGGGACTGTTTCAGGAATTCATGTTTGTAAAGAATAGTATATCTACACTGAAAACTCTTCTTCTTCTCCTTCTCCTTCCCCTTCTCTTCCTTTCCCTTCCACCCCTTCCCTTCCCTCCCTCCTCCCTCCTCCCTCCTCCCTCCTCCCTCCTCCCTCCTCCCTCCTCCCTCCTCCCTCCTCCCTCCTCCCTCCTCCCTCCTCCTCCTCCTCCTCCTCCTCCTCCTCCTCCTCCTCCTCCTCCTTTCTTATCCTTCTGCTTCTTCTCCTATGGATAAAAATCAAATACAGTCCCAAGCTACCTTTGTCTATAGAAACCCTGAAGCTACAGAAAAAATGAGCTAGTGTCTGAAGAACTATTGGGAAACAAAATGGGCATTTTCTTAAACACATAGCTATATATTTTTTATAGGTAAGGTCTTAAAGGTTTTTACCAGATAACAAGGGGGCAAAATAGTTCAAATGAAACTTCAGTGATGCACCAAACCATGTTAGAAATAAGTTAGATCTTTCTAAACTCAATACCACCTATGGACATAGAACATTGCACAACCAATGTGTCAGCCAACCACTGCTGATGGGATAGTTTAAACAACTCCTCTAGGGCCAATTTAAAAGGGTAAACATGAGCAAGGCTTTTATTAATGTTCCCCTTCATCACAAAAGCAATTTCCCACTGTCATCTGAGCTTTTTACAGTGGCCTACTACCAGCACAAGCCACTTTAGTTTACCTCTGACTGTGCACCAAGCGGAAAAGAAAACAAATCAAATAATTAAAATGGTCAAAAATGTACCATTCCAGATTGCCTACATCCTTTAAAAAATTTTATAAGAGCTTGTTTTTTTGCTTTTTTTTTTTTTTAAAAAAAAAGGGAGGGCAAATTGTGAAGGAGGAACAAAGCAATGAAGAGGGCAAAGTGTGAAGGAGGAATAAAGTAGTGGCTTTGTCCTTTACTCCAAAGAAAACAGACATCTAAATTCCTTCTTTGTAAGGATGTTCAAGTGTCTTCTGTCATGACTACAAAGCTATCTGTTTCATACCTTCCTCATTTCAGCTCAAAATATATCTAGTTATTAGCCTGTATACTAGTGCCGTTAGGACAAGAATGCTTTCTGAGCAATTTAAAAATGTCAAGCTAAATGGTTGTGGTGAGAAATGAGACTTGCCTCAATCAGGCACAAGTGAGATCTGGCAGAAAGAGGGTTAATTTCCTTTCCCTGGTGCCAATATCTAACCACACCTGTCAACCATCAAGGCTATGCTTGTTATCCTTGCCAGGATCCTGGGAGTGGATGAGCTTGGGCACAGCTGTGGCAAATTAGAGCATCCTGAGGAGGTCCAGCACAAAAGATTTGAAGCCTTACATATGTCTCTTTGGGGTTTTAATGGATCCAAAACAATGTTTCTACAGAGAATCAAGAGTCATAGGGGCCTCAACTACAGCCTTCCCATCAAAATATTTAACATGTCACATTGTGTATGTGCCTGAATTTCTATATCTATTTATCATGAGATGATTTGCATTATTTTGGGACAAAAACTTTTATTTATGTATTGTTTTTGAATTGTAAGTAATGATCTCAGAAAAAAAATCAAATGATTTTTCAACTACTTCCATCATAGTTACTGAAGGAACATTACTTAAGGATATTCATAGAGCCCTTCCTTCAGAGTACATATATGCCCCAATACGGTGATTGTGCATTTTTTTTTGTTTTAAATAAAGTAATTAAAAGTGAATCATTTGGAAAAATTCTTGGTTTAGTTGTGAGAATATCTTGATATTCACAGATGCAAATATTTTTGTTATGTTGAATTTTAATTCTGAATTTGGTTCCTCAATTGTTTTTTTTTAAGTAGATAATAAACTAAGAAGTAGGTCATAATAGGGTCTAGCTCACTGTTTTTTTGTTTTGTTTGTTTGTATATATCCTGGGGCTTGAACTCAAGGTCTGTGCACTATCTATATACTTTTTCATTCAAGGCTAGTGCTATGTCACTTTGAGCCACAGCACCATTTCTGGTTTTCTGGTGGTTAATTTGAGATAAGAGGTTCACAGACTTTCCTGCCCCTGCTGGTTTTAAACTATGATCCTCAGGTCTCAGCCTGCTGGGTAGTATATTTCCAGGCGTGGGTTACCAGCATCTGGCAAGACTTCTGATATTCTTGCATAAAAATAAGATGTGCTAGAACTTTGAGCTCTGGGCATTTTCTCCATAAGGAGGAGAACAGTTGGGCGGTTATACAGTAGGAAAATATAGAATGTAACAGGAATATAGAGAGATAGTACTTTACATTCTTAAACTGATTAAATTTCTCTAGTGAAACATATACATAGTTACATATACAACTATATGTAAGTATATAAATATACATCAGTATGTATAGACACTTCTGTTATACCTTTTTTATATCTGTATTTCTATCTCTATCACCTATCTATTGTCTATTTGTCCTTTATCTTTCATGCATATCTCAGTGATTTCACAAAGCCAATCATATTCCTAATAAAGAGCAAAATAAAAGCTAAAATATCTAATTGCTTGTGAGAGTTAGCTCCATTGACTATAGTTTAATTACAGTCTATACCACCAACCCCTACATTAGTATTAAAAATGCAGCCATAAAGAAGTAAAGGAAAATGGAATCTTAGATAATCAAAAGTTCTAGAATCATACAGGGCCATAATTTAATATCTTTCACACTGTAGTCATCATTAATACTCAATACTTAATGGAATTAATTTTGGAAATGATTGTCTCCCAAGGCTTTCAATTTAGAGGTGAAGTTTTTGAAGGGGAAGAGTAGAGTAATGGATAGGTCTCCAATTTGGCCCAGCATAGTCACTCAAAGTAGATTAAAAAATAAAATAAAATAAAATAAACCTATCTAAATTGCTATTTGAAAATTTAGAGAACTTGCATGGATAATTGATTTAGAGACTTCTCAGTTCATCAAAATACCCAAGCATCTTAAGAATAGAAGTTGCTTTAATTACAGTAGCTATTATTGAACATTGCAGATCCCATTTCTTAAAGACCTGCCGAGTCTGCAAAGTCCTGCTGAGCTCTGCTCTTTGCGCAGTAGAGATGGCTAGCAGGGTCCTCCTCAGGGCTTGTGTGACCTGCAGAATAAAGAGGATATGCCTCACTTTGTTTACTTCGCATCCATACTGACCCAGGGTTTCCCCTGAACTCAGTACTTTAGAAGGATGGATTAGCTTGCTAAGATAGACAAACACACTCCCTAGCCCATGTGTGATGTATCTTCTCTTTTCTATTATTATTTCTACTATTATTATTACCTTTAAGTAGTTGTACAAAGGAGATGACATTTAACAAAACAGTTCATGAATGCTGTATGTCTTAGTCAATGTCATCACTTTCAACATTCTCACCCATCTCTCCCCTACCCACCCCTTCCCTCAATCTTCTTAACTTTGTAGGATATACATTGGAATCTTTACTTTGATTCACCCCTTCTTCTCCTATTTCTTATCTTTTCTTCCTTTGTCTTTCTTAATCTGTCTTCCCCTCCCCCCCACCTTTGGTTTATTGCCAAAGTTTGAATTTAAGTGCTTAAAGCTCTCAAGTCCATATTTTCATTCATGCCTTTTACTCTACCATGTGAGGCATTCTTCCAGTCCAGGTTTGTATTTTTTTCTGATTAATTGGATGTGAGAGTCTTGTGCACTTTTTTTGCCCATTCTAGCTTTAAACCATGACCCTCTGAGCTCAGTTTCCTGATTAGCTAGTATTAGAAACATAAGCCACCTACACCAGGATATACTGGTTATTTTTTGTCTTACTTTAAGCCTGGATTAGTCTGAGCCACAATCCTTTTACTTGTGCTTTCCAGAGTCACTGGGGATGATAGGCATGTGCCATTATACTGAGCCACTGGTTGAGATAGTCTGAAATTTTTTTTTTTTCATGGCTGGCTTCAAACTTCAATTTCCAGATGTTCACCTACCAAGTAGCTAAGATTATAGGCTTGAGCCACAATGCTTAGCTTCAAATTTCTACTTTTTAAATTTCTGAATTTATTCTGTAAAGGTATTTATGGTGATGTTTCAATATGTTCTTAATTGTTGAAAAGTATTTTTCCTTATTTATTTACAGAGCTAAGCAAAGTATTATCATTAAAAATCTTTTATTTTAATTTTTAAGTTTTATTAAAATATAATAAAAATATTACTTATTGTTGTAAAGTCAAATACTAAAGACATTATAGGCAAGAATTCAGTAATCGATGAACAAATTTGTATATTTATTGTTAATTTTATCCAATGGATTTATATGAATGTACTGTTAATATTCCATTTTTTAACTAATTAATTGTCAAATATTAGGCAACTTAATATTTTTACCTTAAAATATGAAGAATGAGTTACATATTGGTGGCTCATGCCTGTAATCCTTGATGCTCAGAAGACAGATCAATCATAGAATTACATTTTAAAGGCAGCCCCAATAGAAAAGGCCAGATACCATCTTTTTTTTTTTTTTTTTTTTTGCCAGTCCTGGGCCTTGGACTCAGGGCCTGAGCACTGTCCCTGGCTTCTTCCCGCTCAAGGCTAGCACTCTGCCACTTGAGCCACAGCGCCGCTTCTGGCCGTTTTCTGTATATGTGGTGCTGGGGAATCGAACCTAGGGCCTCGTGTATCCGAGGCAGGCACTCTTGCCACTAGGCTATATCCCCAGCCCCAGATACCATCTTCAATTAACCAATAAATGCCAGACTAGGGGTGTGACTAACACAGTAAAGCACCTGATGATCAAACAAGTAAGGTAAGTGTGAGTTCCTGTGTGTAGTCAGAGTGCTGACATGAAAACAAAAAATATGTTTAGGAAAGAATGTCTGTCTTGTAATATTTATTGGGCTTACTGATATAATCACTATGTGAAAAATATAATACTTAACACTTAATATTCAGGAAATTGTATTTCAGTACCAGATAATTTGGAATGAAATCTAAGGATGATTTATTACTGTAATTAAAAAAAACTAATAAGGAAATTCAAATGATCACAACAGTAAATAATTACATCAAATCTGGTATCCAACTTTCCATGAAACACATAAATAATAGAAATATATTTAAATTTCTCCTGCATGATACTTTTCACATATTGGTAATAATTGACTTTGCCTAAAAGGCTAGTGATACAAAATTATGTTACATATATTTAAAGCATTTTAGTTATATAAAATATTAATTAAATTAAATATTATTTAGAAGTATAAATTAAATGAAATTTTTAATTAAAATAATTTTAATTTGTTAAATGTATCATCCGTATTTCAGTTCTCTCATAATGTTCAGTTTAGTGTGCAACATCCTTTTCTGTGAGATTCAGTCTGGTATAAATTATCACTTGCATATCCTACTTGCCTGCATCAGAGGAAAATCCAAAACTTGGCCACAACTTGTAGAGTGTTGTTATTGTCTTCCATTGTTTCATTTAGTGCTGTCCATTATGAAATTAAAAGCAGGAAATCTAGGTTTTAAATGTAAGCTCCAATTTAAGAAGAAAGGTCCCAAATTAATTAGTGTGGAAAAAAGATTACTTCGTTCAAGCCATGAAATCGTGGGAAGAAGAGTCCAAGCTGCTGCAGAATGTATTGTGATAGCAAAGAAACCACAGCATTGCTGATAAACAAGAGGAGATGTTTAGTTTAGGAATGGTAATAGTATGTGATAGTAAAGGTCAGCATCAAAGAAAGTTTGACAGAATGTCATATAGATTTACCATAACACACCTCTTACAATTTTAATAAAGGCACAAATGTGTACGTGCTTATATACACATATTATTATTTATTTTCATTTTATTTTTTTTGTATCAGTACTGTGGCTTGAAATCAGAGCCTGAACTCTGTCCCTTAACTTTTTTTTTTTTTTCTTTTTTCCCAAGTCAAACCTAGGCCATAATCATTGTATTTGTCTTTCACTTGTATCTGGGATGACAAGAAGATACCACCACGCCCAGTTGTTTTTTTCTGCTGGGTCCTTGAGTAGTAACGATTAGACATATTAACCGTGTTCCTGGTTCCTTTCATTGATTTAGTTTGAGGCTTCTCCCAATCCTGATGTGTACAAGCATCTACTGTAATAAATCTCATTCTACTTCCAATGTTGTCCTTTTTCCAGAACATACATTATTTAATTATCAAGTTGTTTCTCTGTTGGGTTAGTGGTTTCCCATTATACTTTGAATTAACATGAATTATCCTGAATTCCTTACAAAGACCTTCCTGACCCAGCCTCAATTTATGTCCCTTTCAAAGTCTAAAGTATAACGTTAAGATCCAGGGGCTATGGAATCACCTGGTTTCTATTTGAATCCTACTCTATATCTATGTGATTTTCATCTTCCCTCCCTTCCCCTCCCCTCTTCTCCCTTCCCTTTCTCTCCACTCCTTCTCATACTTGGACTTTAACTCAGAGCTTCACACTAACATTTTTGATACTCTATCACTTACATCACATCCCAGCTATTTTTGCAAATAAGGTCTTGGTTTTCGGTCTGTAGCGGGTCTAGATGTGATCCTATGTTCTTGCTACACATCTCTGATTAGAGAAGCACTCCACCTCACCTACCTTGTTAGTTAAATGAGGTCTCATGAACTTTTTGCCTGAACTAGACTTGATCTATGATCCTGTTGATCTTTGCCTACCAAATAGCCATGATTATAAGGGTGTGCCTGGCTTTAGGAGACAGTATCTCTATCTTACAATCATATTTGCTCTACAAGCCTCATTAGAAAATTGAATTTAGGACAAAGACCATCATTGCCCCTGTTAATAATATGTACATAAGTGCAAGAGAGTCATGAGAGAATGATCTTCCAAGAGTCTTAACTAAAATTCTTCCATTTTGTCCTTTGTCAAGACTCTTGAACCACTTGACTATAAAAGTTGAAAATAGAATTCTCTGCATTTCATTGTTATGTACCCCAGTCTCTAACCGTTTCTTTTATATAGTAGGTACTAACTGTAGACTACAGTCACATCACAGACTTTCCTTCCTGGGCTGGTTTTGAACCATAATCCTCAGATCTCAGCTCCTGAATAGCTAGGATTACAGGAATAAGCCACCAGTGTCCTGCTTAAAATACGTTTTCAATAAATAAGGAAGTTGAATGTAGGTGCCATAACAACAACAATAACTGGTTGAAAAATGAAAACTTAACGCTTCTGTTTTATACCAATAACTTCAGCGTTATGCACATGTTAGGGAAATATTGGACAAGCTCTATAGAGAAAACTACCAAGTGATTTTAGTAACATAATGAAAGCTTGATATGGAACACTATTTGGATAATAATGGTCGCACCACAGACCTCTGATTGTAATGAGAAACACAGATTTATTTGTAGCTTAACAAGCTACATTCACTCTGAAGAAAATGAGAAGCCTCTAGAACTTTTCATGCATTTATTCAACACCTATTTACTGATCTGCTCATATATATCAGAGTCTTTTCAAACAGTGACTGTCTCTATGAGCCATCCTCAATATTGAGACTGACCACTAAGTGCTAGTCTATAATTTGATACTGTAAAAGCATTTGTGATTTCTAAGCACAGTGATAATTAAAAAAATGCTGTGTCTTCATAATACTGTTTCATTATATATTATGTGTCATACTACATATCATATAAGAAATGAAATTTAGGAATATTACATAATTCAAATAATTAAATATCATTTTGCTCTCATGGAGGTTAATGTTATCTTCCATGGTTTTATTTTATCTTGTGCCCAAGTACTACTTTCCATTAAAAAAAAAACCCACTTTATGTACATGTATGACGACTGGTTAGCAATTTTCAAATCCAAGTCAAGAAGTAACTGAAAAAACAGTTAACTAAGAGGAAGATACTAATGAAAGCAAATATTTAAAATGCACATACTTCTCAGACACAGGTGAGTAATTTTAAATCCAAAAAATTCTTCTAAAAATTCTGTATAAAGGCTGGGGATATGGCCTAGTGGCGAGAGAGCTTGCCTCGTATACATGAGGCCCTGGGTTCGATTCCCCAGCACCACATATACAGAAAACGGCCAGAAGTGGCGCTGTGGCTCAAGTGGCAGAGTGCTAGCCTTGACCAAGAAGAAGCCAGGGACAGTGCTCAGGCCCTGAGTCCAAGGCCCAGGACTGGCCAAAAAAAAAAAAAAATTTTTTTTAAATTCTCTATAAAGAGCAACTGGAAATGTTCACAAAAAGCTCTCCAGGAAATTGAGATTGTAGCTTTTTATGGCAATAGTCTTCCTGTGCAAACAATGGGCAACAATTTTTCTGAAGCCTTTTATTTTCCAGTAGATTCTTTTAGTAATTAAAAAAAACAGGGTTTAAATATTTTTAGTATCCTGCTGACAAGAACATATTATTAAATAAATACAAAATTTTAATTAAAGATCAATTTAGGAGACTGATGGGAAATGTGACCTTGAGCAAGATACATTGTATTAACACACTGATATGTTGAATTGAAAGCCTTTGTACACTTCACTTAGTATAATTTTTTACAAGTACTTCCATTTCCTTATGAATGGGGCAATGTCATTCTTTCTGATAGAGGCATAAAATTCCATTATGTTTATGTACCACATTTTCCTGATCTAATTGTTTACTGAGGGGCATTTGGGTTGGTTCCATATTTTAGCTATGACAAATTGACTGCGATGAACATTGTTGTGCTGGTGGCTTTACTGTGATTTGGTTTGTGGTCTTTTGGGTAGATGCCCAAATGTGGGGCTGCTGGGTCATAGGGTAGCTCTATGTTTAGCCTTCTGAGGAATCTCCATACTGCTTTTCAGAGTGGCTGAACCAATTTACATTCCAACCAACAATGAAGTAGGGTTCCCTTTTGGCCACATCCCCTCCAACAATTGTTATTGTTAGTTTTCTTGGTATAGGACATTCTTACTGGGGTGAGATGGAATCTCAATGTTGTTTTGATTTGCATTTCTTTTATGGCCAGTGATGTAGAGCACTTTTTCATATGTCTCTTGGCCATTCTCATTTCCTCATCAGAGAAGTCTCTTTTTAAGTCTTTAGCCCACTTGTTGAGGGGGCTAGTGATTCTTTGCAGTTTTGTTTTGTAGCAATGTAATTTTTTTAGTTCTGCATTTATTTTATATATGAGGCCTTTGTCCATTGTATGGCCAGTAAAGATCTTTTCCCAATCCATGGGCTTTCTGTTTATCTTGCGAGCTATGTCCTTTGCCCTGCAGAAGCTCTGCAGTTTATGCAGTCCCATTTGTCCATCCTTTCTTTGATTGGTAGCATTTCTGGGTCTTTTTCATATTTGAATCATTTATTCTTTTTTTATTTTCAAATTTCTGGGTCTTTGTTAAGGAATTTCCATCCTGTGCCAAGGAGACCAAGTGTTTCCTACCTAATGATAACAAAAAATAGTGTTAAGAAATTATTAAAAAATAAATAACAAATATGTGGTAAAAAGTAACTGAAAATTTGTTTTGTATTTTTTTAAAAGATGGAGTGATTTACACTATATATTTAGATTACATATATTTTTTCTCAAATCCAACCAAAACACGTAGTCAACACACTCAGTACTATGTTAAAGGTGAATAAATGTGAGTGAATTTCAATACATCCATACAAGTTCATAAGTTTTGCTACAATGGGAAGAACCTAATTATAAATGGTGGCTGATTCACTATTTTGTGCCAGACAACTAAATAATATTCAGTACTGGTGTACTGGGCTCCTTGATAAAACAGCCTCTTGATAGCTCTACATAAAACAACTCTTCACTATTCTGCAAGACTTCCATCACTGTCAAGGATCATTGCATGGTGTTTACAAATAGTTAACCAGCATTCCTCACAGCTGTTCAAAATTGAGGGCTCCTGAACATCTATGCAAGCAGGGTAAAAATCTTATAAACACAGATGAGCAGGAAGAGCAGTGCTACACCAAATGCATAACAAACAAGAATCTTAATTCATCTCATCATGAAAACAATACAAGATGAAGAAAGAGGACAGAGGTCTTAGATGTCCAGAATTAGAGACTTAACTGAGATCAACAGTGCCTGTCAGACCTAATGAAGATTGTTTATAAATACAAATTTGACAGCTGAGTGTAAAAATAAACACAGTTATGCATTTGTTATGAGAGTGATGTTTAGGAATATTTTCAAGTTAATTATTAACTCAGATTAATTTATTCAAGAGCCTAGGCTATCAGGTATTTAGTTAACTTACAACTCATTCAGCATATATTACAGATTCATGTTTTAGAAGATATTCCTTATTTTCTTAAGATTTGACATCCCTATGTATATTGGTGTATGCAACATGCAGACAAAAATCATGTTTCTCTATATTATGCAATGTAAAAAACAACAACAGCCAAATGATGAAATCTCCGTCATTCTTCTGTGAATCTGACTTCCTCATTTTAGAGGACACTGAGACAAACACATAAGTCCAGAATTTCCCAACAATCCAAACTTCATAAATATTAGAGTAAGAAGCACAGGAAGATCTCTTGTATCTCATTCTGGAATTAGCTTTGTTCATTGTTCTCTCATGGTGAGGTTCTTCTGTAATGAAGAATCCAAAACAAGATATTCTAATAGACTGAGTATCTTAATGATATGCCATGCATAAGCCCACTCTGAAAATGTTACTTCTAAAAGTCAATGTGCCTTGATGTTTCCATCCAGGATTAGGGAGTCATTTTTTTTGCCAAGGACCATTTGTATGTTTAGAACACCATTCCCTGGTGGGCAGCTGACAAGAAGCATATGAGCAGCATATATGTCCATTCCATCATGAGGCAAATGCTTTTGAGGGCCATAAGGCCTGTGGTTGGATGTTAACTATCATGATTAGGTTCTCTTCCAACTTTTCATTTAACAACAATAGCACATTTGTGATAAAAGAAAAAGAATGGAAAATTAGTTTGATGTGATAGAATCTAGAATTTCATAATTTTGTTTTCAGACACGTGATATAAAACTTAGTTTAAACTGGGTGCCAACAGCTCACACCTGCAATCCTAGCTACTCAGGAGGCTGAGATCTGGGGATGACTGTTCAAAGCCAACCTGGGCAGAAAATCCCCATGAGACTCTTATCTTCATTTAACCACTCTAAAACCAGAACTGGCAAGTGGTAGAATGCTAGCTTTGAGTGCAAAGAGGCTCAGCAATAGCATCTAGGCCCTGAGTTCAAGTCCCACAACCAAACCAAACTAAACAAACAAAAAAACAGTCAATTTATATTGTTAATATGAAAAAAAATTGATTATCAACTGATATGGTAAACCTGTATGCTTTTTAAAAAAACAAGGAGGGGAGCTGGGGATATGGCCTAGTGGCAAGAGAGCCTGCCTTGTATACATGAGGCCCTGGGTTCGATTCCCCAGCACCACATATACAGAAAATGGCCAGAAGTGGCACTGTGGCTCAAGTGGCAGAGTGCTAGCCTTGAGCAAAAGGAATCCAGGGCCAGTGCTCAGACCCTGAGTCCAAGGCCCAGGACTGGCCAAAAAATAAAATAAAAAAAAAAAAAACTAAGGAGGTTCAATGAAGCAAATTTTCACTCAAATTTTAATGTTATTTAGAATAATTCTTCATTGTTAGTAAGTGTTAAGAATAAATAGTATACTTGAGAAATACTCACTGAACCTCTTCCTTTGTAAAACATGTTACATGTGAATCATATAATTTCTAAACTTTTTACACTCTACTGGATGCACTAGTCTAGTATTACCAACCTCTGTCCTTTTTAAAAAAATATACTATTTACTACTTTAACTCCTTATGAGCCTGGATTTATGAAGAGAGCATTTGTTGACATTCTTTATGAAGAAAAATATCTAAACTTAGTAGAAATCTTTTTAAAAAATTCTTCATTTCACCATTTATTCTAACTCTTGTTATTCTATTACATACATTTTCTTTATATAGGCAAATTATTTTACTAACTCCCCAAAATTAAATAGATAGGCCATTTGTTCAGAAATATTGAAACAGCATCTATGTGTCAGTTAGGTTTTTCTTTTTGTGACAAAATACCTGAGGTGAACAATGTAAAAGGAAGAAAAGTTTATTTTGGCTCCCAGTTTCAGAGGATTTAGTTTATGGTCAGCTGGCTCCATTGCTGATGGAAAGTGGTGAAGCAGGGTATCATAATTGGGTGGCAAGAGGGTGTGGCAAAGCAAAGCAGCTCATTGCAACTGGCTGTAAGTTTTCATATAACAATAATTTAGTAGAACAACTACAGAAAACAATATTTGAATTGTCTATTGTGAAAAAGCTATCAGAGAAAACTTTCTGTATGTTATAAAAAATGATAAAATGATTAAGGTGATATGCTGGTCTACTATTAAACTTGATAGGTGTGTTGAAATATCATACCATATGCATGAATTTATATAATTATTGGGTCAGTTAAAAGTAAACTATGTACATTAAAAAAGAGTGAAACCCTGGCTACCCAGGACAGTTTTTACATAGTAATAAATATGAGTAATAAACAAGTAAAAATTGCTAATGTGTCACCTGTGGGTAATAACTAATAATAATGTATTTTATTCTGAATTTTGGTTAAATGATTCAATCACACTCTTCTTGCTACACAAGAAATGAAGACTAAACCATGTGTGATGAGGGATTTAAATGTGTTCTAACAATAGTAAATAAAGTAATAATCTTACTATGTAGGCAGCTTACAAAGTTGTGTTGCATACTTTACATATGCAACTAAAATTCATTTGTTAAAGAAAAATACCTCTGGGGCTGGGGATATAGCCTAGCGGCAAGAGTGCCTGCCTCGGATACACGAGGCCCTAGGTTCGATTCCCCAGCACCACATATACAGAAAACGGCCAGAAGTGGCGCTGTGGCTCAAGTGGCAGAGTGCTAGCCTTGAGCGGGAAGAAGCCAGGGACAGTGCTCAGGCCCTGAGTCCAAGGCCCAGGACTGGCAAAAAAAAAAAAAAAAAAAAAAAAGAAAAATACCTCTGACATTAAGGCAAGACATTTAAGAAACCTTATTTCATTTTTATTTTTTTACATAAATAAATTTAAGCTATTCAAGAAAATAAAATACTTTTCAGAGATGAGGGTGGGTTGAACAACACAAAGGACTGAATTGCAGTCAAGCAAAGCCACGCAGGGTGCCAATACACAAAGCCACAATGAACTCTAGCTTTTACACTTACATCTGGACTTCTTTCAGCTTTTTCATACCTACATTTGGAGAGAAATTCTGGAGCACTATAAACTCACTGGCAGAAAAAAACAATGTGGCCGATAGAATAAAGTTTGTAAAAAAAAAAGTTGAAAATAATGATGCTCCTCTGAAGAGAAACTCTTTTTGAAGACTTTGCTTTTCATTTTCTTTCTTTATGAATCTCTGAGGTCTCCATTGAAATTTATATTGTATCAAAAGTAAAAAACAAAATAGAGTTGTGTATTTTTACAAACTCATAACTTTCATGAGTAAAACATCCATCTCTTGCTGAAGGAAAGAAAAGATACTGCCTTCGTAATAACTCTTAACTCTTTTTTTTGTGATACTTGACATCAAAAAGACAATAGATGAACTATATTAGAAAAGATTAAGAGAAGACCTTCAAATATTTTGGCAAATTTTGATTTTAATCATTTACTCAATTTATTCCCCAATTACAACTTACATTCAAGTCAGCTCAGGAAAAAATTAGTTTAAAATAGTATTTTTTGGTTTTTATTAGTTTTATTCTTATTCCAAATGGATGATAAACACCTTTAGAATTCCTTTTACTAGCTGTACATGTGAAGAAAAGAATCAGAATGCTAGAAAATAGTTGAAGGTCTTTATTGATTTGTAGACAGAGAACAAGATTATAAATACTACTTCATGAACATTCTTCCATGATCCAATTGGTTTGAGTCATTTCCAGCAGGCCTGCCTCCTAGTCATTATATAAGTTAGAACTAAGAGTTATTTTTCAGAGTACCAATTAAGTGAATTCAACACTTTTTGAAAAGTAGAAAAAAATTCTAAATTAAACCAGGCTAATCCTATGTTTATGAGTATTTTAGTTGGCTCTTAATTATGTACCATGGCAATAATTTAGCCAATGCTTCCAGCTTTACATAGTGAGGTTTTAGCTAGATATATATTTTACTTTAGTTTTACTTTACCTTAGATATACATTTATATACTTTAGATATACATTTTTACTTTATCTGCATATACATTTAAAAATAAGTTTACTCTGCTCTTTTATTTTTGAAATTCAAAAATATTGAAGAGGGCTGGGGATATGGCCTAGTGGCAAGAGTGCCTGCCTCATATACATGAGGCCCTGGGTTCGATTCCCCAGCACCACATATACAGAAAACGGCCAGAAGTGGCGCTGTGGCTCAAGCGGCAGAGTTGCTAGCCTTGAGCAAAAAGAAGCCAGGGACAGTGCTCAGGCCCTGAGTCCAAGCCCCAGGACTGGCAAAAAAAAAAAAAAAAAAAAAAAAAAAAAATTGAAGAAAGAAATATTGGCTTAGAATCTTATTTTTAATTTTAAGAGCTAATTTTAATGAACTCTTTCCACTGAAGTTTGAATTTAAAGGTTAATTTGTTTACTAGTTCTTAAATTGGTAAACACATAATTGTGTTCAGTTGAAATGTGAAACTTTGTGCCAACATATCAGAAAATGTAGAAGACTGAACTGAATTAAGAATTCAATGACACTAAATAACAATGGCAAAAGACTTTTAAAATTCTTATAAAATGACTAAAGGTGTCACTGTAACTGTTTTTAATAAAATCTGAAGAACTTTTAACAGTGGCCTTTTGACATCTAATAAAGAACATAGATGACATGTAACTAATCATTTTTATTATTTCTAGAGGAACAGGATAAGGCACCTGGTAAGGGACTCTACCTAGTGACACCAGTCACTTACAAACAAACACAAAGCTGGGGTAGAGTAAACCCTCAGCAACCCACTTCTGTATTTAGTTGTAGAATATTATAACTATTTAGAAATAAAAATATGACATGGGAAAAATTCTGAAACAGAACAGTTTTGCTGAACTATTTCTAATCAATTCTTTGAAGCCCCAACAATCTGTGGGCTGTGTGCATTTATGGATTCCAATGCAAAATGTTGTGCATATATTAACATGTATAGGCTGTTTTTTTTTCTTTCCACAATCCCCTAAACAATAAAGTGTAATATACATTTATATAACATTTATGTTGCATTATGTGCTACAAGTAATGTAGAGGCAATTTAAAGTATGTTACAAGATGGGTAAAGGTTGAATATTCCCCCATTGTCATAGGAGAAACATCTGCTGGGTATGTACGTACACACACACACACACACACACACACACGTATACATACGTATATATGTGTGTGTGTATATATATGAGGGGCAAAGAACCCTGGAGAAGGTCCCTATGGATAACAAGAGATGGCTTCATGCACAAACATTTTCACCAAGATACATGAAATGTTAATGTTGGTTAAAGAAACAACTTCACTTTTTAAAGTGTACTTAAATATAAAGTAATTGGTTAAATTTCAAACTTCAACTAATTGTTCTTAAAATTAGGTAGACCAAAACTATAGAAGACAACATGGCTTTTTTTTTTAAACTGATACTTTATAAAAATAGTTTCTATTAGCACAGAGGAATTCTTGTAGTACAGGTTGGGGGAAAGTGGAAGTATTAAAGTCTTGACTTGGTTTGAAGACACATAAACAATGGTTAGACATGAGCAAAAGCCTTTGAGATTACTGGTACATTCAAAATCCATGTTTTATACATCAAGGTGGGAAAAATTAAACTGTCTTATAATGAGTGATAGAATGTTAGAAGTAACTGCAGCACAACAGCCAAAATAACCAAATCAATAATTTTAAATTTTGAAGTTATGATTGCAATACATTCTCAATCTAATAAAGCAAATTAGTTTATTGGCAAAAGTCAGAGCAAACTGTTATGCTTAATTATGCTCTATAAATATTTCCTTCTCCATCTACTTACACGTAATAGTCTTGCTAACAAGCAAACTCTTTGAAATCGATACATGGATGAATGTCCATAAGGAAAGAAGACTGAAGCTAGCTGTTAATCAATTTAATGTAGTTTATTATATAATTGAATATCTACAACATACAAAGTGTTTTTCTGAGGACTTGATGGAATATGAATATGAAAATACAGTACTGTATACTTAGAGCAGTTTGAAACCTAATTACAAGAAAAGAAGAATTTTACATATATCTAGCTTAAAACAATGTGAATCACAAACATAAAATAGTCAAAGAGAATTCTACGGAAGCAGTGGTCATCTGAGATTGATGTTTTTCCAAGAGAAAGTAGACTCTTGTTTATTTACCCATTATTTGGAGACAAGAAGAAAGAAAGTTTTGACATTTTTAACTTAAGAGTTAAGCAGAATAAACAGACTAGATTTGAAAAGATGGTGGTTTGTGAATACTGGGTAGAGAAGCACTAACAAAAGAGGGGACATACATCAACTCTTCCCTCAGAGAACAGAATCCATACGAGACAATAAATCTAGGTCACATTTATGTTGACAGTTGATATGAAGAGCATAAAATAGTTGTATGGGAAAATCACCATCAAACACTCCTAAATATTTACCAAGTATCATGATGGGTTTTTGTTCTATGAATAGGCCTACAGAAGTGAAAAGATCCTAATCATGAAGAAGTTCAAAAGCAAGTGAGAATGGCCATTAAAATAAAGTCATCTCTCATCCCTTCCTTGCTCTACCATAATATCTTATCCACAGTTTAGGCAATTTTCTCATTATGGCACCTTAAAGATTCCCATGATAAGAATCCCAAGAGAAACCTAAGTTGCGTATTATTTCCTGACCCAAACTTACCTCAGCTACAATATGCGCTAGAAAATAAGAAAGTCTTTCACAGCTTCTGAGAAAGACATATAATTTAGCCCAGGATAACTCAAACCATTTTAGACAAGTTGAAAATTTTCTGCTTCCCTCCCTGTCTTCTGGATAAAAATTGTTCCATCACTATCATTATCATGCAAAATATACTCACCCTTTAGCAAGAGCCCACAGAAATCTCACCTACTCTGGGATCAGAGACAAGTTTGAGGTCCAAGATATCATCCTTTAAATAACATCGTTGGTCCAGATGAGATTTGTGATATACTTCCTTGGAAACTGTTGAGCTCAGTCTGAAGGCTCAGGAACTAAAGGGATGACTTATCTGCCCCCTAGAATACATCCGTAGTGGGAGATAGGCATCAATCAGTCACTCCATTCAATATGGAAGAAACGAGCACACAGCCAACACTTTTCTTCAGCAATTCTTTTTTATTTTTTTGGCTAGTCCTGGGGCTTGGACTCAGGGCCTGAGCACTGTCCCTGGCTTCTCTTTGCTCAAGGCTGCTATAGCACTCTGCCACTTGAGCCACAGCGCCACTTCTGGCCATTTTCTGTATATGTGGTACTGGGGAATTGAACCCAGAGCCTCATGTATACGAGGCAAGCACTCTTGCCACTAGGCCATATCTCCAGCCCTCTTCAGCAATTCTTTAACCTAGCTGAAAACGTCATGATCAGGTCTCATTCCTCCTGCCTGAGACTAACTCTTCATGACTTTTTGGATTGTTTTTGAAATTATTGTTTCTCTTCCAAATAAGAAATTTGTATTTGCAATGAAGTAGTTTTCTCAGATGATTTTCTATTTGTGCCACTTTGGGGGGACCAAATATTCTTTTATTTCCTAGTAGTTCTGATCCTATCCTCCCGGTTAATAGTGCTGTTCTATGTATGCATGAATGCCTTAAAAATAGTGGGTTTAAAGCATTATGTAAAAACTACAGGTAAACAACACCAGATAGGGTGGTTCCCCTCAGCTTAGATACTTTATTTCCTCTGTGGCTCATTCGCATCGCTGGTGAGGTAGTAAATTGGCATCCACATAGCTCAACCATATCTGAGGGCTGGCCACCAAGTTTCTGTCACACATGGACCAGTCCATGTGGCCAGAACATTCAGAATTTAATTCCTAGGGCAGTTATTGTAAGAGAGAACAGAGAAAGCCAGTGAATGTGCTATCCTCTCTTATCTCCTTGTCTTAGAAGTCAGATACTTTGCTTTTGCCATTCTTTGTGAGAGCTGAGACAAATCAGAAAGACCCATCCAGGTTCAGCAAAAATGTCAGACTTGGGTTTCTGATTAAGCGGTAGCAAAGACAATGAGTTTCCAAAATATTTTAGTTACTTTGGAAAACACACTCTGCAAAAGTGACTTGAAAGATAGGTTGCTGAGGGTTGGGAATATGGCCTAGTGGCAAGAGTGCTTGCCTTATATACATGAAGCCTTGGGTTCGATTCCTCAGCACCACATATATAGAAAATGGCCAGAAGCCTCTCTGTGGCTCAAGTGGCAGTGTACTAGCCTTGAGCAAAAGGAAGCCAGGAACAGTGCTCAGGCCTTGAGTTCAAGGCTCAGGACAGGCAAAACAAAACAAAACAAAACAAAAAGATAGGTAGTTGTTTCTAGTAAATGTGCATAACAAGAAATGTTTGAGCCAGGCACAGGTGGCTCAGGGCTGTACTCCCAGCCATTCAGAAGGCTGAGATTTGAGGATCACAGTTCGAAGCCAGCCTGAGTAGAAAATTTGGGGGAATCTTATCTCCAATAAACTACCAAGAACAAAAACAAAAAAACCTACACGTAGAGTTGTGGCTCAAGTGGTACAGAAAAATTCTTGAACAAAAGAAGCTCAAGGAAAATGCCTAGGCTCTGAATTGAAGCCCAAGTTTGGAACACACACACACACACACACACACACACACACACACACACACACAAATATTTTACAAAGGAAAATATTTTAGCTTTATTACATTTAGCTGTACAATCAAATAGTAATAACGAATTATTAATCAATGTCAAATATTCTAAAGGGATTTTAGGTTTCATTTCCTTCAACATTAATAAGAATACAATGAGATAGATATAATGCTATTTTTTTTTGCTAGATGAGATGACTGAGGCTTAGAAATGCTCCTTAATTACCTACATAATTATTGAGGTCCATAACACCATGGTAGTTGTGTGAGTATATTCATATGTTGGTGGAACTAGAGAACTTGGACTAAAACTATACTCTAGGAAAACAAATAAATCCAGAATCTAAGTTCTTGAATAAAAAATAATGAAATGTGATCCAGTGTGTAATTATGGGATTGATCATCATATTGAGGAAGCTTATCCCATGAAAAGACAAAGGTTATTAGCATTGGAGGTAACTTGATATATTTGATAATAATGAGAAAACATTTCATTTAATTATTATGTCCAATTTACAAGTGAAATAGCAAGCAAGAAACAATAGATGTATAATGCAGTGAAAGAAATTTGGGGAAAAATAAGCTCTCTAGTAATATATTTTAAAAGATCAGCAAGTATATTTGCTACTTCTTTTGGCCATTCTTCCAAATGAAAGCACTTACTTATTTTAGTTATTTTGGTCTAAAGAATTTCTGTCCCTCAATTGGGTAGAAGACTGGAAAAATTAACCTCCCTAGGAGTAGTTCTCAAAAACTATATCCTATTGGTATATACATATTCCAGATGTTTTTCTTCCTGTGTGAAATGAACTTGAGATATGCTTTACCATTTCTTACAATCTCCTAGCTGGGATAAGTTTCCATTTCCCAGGTGTGAATCATGTGTGGTAATACACCTCAAATAAGCTATAGCCTATCTCTGGCCTTACTTCTCCTCTTAGTACCTGGTGATTTCATAGATCATCTTACAGATAAATGTACTCCATACTTAGACAATAATTATTTTCAAATCTTTGTATTGGCTGAAAAACATTATTTTATGGTAAACTGCACTGAACTTGTTCTTTGAGACTGTAGAGATCCTATTTTAACACCTATCAAAATATATGTTGAGCCTTTTACTTTATTCTTGTGGTCATTAGAGTGTGATCTCTAAAGGGAAAATGTATACCTCCATCTTCATAGCTATTTCCTGTCATTCAGTTTTGGTTATATAACAGGACAAGTTAAAGGTTTTATAAGTGAATCCAGTATTCAATGAAAACTGATGATAATCTTCACCAGGCATTTGAAATATATTTAAGCTTATGAAGACAAAAGTAGATAGACAGCACTGTATTACTATTGCCATCACACATTTGGAATGATAATTCTTTGAAAAAAATGATAACCCATAGTACTTATAGCATCAACAACAAAATTTCAGCAAGCTGAGAGTAGGGTAATATAACATTGTCTCAGTTATATACTTAATGTAAGTTAAAAAGTTTTGAAATTGAACATTTTCATTTCTAAGTTATTTCATCTATTATTTTAATCTCAGTAACAAAAAGATAACTGATTTTAATTTTTGTATTATTAGTATAAAAACTACTGAGCAAATATTCACAGAATAAATATTTTGGTGTAAAATTACTATCATCTTGAAATGTATTATTGTTGGGAGTAGATTAATGAAAACACAGTTATAAAGCTCTTTATGTTTCTTTTTAATTGTGATTTGACTTTCATTTAAGTAACTGCTATTTAAATACCTGTTTGCGCCAACTAATTACTTTATAAAGTTCAGTTAGTATGATAGCTAAATATTCCAATTATTGTGTGACTTAACCAGAAGCTTATATATTTAACCAGAAACAAATATATTTGTGATGAAGTTTATTTGTATTTGCAAATCTCAACAACTACTCAAGTATCTGCTTTCTACCAATTAGGCAGCTGCTACTTAAAGTCAATAGTGGTAAACTCTAGTTGTGTTTGGTTTAGAAACTGAATATTTCCTTATGCATTCTGGTACTTTGCAGTGTATTAATAAAGCCACTTTGCTTCAGGCTGTTGTATCACAGCTAGTTGGCACCTCTCCCTCCTTCACTGGCTATTACCATACTTCATCTATTTTCTTTCCCACCTTTGTCTTTTTTTCCCCTTGGGCATTGGACTGGAAGAGTTATGAATGTACCTTGATGAGAATTAATTCACAGTCTTTCAAATGTATATTCATGTTGAAAGATGTTGGAAAATTTATTACTAAAAGCTAGATGTGAGATATTTAGGACTTTCATTTGAATTTCCTAAGCAGGGTATAAAAGGTAAGAATCTGGCAGGCAAGTGGCCACTAATTGATTAAAAAGATAACTGCATGTATACTGGCTTTTGTACAAGTAGAACAGTCTGGTCTGACTGAAGAGTTGCATCACCTTGGGCTATTAATCCCAATATATACAAAACATTCTTATACCTAACTCTCTATATTCATTGTGATGATATGGATCCTAGACTTTTTCATGATAATCATGTATGATCTCCTAGCACTGACATGCCTTTGGATATATACTAGGAAACTAGGCTCAAAAACAGAAACAATGAAGTGAAACTAAATGTTATTAGAATGTTGCTTTACATCTCTTAAAGACACCATGTTCTCACCAGACAGTGTTTTCATATACATCGCCACTTCCTTTAAAATTCTTTTTCCTGCCCTGACTATCTCCAACCCTTGGGAAATTATGCATTTCTTTTAAATCTACATGAACTTCTCCTGAGTATCAGAGGAAAGGGCACTAATCTGAGCCTTGTCCTTGATTTAATTGCACCTTGCCAATAAATGGCAGAATAATACATTCCACAGAATTAGCAATGTGCTTTAGTAATATGATAAATGTTCAGCCTCACAACTCCTTAACTCTGTTATATATGTATCAGAAGAGGCAATATTGAGCTTTATAATTCTAACTATTTTACATAATTAGACTAAATAAATATTCCTAAAGGCATTGCTTTGTAGATATGTCTCATAAAGTCTCCTAAATTATTTCACCTTAATCTAGGATTTAATATCAGTCAGTTGCTCTACTGCCTTTGGGCTGCACCTTCTTGGAACATTCTTGTAACTCTCCTACTCTACCCTGAAGTCTTATCACTTTTTTCCTTGAACTTTAACCTTTTCCCTAAGGCTTTCATAAAAGCTATCTTAAAAATAGTAATAATGAAAGGTAGACAACTTCTTCCCACTATAAACTCTGGAGACAGTTTCTATGGAAGTAGTTTTCTTCACCCCTGTTAAAAACCAGCACCAGCATCCAAACCAGCCAAATAAGATGCTACCTTTTACAATATGTAGAATATACAGACATATCCTACATGTTTAATTAAATACAGACACATTTTTTACATTTGTATCATATCTTTGGTTTGCTTATATTTAAGGATATTCAGTTGAACATAAAGAATTGAAAAGAAATGGCATTCCATCACTGTAAATTAAATTCCATTGCAAGGGTGAATTTTACTTTACTATGTCTTAACAGTTGCCCTGAGCTTAGAATTTATTGCTTTACAGGCATAGTCTATTCCACGATGCCAGTCTTCCACATTTTGTTAGGGAAGGCGGGGTGTGTAAGTACTTTTCAACAATTATTATAGTAAGTAGAAGATAAGTAATTCTTTATATATTCTTCCACTATTGATTTAAATGTTCTTTAAATAGTTGTATAAAGGAAGCACCAATTAACATAGCAGTTTATGAATAAAATGCATCTTGATCAGTGTTACCTCTGTCAATATTCACCTCCCCTTGAGCCCACCTCTTCCTTTGTTTTCTATAATTTTGTAGCATATACAATTAAGTCTAGACTGCATTCTTCGCCCTCCTCTCCTTCTTTAGTCTATTATTCTCCCCTTGGTCATAACTCCCCTTCTTATAAGCACCCAATTCTTGATGCTTATTTTGTTGGGCTTTGATGTTGTCTTTTTAAGACATTACATTATTTGAGTTCTCCCAGGACTCAATTTTATTTCATTATCATATTTGCAACGACTTGCATACTACCCAACACTTTTATTTACAGATACATAAGTAAGTTCTAGATAATCCAATGAAAGAAACCATACAATCTTTGTTTCTCTGGATCTGACTTATTTCATGTAATATAATTTTTCAAAGTCTTTACGCTTCCACATGAATGGTAAAATATCATTCTTTCTAATGGCTGAGTAAAAATATATTGTGTATATAAACCACATTTTCTTGATTCATTCATCAATTGAGGGGCATTGGCTGATTCCATTATCTTGGCTATGGTGAAAAGTGCTCCAATGGATATGGATATGCTAGTGTCTTTCCTGTAACTTTGTTTTTGATTTATTAGATAAATGCTCAGTAATGGAAACGATGGGTCACAGTCCTGTGTTTACTTTTTGAGGAACCTCCCTAGTGTTTTCCAGACTGGTTGAAAAATCTTACATTCTTACCATCAGTGTATTGTGCAACAAGTAGGCTTGAATGCATAAAAAAACCATACTATATATTATTCTTCAGAGGTAACTGATTTTGAGTTGTGTTAAGATTCGTGAGCTTAAAAGTTAGAAAGCCAACCACAATGTCATGATAATTAAGCTAAGAGAATTAATTAATTAATTAATGAAATTAAGCTAAGAGAATTAATACAGACAGAGAAATGAACCCTAAGTAGTAAACATCAGATCAAGAAATAGGAAGACACAGCTTTAAACAAGATAGTGATAATGAATGCAACAAATTATTATCTCTCATTCCTAACTCTCAACATTAATGGATTTAATTCTCCAATCAAACGACATAGGCTCATAAGTTGGATCAAAAATCAAGATCCATCTTTCTGCTGACTCCAAGAGACACATCTATCCAGCAAAAGTAAACATCTTCTAAAAGTGAAAGTCTGGAATAAAATCTATCAAGCAAATGGCCCCCATAAGCAGGCTGGAGTTGCAATCCTAGTATAAGACAAAATTGACTTCAAATTAAAAAAGGTAAGAAGAGACAAAGGAGGTTACTACATACTAGTAAAGGGATCTCTCCTACAGGAAGATATAACCATTCTAAATATCTACACACCAAATGCAGGAGCACCGAACTTCATCAAACAAACACTACTGACTCTACAAACACTCATAGACCCAAACACATTGATAGTTGGGGACTTTATCACTCCACTATCACCTCTGGACATATCAACACACCCAAAACTGAACAAAGAAACCGCAGAACTAAATAATTGCATAGACCAACTAGACTTAACCGACATCTACAGAATATTCCACCCAGCAACAACAGAATACACATTCTTCTCCGCAGCACATGGAACATTCTCCAAAATAGATCACATCTTAGGGCACAAAGAAAATCTGTACAAATTCAGAAGTATCAAAACCATTCCCTGCATTCTCTCAGACCACAATGGAATAAAATTAGAGCTCAACTCAAACAGCCACCACAGAAAATCCTACAATTCATGGAGACTAAACAACACACTGCTGACCCATCAGTGGGTCATTGCAGAAATTAAAACAGAAATTCAAATGTTTATGGACTTCAACCAAGTTGAGGGCACAAAGTACCAGCTCGTTTGGGACACAGCAAAGGCAGTACTCAGAGGAAAATTTATATCTCTGAGTGCATACATCAACAAACTGGAGAAACAGCAACTCAATAACTTAAGGAAGCACCTTAATTTCCTTGAAAGAGAACAACAAGCCAAACCCCAAGTCAATAGATGGAAGCAAATAATTAAAATCAAATCAGAATTAAATCAATTAGAGACAAAAAAAGACATCGAAAGAATCAACAAAACAAAGAGTTAGTTCTTTGGAAAAATCAACAAGTTAGACAGACCCCTGGCAAACCTGACCAAAAAACGAAGGCAGCATACTCAAATAAACAAGATAAGAGATGAAACAGGTAACATCACCACAGAAATAACCAAAATTCAGAAAATAATAAGGGACTATTTTGCAAAACTTTATGCCAACAAATTTGAGAACTTGGAAGAAATGGATGATTTCCTAGAAAAAATTCATATCCCCAAACTTAACCATGAAGATTTAAACCTTCTAAACAGACCCATATCCAGTATTGAAATAGAAATGGCAATAAATGATCTCCCATCCAAGAAAAGCCCAGGTCCAGACGGATTCACTGCAGAATTCTACAAGGCCTTCAAAACAGAACTCACTCCAATATTTCTCAAACTCTTCAATGAAATTGAAAGAGAACGTTCACTACCAGACACATTCTATGAAGCCAGTATAACCCTCATCCCAAAACCATGCAGGGACTCATCACGGAAAGAGGATTATAGACCCATTTCCCTGATGAACATAGATGCAAAAGTTCTCATCAAAATTCTGGCCAAAGACTTCAACAAGTCATCAAAAAAATCATACACCACGATCAAACTGGATTCATCCCAGGGATGCAAAGTTGGTTTAATATATGCAGTCAATTAATGTAATCCACCACATCAACTGGAGCAAGGTAAAAAACCACATGGTTTTATCTCTGGATGAGGAAAAAGTGTTCGATAAAATCCAGCACCCATTTATGCTAAAAGCCCTGGAAAAACTGGGATTCCAGGGAACATTCCTGAATATAATCAAGGCAGTTTATGACAAACCAACAGCAAGCATAACTCTATATGGTGAAAAACTAAAGCCATTCCCTTTAAAATCAGGAGCAAGGCAGGGATGTCCACTCTCTCCCTTGTTCTTCAACATAGTACTAGAATTCCTAGCCAGAGCAATCAGGCAAGAAGAAAATATAAAGGGGATCCAAATAGGAAAAGATGAAGTTAAACTTTCTCTCTTCGCAGATGACATGATCCTATACCTAAAGAATCCCAGAGATTCTACCCCAAAGCTACTAGAGCTGATCCAAAACTTTGGCAAAGTTGCAGGATATAAAATAAACCCTCAGAAATCAACGGCCTTTCTCTATGCTAACGACCCGAAGACCGAGGCGGAAATAAGGAAAGCAACTCCTTTTGCAATAGCCCCCCAAAACATAAAATACCTTGGAATAAACTTAACTAAAGAAGTGAAAGACCTCTTTGAAGAGAACTTTAAAAGCTTGAAAAATGAAATTTTGTCAGAACTAAGGAAATGGAAAAACCTCCCATGCTCCTGGATTGGGAGGATTAATATAATCAAAATGGCAATATTGCCAAAGGCTATCTACAAATACAATGCAATACCCATTAATATCCCAACATCATTCTTTAATGAAATAGAGGAAGCAATCCAGAAATTCATATGGAAAAATAAAAGACCTAGAACAGCAAAAACAAACCTAAGCAGAAAGAACAGTGCTGGAGGAATTACAGTTCCCAACATCAAGCTGCATTATAAAGCTATAGTAATAAAAACAGCTTGGTATTGGCACCTGAACAGGCCTGAAGACCAATGGAACAGAATTGAAGACCCGGAAATGAACCCACAGAACCACGCCTTACTTAATCTTTGATAAAGGAGCTAAAACAATAGTTTGGAAGAAAGATAGCCTCTTTAACAAATGGTGCTGGCAAAACTGGCTCAACACATGCAACAAAGTAAAACTAGATCCTTATATATCACCCTGCACCAAAATCAATTCCAAATGGATTAAAGACCTTGAAATCAAAACAGGCACCCTGAAAACACTAAAGGAAGGAGTAGGAGAAACACTTGGGCTCCTTGGCACAGGACAGAACTTCCTTAACATTGACCCTGAAAGGCTACAAATCAAAGAAAGGTTGGACAAATGTGACTGCATCAAACTGCAGAGCTTCTGCACGGCAAAGGACATAGCTCTTAAGATAAATGGAAAGCCCACAGACTGGGAGAAGATCTTTACCGGCCATTCAACAGACAAAGGCCTCATCTCTAAAATATATGCAGAACTAAAAAAAATTACCTTCTTCCAAAACAAAACCACAAAGAACCAATAGCCCCCTCATCAAGTGGGCTAAAGACTTAAAAAGAGACTTCTCTGATGAGGAAATGAGAATGGCCAAGAGACATAGGAAAAAGTGCTCTACATCACTGGCCATAAAAGAAATGCAAATCAAAACAACATTGAGATTCCATCTCACCCCAGTAAGAATGTCCTATATTTAGAAAACTAACAATAACAATTGTTGGAGGGGATGTGGCCAAAAGGGAACCCTACTTCATTGTTGGGGGAATGTAAACTGGTTCAGCCACTCTGGCAAGCAGTATGGAGATTCCTCAGAAGGCTTAATATAGAACTCCCCTATGACCCAGCAGCCCCACTTTTGGGTATCTATCCAAAAGACCACAAACAAAATCACAGTAATGCCACCAGCACAAAAATGTTCATCGCAGCACAATTTGTCATAGCTAGAATAGGAACCAACCCAGCTCCCCTCCGTAGACGAATGGATCCGGAAAATGTGGTACATATACACAATGGAAATTTTATGCCTCTATCAGAAAGAATGGCATTGCCCCATTTGTAAGGAAATGGAAAGACTTGGAAAAAATTATACTAAGTTAAGTGAGCCAGACCCAAAGAAACATGGACTCTATCGTCTCCCTTATTGGGAATAATTAGTACAGGTTTAGGCAAGTCACAACAGAGGATCACAAGAGCCCGATAGCTATACCCTTATGATCACATAAGATGATGCTAAGTGAAATGAACTCCATATTATAGAAACGATTGTTATATCACAGTTGTAACTACTTTCAACGCCCCATCTGTATCTGTAGCTTCTATTATTGATGATGTTCTTGTATCACCTTCCTGTGGTTGTACCTACACTATCTCTGCAATCTTATCTGAGTATACTGGAAAATGTGTATACTGGTATTAGAACTAGGAAATTGAAAGGGAATACCAAAATTGAGAGACACAGGGTAAAAAAAGACAAACAACTGCAGAAGCAATACTTGCAAAACTGTTTCGGTGTAAGTGAACTGAACTCCTCAGGAGGCGAAAGGGAAAGTGGGAGGAGGGAGGTGGGTATGAGGGACAAGGTAACAAACAGTACAAGAAATGTATCCAATGCCTAACGTATGAAAATGTAACCTCTCTGTACATCAGTTTGATAATAGAAATTTGAAAAAAAAAAAAAAAACACCACATTTTTTTATTCATTCATCAATTGAGCGGCCTTGGCTGATTCCATTATCTTGGCTATGGTGAAAAGTGCTCCAATGGATATGGATATGCTAGTGTCTTTCCTGTAACTTTGTTTTTGATTTATTAGTTAAGTGCTCAGTAATGGAAATGATGGGTCACAGTCCTGTGTTTCGTTTTTAAGGAACCTCCCTAGTGTTTTCTTGACTGGTTGAAAAATCTTACATTCTTACCATCAATGTATTGTGCAACAAGTAGGCTGGAATGCATAAAAAAACCTTACTATATATTATTCTTCAGAGGTAAATGATTTTGAGTTGTGTTAAGATTCGTGAGCTTAAAAGTTAGAAAGCCATCCACAATGTCATGATAATTAAGCTAAGACACCACAATTTGGAAATGATTGTAGAAATAATTCACTTCTACCCTAAAAATCTTAGAAATGATAAGCTAACATTAATTGGTTAATCTAATCTTCTCTATTATCTACAATTTAGAAAATATTGGATATTAAAATGTTTCTTTGAGTTCAGCTGTTCCATAGTGGGAAAAGTGAAAGTGGTCACAGGGAGGAATTTGATAACATTTTACAGGGTAGTCCACCAGAAACACAAATCTAAAATGACCTGAAATTATTGCAATCCTCAGAGCAAGACAGTGACATTTATTAGAAGATAATTTGAAGCTTTCAGGAGCGGGGGATGTGGTTTTGATGATTATTGAAGAAAATAAGATTGAAATATCATTCTGACTTGAAGGTACATCTATTCAATTTACATGATATTATAGCCAGTATTCCTTCAAGTTTTAATCAATCTGAGTGCTAGAAATTTAGCTCAGTGGTAGTGTTTTCCTAGTTCCAAATCATTAGCACCAAAACCCAAAAGTTTTGATGAATCTAAGTTTTGTCAAATCTAAAGAATTTTTGTAGCACAAAGCATCACAGTTGAATGTGTGTGTGTGTGTGTGTGTGTGTGTGTGTGTGTGTAAATCTGATCACATTGAACTGAATGGATATTGGTTTCCACTATGTTCACTTACTTAACCTTGACCGTGGCTTCCCTGATGAAATTGGCATTTATTTGCATATATGGCGACTTCAATATTTTTTGAGGTCACTGAGCCTCACTAGTAGTTTTGGTAAACTTCATATTATTGAGTCAGAGTTGGAAATAAAAGGTATTCAGTTAGGGACAAATTGATGGAAATGAGGAAATGCCTGAGGGGTGTTAACACTGTGTCAGGATTTCAGAGGTAATTCAGGATTTTGAATTTCAGCCTTGATTTTACTGATGAATCTTGAAAGAGTAGATTTGGTCACATACATTTATTCATTTCTTCAACACTTACTAAATATACTAGTTCTTGGCAATAAATGGAAGGACAAGCTTCAGAGACTCAGAACCAGGGTGGCAGTGCAAGCATGGGTGGGGTGGAGGAAAATGCCTGATACCTTTCTTGTAGTTTATCATTTACATAAATACATAGAAGGACAGATAGGGAGGCAGGCAGACAGAGAGACAGACAGACAGACATATACATGGAAAGTAGATTTTTTTCTTTTATGAGAATTACTACATTCCATAGAGGTATCATAATCCAGGAAGCAAAGGAAAGACTGTTGAATTAAATTGCTTTGGTAATGTTTATTAATTGTAAAATAACGGATTTGTATACTTTCCTCTTATGGCATAGTACAATAAGATAAAGGTTCAATGATGAATATTCAAGGATATTTAGAAATAATAACTCATAAATCAATTGAGACAATAAGTTTGCATTATTAACTCATGCATATTTCATTAAAATGAACTTCTATACAAGAGATGGTCTGTGACATAGACTCCCTGCTCTACAGTTCTGAAGCATTTGGACTTGAACTAGATTGCATCTGGCTTTTCTTCATTACTAGCTTGAAGAGAGCAACAGTGGTATTTCTCAACTTCAACCATTCTATTAGACAATTTCTTAAAACAAATCTCTCTATGGATCTATCTATCTAACATATCTTTCATCTATCTATCTATCTATCTATCCATCTATCATCATCATCATCTACCTACTTTATCTGTCTGTCAATCGTCTATTTCTCTTAACAACCTTGTTTAATAAAAAGTCTTGAATTTATGATAAAACCAGGATTGTGTCCCATATACAATCAATGAAATAAAACTATTAAATATATTTAAGAAGTATTAGTTCTTTGGAAAGTGTAGGTAATTTCCATAACTTAAAATCAAAGGTTTAAAAGTGTTTATATAGGGCTGGGGATATAGCCTAGTGGCAAGAGTGCCTGCCTCGGATACACGAGGACCTAGGTTCGATTCCCCAGCACCACATATACAGAAAACGGCCAGAAGCGGCGCTGTGGCTCAAGTGGCAGAGTGCTAGCCTTGAGCAAAAAGAAGCCAGGGACAGTGCTCAGGCCCTGAGTCCAAGGCCCAGGACTGGCCAAAAAAAAAAAAAAAAAAAAAAGTGTTTATATAATCAGTATAGCCCAAAATGTATAAACTTAACATAGAAATGAATATAAAATATACATGTGTTACTATTAAAACACGAAAATATGGATAATATAAAACTAAATATTTTTCTAGATTTCCAAAAGTAAATATACATTAATTTTAAGATGGAAAATGTCGCTTTATTTTCACACAGTACTTAGCTAGTTTAGAAAGTGAACTTTATTTAACAGAGAGCTTAACCAGCTAAAATAATTAAGCAGCCTAAAATACTAACTAAACTTTTTATAAAATGAATGCCTGTTATTCCCTGAAATGAATTCTTAAAAGCATGCTGGGACTCACACATAAGTACTTACACATATGCCATTCTACTACCCAGATACACTCTGAAAAATGGAAAGCACTGGCCCATTTGACTGCTAATGCCTCCACAAGTTCTGGAGTACTTAAGCCTCATTTACAGAGAGCCACTTAAGCAGGATGGGGGATCATTTAAAGCTAAAATGCCAAGAAATCACTTTTCTTGGCATAAAGTGGTTCCCAAGCAAGAAATACTCCAAAAGGGAACAGGATGGCTCATTATAGACATTTCTTACTAGAATGTGTCCTAATTTGCTCCTATCAGGGAACAGTGGAGCTATACTTATCCACAAACATTTGTGCTTATTCTTACCTTCTGTATCAAAGGAAGCAGGAATTATCATGAAGAAGTGTTTTGAAGGTAGTAAGGTTTCAAAAACTTAAAAATGAAGTTGAAAAATGATTATCTAGAAGGAAGAGATAATTCTCTAATAGCTACTTCTGATTTATTTCTACCTAATGAAAATATTTGTATTATTTAATTTTTCATGATCTTTGATGACAGATTTCCTTTTTCACAAACAAATTATACAAATTCAATTTTAAGATACTATTATTTGGATGCATTTTGCTATAATAAGTATTAATCTAAACTAAATTTTATCTACAAATTATAGATGATAAAATATTGCAACATAGGAATGGTCATTCCAGCTTTGTTACATCATGTACTTTCCCATTAGTATTTAGTGCTGGTCTTAGGCTAAATTATTTCAGAATCTGTAGTACATATTGATGTTTTGGACCCCAATTTTGGAGCAGTTTCTCCTCTATCAACCCTAGATTTATAAAAGACATGATGTTTGTGTCATCCCTAATAGCTCATTCTTTATTTGTTTACTAAATGCAGCATCCTTTGGTTCTATTTGTATAATCATATGAGACAGAAAATAAATTCATACTAGTATGTCCACCTCTGTAAGCATTTTGAGCCTTTCCACACTATTCCTCAGAGGAAATTCTAGCATCTCCACTGGTTGACTAGACATCAATGATTTTCCCAGACTTCAGGGTACCATCCCAATAGTAAATCAGGGTAATCTACAGGTATCTTTCTTTCTTGTCTATTGCAAAGTAGTTAGAAAGTCTTGATACATGCAGATCCTCCCTTCTGTAAAGCTTTATGTTCAATGAGTCACTCATTAAACTATTCATCATCCATCTATGGTCACAAAAATCTATTCTTGGAGTTCTATTAGTGCATATTTGAGTAGTGATATGTTTCCTCCCAGAAAAGATACAGAAGATTTGATTACTTGAAATTGACTTTCACCTGAAAACTGATTAGGGGAAATGAAAATAAATCTTAATTTTTGTTTATTTATTTATTTTTGGCCAGTCCTAGGCCATGAACTCAGGGCCTGAGCACTGCCCCTGGCTTCCTTTTGCTCAAAGCTAGCACTCTGCCACTTGAGACACAGCGCCCCTGCTGGCCATTTTCTGTATATGTGGTGCTGAGGAATCGAACCCAGGGCCTCATGTATACAAGGCAAGCACTCTTGCCACTAGGCCATATCCCCAACCCCATAGAAATCTTAAAAGATACATCATTCTGTTTATCAATATTTTATTTGATTTGTTGTGTTTCTGGATTTCTTACTCAAGAAGTTTTGCCTGTGCCCTGGACCCTTAGTGATTCTCCTACCTTTTCCTTTGCTGTAATAGTTTCATTTTTTTTCTGGTCTTACATTAGGGACTGATCCATTTTGAATTGTGATGGTGCAAGGTGATATAGGTGGATCTAGTTTCAGTTTTCTGCATGTGGATATCTAGTTTTTCCAGCACCATTTATTTATTAAAGAGGCTTTCTTCCAGCCAGTGGTTTTAGCTATCTCATCAAATATTAGATGGGTCTAGGTCTGTGGTTGGGTTTCTGGGTCTTCTATTCTGTTCCTGTGGTCCACATGCCTATTTTTGTGCCAGTCACATGTTGTAGACTCTATAGGGAGCTCAAATAGTGTATAATATTTTAGGAAGACTAGGTCAAAGCATGACAAAATCATCACACAAAAGTAGATACATTTTAGAGGGTGGTGGAACCAAGGGGTGAGGTGTAAATGAGTTGAGGGAGGAACGGGGAGAGAATGAACTTAAGAATTGTATATACTACAAAATTTTAAACATAAGGAAATGGGTCAGTTGAAGGGTGGTGAGAATGTTGAAGGGGTGACACTGATCAAACTGTTTTGTTAACTTGCACCTCATTTTTACAAGTTCTTAAAGATAATATTTTAAAAAATGCAACTGGAAATGACACCAGGGTGAGGGGAGATGTATTACCAATTTATATATCCTTTTCCTCAGGTCTTTCTAAGATCTTCATGCAATGGAAGATTGTTGTGTTCTAAAAGGAATGTAGGCCACTTCAGCGCCATCTCATAAGTTTTAAGAAATTCATAAGACTAAATAGTACCAGTAAATGTATCTATGTATAATTCAGCTCCTCTCCTAACAGTCTTAAGCATAGTGTTAAATTGTACTTGTAAAATTCATTGCAAAGCAAAACATATGAAATATATTAGTACTTGAAGCTGAATAATACAAATTTATAAAATAATGTGATGTGAAGAAAATAAAAAACATAATAGCATTCATTTTAGGTACCATTTTCCGTGATTAAGGAATATTCTGTCAAGATACTGTAAGTGAATCTGTGAAAGGGTTTTCATTGGAACCAACATATAATTCTCAGCAGGAAAAATAATTCTCAAAGTGGATAAGAGCATCAGTCCATAAACCAAGGCTGGACAAAAATCAAGGAAAGGTGAATGTATCACTCTGGAGCTAGAATCCATTCTTGGTCTAGGCGTGTTAGACTTTGGACTGCAAGACTTATACCAGCTTGGGCCTCAGTCTTGGACTAAGAGTCACACCAACAACCTCACTAGTCTGATGTGATTGTATGAGTCACACTGCTAGTTTCCCGTGTTTGAAGCTTGCAGATGACTAATGGGATTTCAACTCTACATGTATGGGCTAATACACTAATAAATGCTGTCTCATCAGTGTATGGTCTCTGGTGAGCCTGACTAATGCAAGTGGCAACGTTAATATTATAAAACTGATGATCTCCTTAATCAATCTTATTATAATCATCACAGGGTTTTTTTGTTTATCATGTTTTGAGATAATATATAAAGACCATCAAAGACATTTATGAGATAAACAGAAGGATTCAAAATAAAGACAGTGGGCAAACAACTAGTTTTTGAAATCTTAATAGGATGATCAGAATCAAATGAACAAACTGAGAAATGAATAATAAAACTAACATTGTACCCTTGAGAAGAAAATACATATACTTTTTAACTATTCAGAAATTCATGAAACATTTGTAAATGTTGGTCATACCCCAGGTATCAAAAAAAGTATCAAAAGAGAGAATAAATCATACCAGCTCTATCTTATTGCAATGAAATAAAAATTTACCTTAATAACAAAAGCATTAAAGAATATTTTAAACCTCAAAGGAACCCAACATAATAACTTAAAGGATCCTTGAGTCAAAGAAAATATCAATTTCTCAAATCAGAATATACCTAAAAGCAAGGAATACAGAAAAATATGCACTATCCAAAATTAAATCTTCAAAACTGTGAAAGGGCAAAAATTAAATGAACTAAATATTCTGCTCATAAAAATGTGGTAGGCAGGTCTCTGCAATCCCCAAGACTTCTGTCTCTGGCATTCAGACACATTTTCTCATTACTTAATCAAATATCAATCTAGGTGCTACTATGAAGGACTTTGTAAATGTAATTAAAATCAGTTGATATTAAGAGAGGAAACGCTGATGAAATGCATGGCTTAATCATATGATCGCTTTGAATATGGACTTAAGTCTAGCTACCAGAAGTCAGGGATCTGGACCATGAGAAAGCCTAAAGACATTGGGAAAATGTGAATGTTAAGGAAAACATGGTGAAGCATATGGGTGGTTCCAAGAAACAGAGAGATAATGCTGGGTGATGATTTCAAAGGGACTGCAGTCCGGTAACAGCAAGGAACAAGGATGATGTTGTAATTAATCTTTCCTTCAGAGTTTCCAGAAGGTGGTCTTGTTGGAGGGTGGAGGCTGGCTCCATCTCCATTAAGATCTCCCCTGCCCCTGAGCTCCAGGGTTGAGGGCTCCGCCCCTGTCTGTTCACAATCCCGGGAAGATCCCCTTGGCTGTGAACAATAGTACTCCAACCCCCATGAGTAAGCGCATCCCCCTGCATTGTGTGAGCCCTGCCAAATCAGCACGCCAATTCTAACTAGAATGATAAGTTGGTTCAAACAGATACTATAAGGCAGATTGTAACTCCATTGGCCAACTGCGTGTGACCTGGTATGCTCTGTAAATGTCATAACCTCATTGGCCACCTGTGTGTGACAAGCTTGACCATGTGTTATTTCCAGCATCTTTTCTTGATGGGGTTGCCTGGATTTCTACAGGAAGGGAAGTCCCATCCCAGGTAATGCGTGTTCCTGAATCCCCAAAGACTGGGGTGGGCACATGTCCTATAGGTTGCTGAACCCATCAGTCAAGTGCTTGGGACTGGGAGTTTCCTGTGACCCAGCCCTCTATTTAGGGGCAGACTTCTCAGGCGCCATTATGCCATGCCACATGTTCCAGTCTTGTGTCTCTCGTCCCCATGGCATCCCAAGTCAGCTCTCCATTGGAGTTGAATTGGTTTGTTAGTACTTAGAAATCTGCCAGAAGTAAGTTTCTGTGTCTCTGCCCTGTTTTGTGTTATGTTTTTCTGAAACCTGGGACAGGTGGATCTGGATCTTCCCCAATAAATTCATCTCTTTGCTTGAGACTGTCTCTGAGTGGTGGACTTTTGAAGGGATGGGGAATCACCTCTCTCAATCTTGTAACAGTCTGACAAACATCTTTGAGTTTATCTTAATAATATCTAACAAGACAACCCAGCAATGCTGCACCAACTTTGCAACCTACAGTGGTAAATGGATGGTTTTGTAAGCTTCAGAAGTTGTAATATTAATACAGAAATAGTAAAGCACATTGAAAGAACTCCCTTGAAATCAGTAATAAAAGAAGCTTATATAATGACAACATAATAAGGAAAGAAAATTTTGAAGGGAAAATAGATCTATAGTTACATATTTTAAAAGTATAATGAAACATATGAGCCTCTAAAAGAAAATATGTGAGAATAGTAATTCACAACATTAGGCAAGTGAAAAGAGATGTAACCTCTGATATATGAATTCCTTTTCAGATTAATTATGTACATGAAATCATAGTCATGAAATTTAAATACTTGGTGAAATAGCAAACTTCTGTGAACAAGTTAGGTTATTATACTAAGTAAAGAAATTTCTCAAATAGTTTTCTGACCCAGGTGGCTTCCTAGATGAGTTTGTACAAGCATTTTAGAAATTATAGACTATTTGCTCTTTAATCTCTTCTAAGGCACAGATAAAGAAGAGAACCTTCCCAATTTATCTTTTTTTTTTTTTTTTTTGACCAGTCCTGGGGACTCTGGGCCTGAGCAGTTCCTGGCTTCTTTTTGCTCAAGGCTAGCACTCTGCCACCTGAGCCACAGAGCCACTTCCAGTCTTTTCTGTATATGTGGTGCTGAGGAATTGACCCTAAGGCTTCATGTATATGGGGGAAGCACTCTTGCCGCTAGGCAATATTCCCAATCCCCCAATTTGTCTTAATAAGCACATAGATTGCTGTTATCATCTCCTAAAAAATTATTAAATAAGTAGAAAGAAAAAAGTAATATAGCAACTTCACACAAATTTATGTTTTATATGTGTACATACAAACACAGTAAAAGATTTTAGTAAATCAATTTCAACAGAATGTTATTTACATAAAGTAGCATTAATAAATTATAATCTCTGAAAATTCAAGAGTTTTTCACATTATTAAGTAGCAGATTACAATAAGTCAAAATATTTAGCAAATTAAATAAATTTTAATGATTTATCTGACATTAAATTTAAGATTTTCAAATTTCTCTATTAAATACTTGTGTAATGTTTCATGATCCATATGAAATATAAACAACCCAACTGTGCACTAGTGAAATCTTAGACGACTTACTCATTGTTAAAGTAATTAAACAAAATAAAGTAAAAAAGTTTTTAAAGTGAGAAATGAAGTAGAAGAGTAGGTGGAATTAAAGAGTTCAAGTAGTGGTATAGAAGGTAGAGAATGATAACTTGCTTTACCTCTATGGTGATTTACATAATAGTTTTAACTGCTGATGTCAGGAAATAATTCTAATAACATGATGCACTCAAAAGTTGGAAGAAAGAAAATTTAAAAAGAAAAGACATAGTGAACCAATGGACAAAGACCAGCGTGTCAATTACCATTTCAAATGTAAATAGATTAACTTCATAGAACAAAACTATTTTGGTCAAGGCATAACAAATGCTGTATAGTGCTCATAAAAACACATCTTAAATATAACAAGATAGAATAATTAAAGCTGAAATGATGGAAAAGAGTGTATGTAACACAAGTCAATAGAAAGCTTGTGTTTTTCCACTAATCAATACAAGGAAAAGATTTCAAAGTGATAGAATGACTAGAGATAACAATACATCTTAAAACAAAGAAGTCAATCTAGGAGAAATTTATCACAACACCAAACCATTGTTTATCTAACATGTACCTTCCTATTATAGTACTGAGGAAAGAAGACATCTGAATTCTGTTTATAACTCATAGAAAAAAAACAAACAAAAATGAAAAAAAATGAAGTCAAGTATTATGGTAGGTATAAGTGAAGTGATATTCAGGAAATAGTACAGCTACGAACAAAGAAGTGTATATTCTCATGCATGTATGTATAAAATTCGATCTTAAGAAATCAAGCCAGCTTCAATTATATATCTAGATTAAATATGTGCAGTTACAAGGATGGAATTAATCTAGAAATCATCAATAAAAAATAAAATTATGTGATATCCAATAATAATGTACTGCTTAGCATTTTAATATTCAGTTAAAAATCTAAATAAATTAGAAAAAAACGTAGTAATAATAATGAAGGAACAACTTAAATATAATTTTAAAAATGTAACAAAAAAAGAAAGAACATTATAAAATGTAAGTTACAGAGTTTCTACTTTTAACCAAACTTAAATTTATCTTTACTTTGATTAGTAAGTGGTGGGCAAGTGAACAAAACAATCAAGTATTTGCAGAATGGTCAAGATAGGGCGTGAGCATGATGCACAAGGTCAGGTCAGCAAATGAAGTATATGCAGTGATAATCATTGTCTGGAAGAATTTGATAGAGCCACTAGACAAATCTAACTGGAGCTGAAGCCATGCTCTGTTAAAGACTTGGAAGTAGTTTGGAAAGCCTCAGTAGAATGTGGAAGGAAGATGCCATACTATTTCATTGAGTTTTAACCATGTGTTATGGTCTGTCATGGGTAAAATACATAAATGAAGAAGAAAAATTAGCCATTAAAGCCAGTGTGGCTCTACACAAAAAATATTAGATACAAGAATTGTTTTTAAACATAATCTTTGGTAAATTATTGAAGAAATCCAGGAATAATGAACATATAAATAACTTCATCAAAATAAACAATTTAATGACCAATATTCACTTTTTATAGTTTTTCTGTGTAATGTTTTATCTAGTTATATTCACTGAAATACATTTTCATTTCTAATATGAAAATTAGGGATTTAGACTTGTATGTTGGATAACATTATTTTAGTTTTTAACAGAAGTTTACTTTTTTGCAGAGATATTTGAAAGAAACAAATCTAGATATTTATTTATTTATACTACAGATAGTTTTGTATGTACTTTCTGTAGAGGACATTTCTCATGCTTAAACTTTCTTTAAGCAAATATTAATTCACACTGTGAATATGTGTTCAGTACATATTCTAGCTAAAACATTATGAGTGGTCAGGTTAAAAATTGTGAGTATCAATAATAGAAGCAATGTAGCATCGTTTAAAAGAAAGTCAGTTTATAAACATTTTATCTATGAGCTCTTTATGAGAAAAAAATCTTCTCCAGTAGATTAAGTCAATTAGTTGCCTTTGAATTATGGAAAGAACTAGTATAAAAATGATAATTTTTGAAAGTTAATTTTCCAGACTTTTAACTCAATTGTTCTCCATTTTAATAGACACCCATGATTCATTTTGCATAAACAAAATACAGAAAATTGAAATAATACTGAGTTGGGTATCTGGCTCACATATCTCAGACTAGAAAGTGATGCTATAATTCATCTTGTTTTTCTCTTAGACACTATAGTTATTCCAAAAATCTCTTTTTCTCCAAGTATCTCTGACAATTACAGAGGCCTGAGAAGTGCAATAGACATATTTTCCTCTCAGTTGTTCAGGCACACAGGGCATACTTTGCATGTTCACGTATTCATGTATTCAGATGAAGTCTTCGGTGCATCTGTCTCTATTGCATAATGTTGACACATCAGGGTCAAAGGGATCAAGTGTCAGAAGGATAGTGATGACAATGGTCATGAGTTCCTTAATAAAACAAAACTGCCCTCCATTGATACGAACACAAAGAAACACACACACTCACAAATCATCACTACAGAATCATACCTTGTCTGAATTTAGCTTGTCAAATTGGTCACAAAATGTTTTAAATTTAAATTCCAAAAGCGTATTCTTGGAATTATTCATTCTAACAAGCTATATGTAAATGTGTATAGGGAGACACATTTGAAAGCTATTCTGAAGACCTTCATGAGATTAAAGCTTATCTGTTTTTCAGTTTAACTCATTGCTTGGTTGATCAGAATGAGACAGTCTGACAATTAGACAAAAATGCATTCATTTTTACTGTAGACCACCAAAGTTCATTGGTTTATGTCTAAGTAAAGATAATTCTTTTACCAACCATTGTGTCTGGGCTATGTTGTATTAAGCCATAATTCATTCCCATAGAGCTGTCAGTTTAGTACTCTTAATATTCCGTTACTATAAATGATTTACCTATAGCTTAATGATTTCCCTATTAAAAACTAGGATAGTATCACGATTGTAATGTTTAGTTCTGGAGCCAGGTTACCCTGGATTTAATATTCACTTTGTCACTTGCTTCTCTTGTGATATTGGCTAGGAATAGCAACACTAATAATAATGATGACCATAACAGGGTGGTGGCAAATTTATATAAGGAAATATATGCAAAAGTCTTGCCACACTAACCTACTCAATTCATGTTAATTCTGTCAGTCTTTCAATTGGTCCCATTGATTCTGGAGAGGTGGAGAGGGCAAAAGAAACCGAGCTTCTCATATAATGGTGAACAGAAAATAGAGAGGAGACAGAGACAGAGACACAGACAAGAAATATTCTAAAAAGGAGGCTCCTAATGACTCACTTTCTTAGACTACATCCAACTCCCTAATGATTCATTCAGCTATAAATTCATCCAATGCATTAATCTGTTGACAGAGACAATATCCCCATGATCCAGTTACCTTTCAATAGTTCACCAAGTAGTGACTGAATCTGAAATACGTGAGTGTTTGAAACTGAATTTTATACCACATTGGGATTAGAGAAGCAATGTTCATGTCAGTTTAGTGGTCTGTGTTAAGCATGGTGAGCTTTTGGAATAAGCTTCTTGGATCAGTGGCCTTAAATTTCTTTTTTATTTTATGCAATAATTTTTTACTGAGCACCTAATTTATGTCCATACATGACAATAAAACAGAGATAAGAAAGAAATTTTTATTCTCTGAGGGTGTATTTTTGTACAGAAAGATAGTCAATATGGACTAAAAGAATATCAGGAAGCTGAAAGAAGATTGTATAGAAGTAGAGTAAGGGGAGTGGATTACTGAAAAGGGAACAGGAGACAAATACAGCAAGAATACTCAATATACTTATGTGATAAAGAAAGTGGGAAATGTGAAATTAGTCTATGAGCAGGGAATAGTCAGAATGGGAGAAAATAATGGAAGAGGCGATTTCGATCAAGGAGTGTTGGACACAGAGATAGATATTGTAATTGTAATCCCCTTATACAATTTATTGAAGTTCAGCAAATTAAAAAAAAAGCAAAGCTAAGTAATGTAGCTAAGTAATGTAGTAATAATTAGTATGAATTGTGAGGAAATTCAGCAGATTATGTGATAAACAATGACAGGATTGTGTATTATTGTAGATAAAATTACATGGTAGGCTATATAAGAAAATGACATTAAACAGTAACTTATAGTATGATGTGATTGTACCCTGTCAAGTACTAGTGAAATTGTTCCAGAAAGATTGTTGGAAGTTGGCCATTTGGAGGAGACACTTTGGGGCCAGATTATAGTCTACTCGGCACTGAAAAAAGCTGTAGATTTTATTCTAAGTGTTAAATTCTTCAGGAGATTTTTCTTTCTTTTTTTCCCCCCTATGTAATTAAAGAGCCCTGTAGCTAGTACGTGGGAGTGATATTGAGAAGAACAGTAGGAAGCAGAGTAGTCACTTAGATCATACTGTAAATATCCAGGACAAAGTCAATGAGTGATGGGGTGGAAGGTGAAGAGAAGGCACTTGGGGAATCAGGTGAGAGAAAGAGATGTCTTCTAGAATGGAAATAGCAACCACAAATGCATAGATGCTATCGAAATCATAATTGTAAAGTTTATTAAATTAGGTAGCCAATGAAGGAGACCACACATGGTATTCAGGCAGGAGAGAAACTTTTATTACTGAACTGCTGGCCCGTGGCCGAGATGATGCATGGCCAGAGAGTAGGAGTGACCCACTGCCCCCACCCCCCATGACTTATCTAGGACAGGGGCCTGGAATTATAACTAGGTGAGGGGAGGGGGCTCCCTTTAGATATGCCAGTTACCTAGGTAATGCAGGTAATGGGCAGAGACTTTAGGCAGATGGGGGCATCTGAATGGAGTCCTCCCAGGTGTGGACCTTACAATAATTACTTTATGAAACTCAAAATTAAGTTCTTGCATGTTTTAAATAATTCTCTTCTGTACGTCTTCCAATATAACCATAGAAGGAAAATGAAGATCACTGATGTTTTAAGAATATGAGGATAAAAGTAGAATATAGCTCATGGTGTCCTGATTAAACTTTAAATTCACTAACTCTTGAATGAAATTAATTAATCTTGAGATCTGTGATGATCAAGGCTCAGTTGGAAGAGGCAAAGCTAGTGTAGCGAGGAATCTTCATGGCTTTCAAAGGAGTTTAGCCTTTAGAAAGTTCTCCTTCCTTTCATATCTTACAATATATTTGTTTAAATAGATCATATTGCCAAAAAGTGTCTTATAGGAGCTGGGGATATGGCCTAGTGGCAAGAGAGCTTGCCTCGTATACATGAGGCCCTGGGTTCGATTCCCCAGCACCACATATACAGAAAACGGCCAGAAGTGGCGCTGTGGCTCAAGTGGCAGAGTGCTAGCCTTGAGCAAAAGGAAGCCAGGGACAGTGCTCAGGCCCTGAGTCCAAGGCCCAGTACTGGCCAAAAAAAAAAAAAAAAAAAAAGTGTCTTATATATAATTATATTATATATAGAGAGAGAGAGAGTGTAGAGCAAGAGTGAGAGGGAGAGAGAGAGAAAAAGTGATAGAGAGAGAGAAGGAGAGAGAAAGGTTTTGCTACTAAGAAAGGTGCTTGCTGTTTTCTGCATTGGATTAAAGCTGCATCAGTTGCTTAAGTCTCCATGGCATGACTTCACCCCCTTTCTACGTAAGGTGGTAAAGTTGACATATTCAGGTACAGTCTTTTGAAGAAATGGAATTTCATGTGCTCTCACCATTGCTAGAACTGATGTCCCATGGAATTCTGGGAGACTATTGTTTGAGGCTTTTCTGGTCAAATGGAACAGAACCTCTACTTTGTTTCACTTGTCTATCCCTTTCACCCTGGCATTCCAAAAACAAACAAACCAAAAAACAAAAAAAAACAAAGCCCTGTTCAAAAAGGATGGAAAGGAGTAGGACCTCAAACCTAGTGGGTCATTTGACCTCCAAGTTTACATTGATGCTATTTGGGTCAAGTGGAATTCCTGATTAAGGCTGAGTCAAATAGCTGCTGAATTTCAATCACCAATATTTTGGTGGGCCACTATCACTAAGAAAATGGATCAATTATCTCTACCACAAAAGTTTTGTCAATTATACTAGGAAGGCAGTAAAGGGAATTGTAGAATAATTAAATCCCACTAGCAAAGTGGCATAGAAAAATCAGATGGCTCCTGATATTCTAGCAGGAAAAAATGAGGGTATATTTCCTGGTTCAGGGTGAAGGTATTACCTTCATTCTCAAAAGTACAGCCCAGGATAGGTCCATTAACTTGCTATGAAACAGTGCGTTGACCTCAATTCTAAAGTCCCACCTTTTAATTGGGACAGTGGCTTTAATTGGATGTTAAGGAAGTATTTCATATCTAGACTAAAGTTAAAATAGTTTGAAATAAAGAACAGAACAGAAAAAAGGGGGAATTATCTTTTCTTTCAAAGTGGATTGCTTAAAAGTTTTTGCTTTGGCTTGGTGGCTTGGCTCTAGATTACTCTGCTATGATATCTTCAAGTAAAGAAAAGAAAAGAGCAACTGCTTTGGGAAAAAGAAGCTTTTTTGAAATGTAATTATTTTTCTTAACTTGCTTTTCCCAGGTGGAATTAAGACTCACCTCAGAAGACACACTGCAGATTCTTCAAGCAATGAATCAGGGGTGGGGGCATTTTAGACTACTTGTGTACTATTAATCTTATTTCAAAGTTTTTCAATGGTCCTCTCATGAAAATACATTGTACCCTATTCAACCCTATACTAACAAGTGAATTTTGAATTTCTATTCCATTGTGAAACTGAGTTCAACAGATTTGTGTAGGAGGGAAGGGATAATAGGAGAGCAGCCTGACTCTTCTTTGTGCTTCCTTGCTAGATTTCTGGTGGATGGCCCACCCTTCTTTAGAAGTAAATTTTGCCTTTCTGAAACAACTTTTTATTTTCATGTCTATTACTGTGACTCCAGTGGTTCTGGGAGAACTAAACACAAGACACATCTCAGACTTTTCTCAGACTTACCTGCCGGGATGGTTTTAAATGGGATGTTCAGACTTCGGCCTCCTAAGTAGCTAGGATAATATGTGTGAGACACCAGCACCTGGCTATATTTGACATTTTCTTAGGAGCCACATTAATAAATAATGGCACCATCATTTAAAATGATAATTAAATAGTTTACTTTTAAACAGGTGTACATATTCAGTGTAAATAGTCCATGCTACACTGACCAGGCTTGTTTCATGCTCTAGGGTGTGTATGTACAGAGCAGCTCTACAGAGATCAGTTTTGGTAGTAGCCAACTGTGAGTGAAAAACTGCAACATTAGAATTCCTTATCTGAGTAGAGGGCCAACTCATTGGTACAGTATGCATTGGGCTCTCCTATACTTTATGTCTTTGAGGTATTCGGGGTAAATTTTTGCCATTTTAGGAGGTAGAGTGTATAATTCATTCTCTCATAAGAAGAACCATTAGAGTTAGTTTAATGCATTACTAGTGATTTAAGTCAAAGCTTCATAATTTCTAGGAAGGTCTTTTACCATGTAAACCATGTTGAAGTCTTAGTTCATTTTTTTGAATGTAGAAAAGATTGGCATCTGTCAGAAATATTATTCTTTTCTCACTGTTTTATGGGGGTTTGAGCCCCCACAAAAATGTTATGGGGTCGAGAAATCGACCATCAATGAGACCACTCAGATGACAATTGGGGATGGAAAGAATTCTATTGAGCAAGAAAATGCTGACGCCCCAGGTCTGCACCCGAGGTCTGTTTCTCAAGATGCAGCCCCGAGCTGTCTTAGCAGGCTGCTTATAAACCCAATAACCACAGGAATTTTCCCTTTAACTTAACTTTCTAGGAACCAGTCACAAACAGGTAAGGGCATCTTAACCTTTACTGGAAATCATCTGACCATCAGGTGATAAAACAGGATAAACTCTCCTGGAGGCTTGTGAGTGTGGGCAATACAGAGCAAAACAAGTTCAAAACAAGTTTGGTAAATATAGCTCAGGCCAAGTTACATTAAAAAAATACCAATCATAGTTGTTCAAAACTGGCGTCAGTTGATGGTCAGTTTTCTCCATTTACATCATTTCAACTGAGGCTGGGAATATGGCCTAGTGGCAAGAGTGCTTGCCTCACATCATTTCAACTGAATGATTCTGGAATGCTTATAGAGACTTGAGTACCCACGAAAATATGAGTGCATTTCCGGACTTTCCACTGTATTCCGCTGGCCTGAATATTCTCGTGGCCAGTCTTGATTACAATGCCTTGTACTAAACTTTGAAACTGGAATAAATAAATAAATAAAAAGAGATACTTAGTTGTAGCACTAAAGAACATTTACCAGTATGACAATTTACTTAGAATAATGGCATTTTAAATTATGTATTTTTCTAAAATTTTGAAGATTTGTTATTAAATATGGGAAGTGCTTTCCTCATGTTGAAAAAATAGTGAAGGTACTTCACATAAGTTTTTATGCAAATAAATGTAGTATCCTTTATTTACCCTAAATATAAAATATATAAATATTTGTCCAATTTGAACAAAATATTAAATGTTTTCTTAATTATTCCAGAGTATCTGACTCATTTCTGATTATTATCAGGACCTCTTTGGGAAGACTTTTTAAAATTACTAAACATATTACTTACTGAGTCCATATAATTTATACTTTTATGTTAAATTTTCCTTAATGAAACCATTTATTTCACTGGATTTACATGATTATTTCAAGCATTTTTAAAAATGTCCTGTAGCATCTAGAAGCTGTTTATTCAAAAAGCAAAATTATTGATTTTTTCTGTAAGCAACTATTATTTGTTTTAAAATTTTTATTTGCAATCTATAGATCACCTAGATTAAAGCCTATGACACATAAATTAGTCTTGAATAGAAAGGAAGCTACTCATATTCTGATGGCTGAACTCTATTTCTACACTTACATAGAATAAAGATTGACCTAATAAATTACAGCTTAGAAATAACTTGACATGATTCACAAAAAGTTAAAATTTTCATTATGCTATTGTTCTAACTTTAGTAAAATCAGAACTGCATTTTTCTCCTCCTTTCTGACTTTATGATATTGCCAAACTGAGTGACATAAAATAACTATAGAGGGGCTGGGAATATGGCTTGTGGTAGAATGCTTGCCTTGCATGCATGAAGCCCTGGGTTTGATTCTCCAGCACCACATAAACAGAAAGGGCCAGAGTAGATCCGGTGGTGGAGTGTTAGCCTTGAGCAAAAAGAAGCCAGGGATAATGCTCAGGCCCTGAGCCCAAGCTCCAGAACTGGCAAGAAAAGAAAAGAAAAAAAGAAAGTAAACTATAGAAATATATTTAGTAATTTTTTAAAATGTCAGTTCACATCCAAGGATCATTATGTCCATGATCTCTGTCTTCTAACTTGTAGTTTCCCATAATAATTGATTACAAAAAATGATGACAATGAGCCTACCACTATCTTCTTAGTCTTTGTAAAAGATTGTATAATATTCAGTATCATTGTGCTTACTAAGAAGGGAAAGAACACTGAGATTTTTCCAAAATATATTCTGCAACAATGATCACATCATATTGAAGTCATATATGCATATATTTATATATAGTAATGTATACAGTTATATATATATATAATTTTCAGAATTTGATAGACATATTCTAGGGTTCCTCAAAGGTCAAGTGCACAATCAATATAACAACAACTTCTTATTTCTGAATATTGGTGAAGGTATCAGTACCAGCACCAATGCACTCCTAACGTAAAGGATGGGTATCCAATTGGACATTTTTCTCCAGATAACAAATTGCCACCTTATGAAGAAAATCAGTTCTATCTATCCAACCCCCACCTCAAATACTTCTATTATTTAAAGCGTTTAATTTACTCAGAAGCATATCGGTGTATCAGATATCTTCATAATTGCTCTACTAGTGTGTATTAAAGGTCTTCTTCCTGCTTGACAATTTTGCAAGCACTGATGAAGCTAGCTTAATTGTAATCATTCTAGTCCTTTTTCTTTATGGGATATACAATCCAAGGACAATAACAACAGACATCCCTCAATGTCTCATGTGTAAACAATTACTCTGATAATCCTACAAAGGAAAAATGCTTAGTAGTGGTAAATCCTAATACAAGAGAATCTGTCCTATGTATGAAGTCAATGAAGAAGAAAAAGAAAACTTCATTTTTTTTCATTAGTCTTAAGGTTTGGGCCCTTTCCCTGAGCTCCTTTTGTTCAAGGCTAGCACTCAACCACTTGAGCCACAGCACCACTTTTGGCTTTTACTGTGATCTGGTTGAAGATAAGAATCTTGAGGACTTTCCTGCCCAGATTGGCTTTGAACCACAATCCTCATTATCTCAGCCTTCTGAGTAGCTGGGGTTACAGGCCTGATCCATTGGCACCCATACAAAAAAATATTCTTGATAGAGGCAGTTGTGTGTGTAAAATCTACATGATGTGAAGGAACATGGAAGATTTTAGTGGTGAATCCAGATAACTCTTCTAAAAGGGTAGAGCAAGAGGACAATTGGAGAGGTAGGCCTCATTCACATCTTTTACATCATTTTATCCAATTATCCTGAGGCTCTTTGGTGTAATCACTTTAAGAGGAAGAGAATGATGTTAAAGGGTTTTCACATAGCTGAGGAGTACATGAGCATATCAGCAGTTTGAGAAGATATTCCTGCTATAGGGAGAAGATAAACAGTCACTGTTCTACCATTTTCTGCAGTCTTCCTAATTTTTTTCTTCTCTGGAGGCTTTTCAGCTCCAAGAAGCAAAGGGAACTTCAATGACATCTCTCCTTTTTAATACACAGTGATACACTGTGCCAGGGGCTGACCTTCGATTCAGAGCATTGCTACAAAGTAAAATGCAACCACTCATGACAAATCTTCCAAGTGATGGGATTGGAAAGCCAAGCCAAACATTCTAACACAGAGGCCTATCTTCTATAGTGGTTTAGGGTATTTCACAGTAACATCAAACACACTCTTTAGTGTTCACAGTTTATGTCCTTCAAACCTAGATGACAGTTTAAAGGCTTCACTTCTGTAATCTTTCTAGTCTCTGAGACATATCATTTTCAAAGCTCAGTCTATGTGCCAGAAATTTCCTCTTGTCCTCTACTGATATTTATTTAAACAGCCATAACTTTTTTCCTGTAGAAATGGGTTGTGTTTTTCTATTAGTGTGAGGATGAGGATGACAGCTATTAAGCAACCCACCAAGCACAAACTTAACTCTATAAGATCATTTCACCTTTGCTCCTAATTGTGTCCCTTGTTATTCTTTTCAATATACTTGAGATAATGGGTATTTTGATACTTATGTTGTTGCTATGTTGTTGGTCTTAGATAATAAAATTTTAAGAGGGATCAGTTTAGGAGGTTTTACATATGTCATAAAAGCAAAATTTTAGAATATTTTTCTAGAGGATAAATATCAACAATTAAAAGCACTCTTCCCTATATATTCATTGCAAAGATAATTTTTCATCATTTGTTATATATTTAAGATTTCATACTGTTTCCTTGATTTATCAATGTATGTCCATGTATGTATCTATTCAAAAATAGAGAGAAGATGAACTTTGGGGAATAATACTGTCATATGTGATAGGAAATATGATCAATTTATGTAGCTTAAATTATGCAGAAGCAACAAACAAATCTCACATTGGCCCTTGTTCAGTTGCAGCTGGGTTAGGGATTTTGGGCTCAAAAACAATGTTAGTGAATGTTGTTACATTTTTTTATGACTCCAACTCAACACTAGTTTTAGAGATTTTTCACAGCAGGGAAACAGAGAATTGAAGAATTAAAACCACATAACTAAATACTGTTATTCCCCAAGATATTTCCTTTCACACTTTACTGAACAGTAAGTCACTGGCTATATCCAACTTTATGTTGGTAGTGAAACAAATTTCTCTATATAGTGAGAAATGGGAAAAAAAATACTAGTTAAAACTAGTAGCTGTATTTAACATTTCATGTGTTGTGACGAATTTGAAAATATTTGACATAACAATTACCTTTTAAGTTGTGTTTAGTTTCATCCAAAGATTTTGCAAAACAAAAATTGTATAGATTTTTAAAAGATAGAAATCCATTCTTTATATATGAATTCCACATTCTATAATCTTTATCTGTTGGATGATCAACATTTTTAGTATTTTTACTTCAATTACTCTAGGACAAAGCTTTTAGGTAACTTACTTTTGCAAGTATGACTATAAATAATCTTACATTACAAGTAAGAACAGTTAATTTGGGGCTGGGGATATGGCCTAGTGGCAAGAGTGCTTGCCTCGTATACATGAGGCCCTGGGTTCAATTCCACAGCACCACATATACAGAAATGGCCAGAAGTGGCGCTGTGGCTCAAGCGGCAGAGTGCTAGCCTTGAGCAAAAAGAAGCCAGGGACAGTGCTCAGACCCTGAGTCCAAGCCCCAGGACTGGTCAAAAAAAAAAAAAAAAAAAAAAAGAACAGTTAATTTGACCCAGGGCTTATAGTCAGAAAATGTCAGGGTCAGGGTTAGAATCAAAATAAACTGCCAGTTTAATTAGTAGATGGCTTAGATTCTCTGCTTTATACTTTAATTCGTATTTTAAAGTTAGATTAAGCTTCACAACTTTAAGTCCTAAAAATCGTTGGTCTTCAAATGATCAAAAATTCCTCTCAAATATTTACATCTCTGTTTCTAAGAATATTTTAGTTTATCATGCCAATATTTTAGTACTAGATTTCATTAATTGAACTAAAGTGAACAGTGGTAAACTTTTTAATCAGATTATTTATAAATCAAGTTCACATCTCTGGTTTAGTTTAGTTTATTTTTCTGTGCAGTTGTACTGAGCCTGGGCACTGACCCTGAGCTCTTTTTGCTCAAGGCTAGTGATCTACCACATTAAGCCACAGCACTACTTCTGGTGTTAATTGGAGATATGAATCCCACAGACTTTCCTGCCTGGGCTGGCTTTGAAAAGCCATACTCAAATGTCAGCCTCCTAACTAGCTAGGATTGTAGGCATGAATCACCAAAGACTGGCACATCTCTGATTTTTAACAGTGATATATTACAGGCTTTGAATAATGGTTGATTTGCTTGGATAAAGTCTGTTATTTTCATGAGAGCATCACTTCTATGATTAAGTGCAGCAGAATCACCAATCAGACATTTATATATGTTTCTCCCCCTTGCCCGTTGTGTATAGGTACAAATCTTAGGGTGAAAATACTAATCAAAAATTGATAAAACCAAGACATCGAATTGAGCTGCGAATGTCTTTTTCCCCAAGGGCTTTCACCTTAACTTCAGCAAGCCGGTTTTACTATCACTTGTGACTAGTCATCACCAGAATTAGTCTACTTCAGAATTTGTAAATGAAGTCATCCCTTTCACTCACTCTTCTCGGCATGCCCATGCATCTAATGAAACTGTCCTGGTTTTGACCGTTTTATCTTTTTCTGGAATTAATCACTACCATCTTCTTCCTACTTTATTCCCATCTGGCTTATATTCCATCATTCAGTATTTCAACCTTCACTGATTACACACAAAACTCACAGGAGGTATTAACTCAGCAGTTCCACAGCTGAAATCAGAGTTACTACCAACATTTTCACTCTCTTTATCCAGGCTAATAGCATCACCACCTATTTTGTTTTCCTGGCCCAAAGCCTAAGTACCAGACCTAAATCTCTCAGTCCGTTGTCTCACACAGTTTATCAATTACCCTGTTGATTGTACTTTCTAAATGTCTTTCAAATCCATCTTCCCCTGTATTTCCACCCCAGCCATGCCCCAGATCATAACCTGCATAAACTGCTGCAATAGCTTTATAAGTGGTCTTCCTATTTTCAGTCTTGTATTCCTCTAGGCAATTCTGCAAACTACAGCAAGACTGACCTTTCAAAGCTACAAACCTACTCAAGTTAAATTCTTCTGCAAAACCCTATGTGATTTCCCATCGCCTTTCCTATAAATTGGAAGTTCTTTAGCAGGCATGGCTTGTGAGTCTTCCCAAGATTTTGCACAGTATAATTCATATATTAGTGTCTTCTAGTGCAGATCACTCATTAATTCCCAGGCTTCAGTCCTTTGAAAATTTCAGTGTCTCTAAATTGCAAGACTTTTGACAAAAATAATCCTAAAGCCATTGGATATTTCTGTGTATGATAGGAAATTCTTCTGTCTCCCTGACCTTTCTACTTCCAGGTTCCTAATTATTTCTATTCCTTTTGATTCTAGCATAGGTTTATCTCCTCTACTTTAGACCATTATGTGTGGTTTAGATATTCTTCCCATGTAATGTAATGCACATAGAATCTCCCCTGAAGATTTCATATGGAGTTATATTTGCTGCTTTTCCTAATTATTCCATACACAATCCACCCTGGAAATGGTCCCAGCTGACAATCCATGAATCTTTTCCAATAATTTTTCAATTTAACCATCTTCATCTATTTTTATACTTCTAGATAAAATTCCTTGTGTTACTTTGAAACCCATTTTCTAAGATGATGCTTAAAGGCTGCTTTAAATATTTCAGATCCCATCGGAAATATAGTATATAAATTTAGAGAATATTTCTAAAGCATATCTTTGAATGATACCTGCTTTGCAGAAATATTTGAATGACAGAATCACAAAATAAGTTTGAGTTCTTTCTACGATCATAGGTAGCCAATTATATTGCTGTTAAAGTATGAAATATTCATATTGGTAAGAAGTGATTAATAATATATTTTATACTAAATTATAAAGTCACATAGAAGGATATCATTTTAAAGTTTGTATATCACTGTCATTGCTATACATTTCAATTTAGCTTAGCTTACAAATTGAAACAAAAAAGAAAGCTTTTTTTCTCCTAATTGCTCACATTGCCAAGTTTGGAATATGAAAAATCAAGCTGTGTTCTCTCTGGTTCAGTATCACCTCAAGTAATACAGTTTCTGCAATTAGCACTTTACTGACAGTTCAGTTGATAATGCACAAGGCAGAATGGATTCCAGCTTACTGTTCCATAGATGTGATATCATGGTGTAGCTAAAAGAATGGTAAAATATAAAAGAAAACCCATCAAATATATCTCGAAGACACCCAGGGAGGTAATAGGCTGACTAAGAAGGTGACACCTTTTACATAGTTAACTTTTCTGAGTACACACAGATCATCCTTTCAACTGATAGATATTAACATTCTATTCTTAGCAAATGGAGCTGATTTTTTTTAGTTCTAATAACTGCAAATCTTTATAAGAGCCAGAAAATCCTAATCCAAAGAGAGTTGTTATGCAAAGAAGAGCCATGATAAATTTGAATTGTTATGTGGAGGAACTGCTTGATAGTTATGAGTCTTACTGGTTGTTTGTAGGGTTCATTTATATTAAAGGACATCATTTTATGGATGCCTAGTAATCCAAGAAGGATGTGTGGCACCAGACTATCTTTATTATTATTATTATATTATTATTATTTCTGTCAAAATTAAGAGCACATTAGAAAATATATTTAAAATTAAGTAGACTCTGTAGGAAGTGGTAGAAATATAGACAGAAATGGAGCTGTGTGGCACACCCAGAGCCACTCAGAGTTGGTTTGGTAATTTCAGTACAGTACTCAGTCTTTCCAGTAGAAAAGCAGGTATTTCTCTCTGCCATCCAAGTACTAACCAGGTCCGATCTTGCTTAGCTTCCAAGATCAGACAAGATCAGGAGCGCTCAGGACGGTATAGCCGTAGACACGTATTTCCCTCCCTTAAAGCCAGATAATTCAAGTTAGAAAGCTGACAGAAGTATTTAAAAATTGATCTTTTCCCTATGCTGTGTTAACCTATTTTTAATGTGCTTATGTTATTATAAGAAGTCTGCTTTAGAAGCTGTTTTAAAGTATTCATTTTAGAACCCAGTTAATTATCTCTTTTTGTTTAGCGCTTTCCAATAGCTATTTAATGAAGGCTTTTAGATCAATGCTATGCCCAACATCCCAGCACATAGTTCTCAGGGGATTAACACTAAGATTTGAAGCTTCATTTTCAGTAAAATTTTGAAAGTTCAAATTGCAAATAAAAATTTTAACTTAAGAATTTCTTTCCAATCTCCAGTAAATATTTCATGTAGATAACCCAGAAGGAATTATAAATAGAAGCTTAATGTTGAATTTTTCTCTTCTATGAACTGGATTTGGATATGTTCTTTTACATCATTTATGAAAACATACTATGTTCTGTTATATGACATTTTCCTTGTGTTTTATTTTTAAAATTTAATTTATTGTCAAGGTGATGTACAGAGGGGCTACAGTTACATATGTAAGTTTGTGAGTACATTTCTTGTCATACTTGCTTTTTGAAAATTATTAATAAAAGTGGGGACAGTTCGTTATATTCATATCCAAAATTCTTAACAATATTTAGGCAAGTCTTTAGAGAAAGAGATTTTATTTTATCTGATATCTCCCATGATACAAAATTATTCTTACAATACTTCTATCTCCTGTCAATTAACATTTTTTTTTGGCAATAGGGTATGTTAGCTGATTACTCAGGTTACAGGTATTTTTTGAATAGTTAATTATGAAGCAGGATTGTGTGCAGCTCTTTTGTAATTAATTTATTGTCAAAGTGATGTACAGAGGGGTTATAGTATCATACATAAGGCAGTGAATACCTTTCTTATCCAACTTTTTACCTCCTCCCTAATTCCCCCCCACCTTCTCCCCTTTCCCATTTCCCTCCCCCCAAGAGTTTTACAGTTGGTTTACAACATACGGTTTTGTAAGTATTGCTTTTGCATTGGTTTGTCTTTTATCCTCTGTTTTTCCATTTTGATATTCCCCTTCCCTTCCTTAGTTCCAATAAACACATATACAATATCCAGGGTACCAAAGTCAGTTGCAGTGACAATCAAGGGTAAAACCATGGGGAAGAAACACAAAAGAAAAATGCATGTTTTCACATGATGTCTTGAAAATAACAACAACAATGATAAACCACTTGTTTCTGTAACATGGAGTTCATTTCTCTTAGCATCATCTTATGTGTTCATATGTACATAGCTATTGAGCTATTGGGATCTTCTGCTAGTATTATCCTAGACCTGTACTAATTATTCCCGATTAGGTAAATTATGGAGTCTATGTTTCTTTGGATCTGGCTCACTTCATTAGTATGATTTTTTCCAAGTCCTCCATTTCTTACGAATGGTGCAATGTCATTCTTTCTGATAGAGGCGTATTTTCTTGAGCCATTCATCTGCCCAGCATTTGGGCATTTGGGTTGGTTCCATATTTTAGCAATGGCAAATTGTGCTGCAATTAACATAGATGTGCTGGTTGTTTTAGAGTGGATTTGCTTGTAATCTTTTGGGTAGATACCCAGAAGTGTGGCTCCTGGGTCATAGGGGAGCTCTATGTTTAGCCTTTTGAGGAGCTTCCATACTGCTTTCCAAAGTGGTTGAACAAGTTTACACTCTCACCAAGAGTGTGGTGCCATTCCCTTTTGGACCCACCCCCTCCAGCATCTGTTATGATTTGTTTTTTTTGACAATGGACATTCTTACTGGGGTGAGGTGGAATCTCAATGTTGTTTTGATTTGCATTTCTTTATGGCCAGTGATGTTGAGCACCTCTTCATTTTTCTCTTGGCCATTCTCATTTCCTCTTCAGAAAAGTCTCTTTTTAGGACTTTAGCCCATTTGTTGAGGGACCAGTTGATTCTTTGAGGATTTTTTTGAGGAATTTAATTTTTTTGAGTTCTACATATATTTTAGATATGAAGCCTTTGTCTGTTGTATGGCTGGTTAAGATCTTCTCCCAATCTGTGGGCTTTCTGCTTATCTTGTGAGCTATGTCCTTTGCCATGCAGAAGCTCTGCAGTTTAATTCAATCCCATTTGTCCAAGTTTTCTTTGATTTGTTATGTTTCTGGGCCTTTATTAAGAAAGTTTTTTCCTGTGCCAAGGAGCCCAAGTGAGCTCTTTTTAATAGTTTTATATAAGCTCTTGAAGCTCCTTTTATTTTATAATATGCAATACTCGAATGAATAATGAATTGGACTCATCTTCCTCATGTGACTTTAAAGGTCATACCACACCATCTGAATATTTTTATTGTCTATAAATATTTCCATTTAAGAGTTTATTTAAAAGGACTTTTAAATCTTCTCATTGTGTCTTAACAACATGATATCATAGTGTACTTTTTGACGTCTACATTTGATACTGGATAATATTGTATTGTTATGACCCAGGAACATTCAGTTAAAGTCTTCAGCTTAGCTTTCCAGAGTCAAAGTGAGTCAATCTATGTTTTCAAAGTTCCCTACAAAAGGAATCCTATGTAAATTACCACTTATATAACCGTTTCTGATTTTCATCTAATTACTGAGATACTAAACCAAAATTACAATTCAGGCATTTGAGCAACAGTAGCAGGTGCTCTCAGCAGATTAGGAACCTTGCAGCAAGATTTATCAGGAAAATGTGGTACACATACACAATGGAATTTTATGCCTCTATTAGAAAGAATGACATTGCCCCATTTGTAAGGAATGGAAGGACTTGGAAAAATTATATTAAGTGAAGTGAGCCAGACCCAAAGAAACATGGACTCTATGGTCTCCCTTATTGGGAATAATTAGTACAGGTTTAGGCAAGTCATAGCAGAGCATCACAAGAGCCCAATAGCTATACCCTTATGAACACATAAGATGATGCTAAGTGAAATGAACTCCATGTTATAGAAACGATTGTTATATCACAGTTGTAACTACTTTCAATGTCCCATGTGTATCTGTAGCTTCTATTATTGATGATGTTCTTGTATCACCTTCCAGTGGTTGTAGCTACACTATTTCTGTAATATTATCTGAGTATATTGGAAACCATGTATACTGGTATTAGAAGTAGGAAATTGAAAGGGAATACCAAAATTGAGAGACACAGGGTAAAAAAAGACAACTACAAAATCAATACTTGCAAACTGTTTGGTGAAAGTGAACTGAACACCTCAGGGGGGGAAAGGGAAAGGGGGAGTAGGGAGGGGGGTATGAGGGACAAGGTAACAAACAGTACAAGAAATGTATCCAATGCCTAACGTATGAAACTGTAACCTCTCTGTACATCAGCTTGATAATAAAAATTTGAAAAAAAAAAGATTTATCACTGTCAAAGATGCTAAAAATCCTAACTTTATAGTTGAAATCACTGTAGAATGGCATTCATATTTTGATAACTTACTTTGAATCCCTTGAACATTTTGTCTTTTTTATTAATAGATTTTGATGATTTTTAATTTTTTTAAAAAACTCATTGTATTATCCTAAAGTCATATATTTACCAGGAGAAGGCAGGTGCTTAAGTTGCTCAAAAAATTAATTTTCTCAGGTTGAAAGGTTTTTAAGTTCTAATTTGAAAAGCCTAATCTAGCATTCTGAAAACATTGTATTAGTGTTTGGCAATAATAAAAGTAGAAACATCACAGCATAATAAATTTAATTTGATCTAAGCATAGCATAGCGGAAAGCATATTGTACATAGTCAACTAGATGGTTGTTAGAATCAAACATGGAGCTATGGAAACCTTATTTCAGGAACCAATTGTTCTAAGAAATGGGTATTACCTTGAAGATGTTACCCTTGGAAAACTTTTCAGTTTCTCTTCCTGTCGGCACCAGACCTGAATAATAAATATTGCATGTACTCAGGAAATATATGAGTATTTGACATTTAATGGATGAATTCACTGTTTCTATTGTTACTTCTAAATATACAGCTTGTTAAATAAGCAAATTTAAAATTGAGATTGTCTTTGAATATAGGGTGTATCTTATTAGCTATACTGTTTGTAGCTTTTCTTTTATATTATTAGAGTACAACCAAATACATTGAACAATAAAATTATACAATATATAATTTAATCTTTGGTGAGTCAGAAAGCACTTTAAGTTATTATGGCTTCTCAGAGTTCAAATTAGGTACTTTATAAGTTTTTATTGTACTGGTAAAACATGGGCATACAGATTAACCAATATGTCCAGTAGATGCACTGTTTTGTAAATCAATTTTTATCTATCTTCTCTTAACATTGAGATGGTTAGAATACAGATAGTTTTCTATACACAGAAGTATTGACTAGATATTTTCAGTGAGGCTCCAAGTCTCTAAAATTAAACGGAGCACTTTGTCCTTCCATCTCTTCCTCCTTCATTTTGACCCAGGAAACATCTAAAAAAAAAAATCCTGTGTCCCATCTCAAGGTACTGTTCTTACCTATGTTATTTTTTTTATCCTTCTCTAAATACCAATATTGACAAAAACTTACACATCCTACCATTTAAGATAGATTTGCCTCTTTCTTTTTAGCTAGATTTTCCACTCTCATGAAAACCTACTTTGACTAGTAATAATAAAGTTGACTCTCTTGAATGTCTATTACTTCTCAGTAACAGTTTAAATCCTGAAAATTATTATATGTAAGTCTTAAAAAAGACATCCTGGATTTTATTCTCATTGAGAGATGACTTTATCAAAAGTTAGATAAATTTGGTAACTTTCTCAATTTCAGAGAGCTAGGTCCTTACAGATGAAGCACTGAAGCCTACTGTTTATTTATACACTCAACATTAACAATAGCCAAGTTGTGGTCTTCTCTATCAGAGTAAAATTTTGACCTTCAGCATGTTTTGCATGCTCTTTAGTAAGAAGGTCTTTTCCTTATGAACTTCCCCATGTTTGGGATACACATAGGATACATTTTCCAAATGTAGAAAAGATCAAAAACGTAAATGCCATTGTAACAACAGTGCTTTGGTTATATTTCAATCCTAAATGACACTAATATATAGTAGCTGTTCAATTATTATGTGTTAATTGAATGAGAAAACCTACAGGCTTTCTTGGTTAAAATCATGATTTGAGAAAAGTGACAAGTTCCCATATATCTTCTTAACTCATATTGACAAAATTGCCACAATTATAGACATTGAACTTGCTTTTGTCATTTATTAATAGATTTTGAGAACAGCTCTCATCCCAAACCCAGTTGCACACATACCATTTATATACCTATTTATTTTATGCTAGTCTTCCTTTGTGTCTTGTGGAACTTATAATCAATTCTTAACAAAATGTCTTATATGAAAACCTCTTTGTATTGTTGTATTTGTCTTATTAACTGAAAAGACATTGGTTTTTGGAAAACTTGTCAGATGATGGCTGTTTTTATTCCAATATAACTTCTTTTATTGGAGCTGAAGTTGAAGTAGACTTCTGTTTTTCACTCTTCATTGATACTTTCAATTTATTTTTTATATCCTCTTCCTTAAACCATTAGGTTTATATCTGATTATCTTTGAATTTTACTTCCCTCTGTTTTATCATCTAGCTTCCCTCCTTCTGCTTCTTTTCTCACTCTTAGTTTCTGTCTCTCTTTTCCTTGGCATGGGTCCTATGTTCATTAACAGAAATTTCAGTATCTCACATTTATGTTTGTTCTGCTCCTAAGTCCTTGGATCCCTCATCTACCTCAGATATTCAGTCATATATCCTTACCAGAAACTAAAACCCTCCTTAATTTCAGTTTTGCCCCCCTTTCTTTTGCTCTCTCTCTCATACTCCTGGTTTTTTTTTTCAGTTTACTTCCTCTATAACAAAAAGTAGAATCTCTAATTGAATCATCCAACTCTAATTTCAGTATCTTGCCCCACTGTATCTCTCATTGTCATCCTTACCAAATTCCATAGTGTCTACAGATAGGTAAACGAATAAAGAAAATGTGATATACAAACATGGCTCAATGTTACTCTTCCATACAAAAGCATGAAATCTTGGCATTTGCAAAAACATAAATGGAAATGGAGAACATAAAGTGAAATAAGCTATGCTCATGAATACAAATACCACATGTTCCCATGCCCTTTTTAAAACCATTCATTTTACAGAAAGTAAGATTGTGGTCACTAGAGACTATGAAGTGAAGTAGGAGGTAGTAAGAAACTACATAACAGAAACTAAAATTAGTTAAGTCTTATATCACACTATAGCAAATACAGTATATAATATATATGACTTTATTATATATATTATATACATGTAATGGTTTATCTTTGCAAGTACTCTTAATTTTCTGCCTTATTTTCAGAAATGTTAGCTCCACCATGACTTTGTTGATTCTAAGACTACTCTGAAAGTAGATTGATTTGTCAAATACTTAGAGCAAACCAAGTTAGATGTGTTTCTTTGCCTTTGGGAATGCTTGGGGCTTTTATTATGCAAATATACACTGTAGATCCTTCAGAATGAGAGAGAAAATATTATGTGTAGCAATTAAAATTAAATCTGGCACCTTATTTTTAGATGAGTGTCTTCCAATACTTTTGTTATGATGAGCATTGGGAACAGATGCCCGTTTTTGTGGGTGAATATCTCCAAGTAGTGCTGTGTTGTCACTGTTAATTGTTGTTTTGTGTCAGTGAGAATATTTATAATTCTGTCCTTGATCCTATATATAATGTGTTAGCCTCAATATCATATTTCATATTTTTGCTATTGATTCTATTTCTGTTTTTACCTCATTACTTTCTCCACCATGTTAGAAATACATCAAGGTGTATTGTTCCTTCAATAATTGCTATTGTCGGTGCCTAGTTCCATGGTTTTTGAATATTTACTGGAGCAAAACACTAGTAAATATACTAATATATATATATATATATATATATATATATATAGTCAAAGGAAGATCAGATATCTGGGAATGTGATTTAACATTATATTTTTCATATTCCAAGGCTATGTAGAAAATCAAATGACATTTTTAGTGCTGGAATAATACCAACCTAATGTGTCAATAATCATGATCAGCAGCAGTAATGATTTGGTGGTAATAAATTTAATAATCATTAATAATAATAATTAAGTGTTGGAAAACACTTCAATAGAAATTGTCTCATAATATAAAATCTGACAAAAGAAAAGAAAGTGTTCCTTAGTGAGATAAAACATTGAGGAATTCAGTTCAAATCTGTCCCTTTACAGGGAAGACATTAAGGGTAATAATGCAATAAAAAAAAGACCTACCTGTCGCACTTAAATCTTTAGAGCAGATGAAGTATTAAAAATCACAGTTAATCAATGACTTACATGCAGCACATATGTGTGTATATGTGTTTGTGTGTGTGTGTGTGTGTGTGTGTGTGTGTCTTTTCTAGTTCCTCCCTTTTGCAGGTTTCATTGTCACACTTCTCTTTCTCCTTGTCATCTCCTTTTCTTATTTACATGGCACATGACATTCTCTTGCATGTACAAGGACTCTTGCAATCCCAGGGCCGAGCAGCTCCAGGCCGTCAGTGGGTGAGCTGCACTTTGCATCAATTATTGACAGGAAGCAGTGTCTCTGACAGAGCTGATTCACACTGACAATGTAGACTGGCTGAACACTAGAAGGAGGACTTTGCAACCGATCTGAGGCCAAGCAAAGTCCACAGGCCATATGCCTGGCTCCTTCGTCATAAACAGATGACTGAGTGTGCACATTCCCAGGTGTAATGTCACTGGGACCTCATTTGCAAACATATAAACGAATGACATTCAATTATGTTCAGAGGCAATGTTGTCAAAACCACCAAGGAAACAATTTACTGTTCTTGCACAGTATGTGATTCCTAGTACATTAACAAGTTTTCATCACTTAGTTGTTCAATATGCTCCTGAAGAGGTGCTTTTGCAGCCTGATGTTGAAGCTTAATAAAGCCCTTTCTAGCCTGTATAGATGTAGATTATTACACAATTAGCTCAAGTGAAAAAAATCTAAAAACTTTAAGTCCTATGAGAGTTCATTCTTACTAAATGGTAGAAAAAAAATCTGAAGGATATAAAATGTGTCCATAGGAGAAGCAATCACATTTTAACTTTACAAGAAGCATCCTAATGCCCTTATAATGTTCTTGAAACAAATGTTGGAGAAAGTAAGCAGCTCATTTTTAGATTCCTTTATTGATACTATTACCACAGCTAATAGGAATCACCCAGAGAATTGATTCAGGAAGGTAAACTATATAGCTTTACATGGTATATAACAACAATAATGATTGCTGTTTGAATGGCCATTGTTTTGCAGAGTGTGTGAACATTAATTATGCCCTCTGAGTATTATAGAAAATGAAATAGAAGTACAATGAACATCCACAAATGGAATATTATGATCAGTTATCACTTTTATTCTCCTTATTTCAAGGAATACCAAACTGAGATTCAAAGAAGTTCAAGCACTTTTGCAAGGTCATAGCTAGTAAAAGTAGATGCCACTGATTGGCAGAGAGTTTTCTTTTGTATGATACTGCCCTTATATTTTAACAGTGTTAGGAAAAAGATAACAACACAAGATTGGATCTAAATCCTGGTAGTTGTGAGCCCGGAAGATTATACTCTGAACTGTCAGAAGATGAATGAAAGGAATTCTGAGTAAAGCACCAGCTCAGCTAATGATTATTGGAGAATTAGCTTATTTATTAATTGATATTATTATGCACTAATACAGAGTAACAAATTTTCTACATATACTGATTCAGCTTGTGGCATTCAACCTATGTAATAGGAAGAGAAAAATACTGTAAATGAATAACAAATTTGAGTAGGAATCTGTGAGAGAAAAGTATAGTGCTCTTGTCCTGTCTTAATGGAATTTCATCAATGGAAAACTATGGTATGAAATATTGTGGAAAATTCCAGAAATTAGTCATTTATAAGTTTTAAATTGTGAGTTTCTCTTAATAAAATTGATAATCTTTTTCCTGCTCTGTCCAGCCAGATTTAAGAATCTTCCTTGTGTCCAGCATATCCATACTTTATGATATGCCTGCCCACCAAGCACTGATGGCTGTCCTGATTATCACATCTGGTATCAGTGTATTGCAGTGTCTTGGTCAAGTAAGCTGTATTTTACTTAATAATGATTCAAAGTACAAGATAATCCAAAGTACAAGAATATCCAGTAAATTCAGAAACATCAAAGACTACATGTGTATAATATAATAATAATACGAAGAAAAATAGAGAAAGCACAGTAAGATATTGAGAGAGAATAAGCACATTCATATAACCTTTATTTAGCACATTTTATTAGTAGGCTAGTCTCTTACTGTGCTTAGTTTATAAATGAAAAGCTTTCATAGGTATGTATGTAAAAAACAATCATGTACAGAGAGGTCAATACAGTTTCACATATATATTGAGGCATTAAAGTATCCCTTCTGTAGGTAAAATTAAACTACTGTAAATGGATTGAAGCTGGTGGAAAGGAGTATTTTATACCCAGTGACAGAGAAGGCCTCTCAGGAGAAGACCATTGAGCATACAATTGAAACACAAGGAATGGTCAGTCATGCACACATCCATGGGAAGCATTTTGCAGATGATGAAACCAGTCTTACGACACAGAGAAAGCCTTGAGGGCTATAGATAATTTTTTCCTTAACTACAATGTTCATATTAATTTTTGTTTGGTTTTGTTTTTTTGGCCAGTTCTGGGGCTTGAACTCAGGGCCTGAGCACAGTCCCTGGCTTTGTTTTGCTCAAGGCTAGCACTCTACCACTTGAGCCACAGCGCCACTTCTGGCCTTTTCTATATATGTAGTACTGAGGACTCAAACCCAGGGCTTCATGTATATGAGACAAACACTTTACCACTAAGCCATATTCCCAGCCATGGGATTAATTTTTAAAACAAGCATCCTTTCTAATTTTCATAATATATCCAGAAAGCATTGTACATAGATACAGGGAGAAGAGAGGAGGCTCATAGGGTTTTACAAGAGATAGTCTTTAGGATTTTGATAGGACTATACAAAAGTAGTCCATTATCAGTTTTGTTTATGTTTGGAAAGCAAAGATTCCTTTTGTGGTTTGAATGGGGTGACAGAGATTTATTTTGAAGAGGAAAGGGTAAAATAATCATTAAAGTTGTTTTCTATGTTTTGGATTTGAGTACTTAAACTGAGGAAGATAGACAACAAGCAAATTTTATGTAGTGAAGTAGGGGAGAGTGTTAGTGACTACTGAAATTCTTGCAAGCTCAGGCAATAGGGAACAAGATCTAGACTGGTGCCCTGAGGCCTGGTGGAAACAGAAACAAAGAGATCTGTGACTTAGCCTCATGTTTTAGCACAGAACCCAATGTTTGGATAATCATTGTCTGTAAAGTGATACAGTTAGGTCAGATTGACAGTGTTGAACTTAATTTGGACTATACATACTTTAAAGCCTCTAAAATGAACTAATTGCCTTCCAGAAACACACATACACACACACACACACACACACTCACACACAACACACTTTTTCATGACCATTTGACTACTAAATATTATGAGTGAGGTGTATAAATTAATATATCAAAATAAGCCCCAAATAACAGTGATATGACAAAATAATTTAAGCTGTGTGACAGTTTATGTAAATTTTGCCCAGGACTGTCCACAAAGATATGTGCACTAGCAGCATATGTACTTAGATATGTGCTCATACATAGTGCATGTCTGTATTTATAATGAGGTATATACACTGAAGTATATGTGCTGGGGTATATATAATGAGGAAAATGTACAGAAGTATGTACTCAAAACATGTGCACTGAGATATGTGCACTGGGGTATATGCACTTAGGTGCATACATGTAGGTATGTACATTGAGGTATGTGCATTGGAATATGTTCATTGAGGTATGTATACTGGGTATGTACACTGAAGTATATGAGCTGATATATGCATTGAGGAATATGCACTGAGGTACGTGCATTGAAATTTGAACAGTGTGATATATGCATTGAGGAGTATGCATTGACACACAAAATACAATGTATTTATTTATGAAGTAAGAACAACATTATTTTCTGTGGTTATAATGGTAGACATAAAGTATTTAAAATACTTAGTTCCAGCAGGGAACAACTGGCTTATGTCTGTAATCCTAGCTACTCAGGAGGCTGAGATAAGAGGATTGAAGTTCAAAGGCTGCCAGGGCAGAAAAGTCTGTGATACTCTTATCGCCAATTAACCACCAGAAAAGTGGAGTTGTGCTTCAAAGTGGTAGAGTACTAGCCTTGTGCAAAAAGAGCTCAGGGACAGTGACTAGGCCCTGAGTTAAAGCACCAGGACCTACAAAAAAATTTTAGTTGGATTGCTGACATATATCTTTATGAGTGATTTCTATTGCTGACAGTCCATGTGACTGGTTAAACATGACAATTTGGCATAACTGGTTTGTTTTTAGTGTTGTAACAGGGTATAGAATCAAGTCCTATATTACTTATCTTTCTCAAGGACATGGTGAAATTTTTAGATTCTCTGCATATTGCAATATTCTTTATATAACAACTTCTATATTGTGTGAAGGAGTTTGAACTATCCACTGGTCTACTGAGGCAAAAAGAGTATGCTGAGGAGAGTATGGGAAACCTCAGGTGCAAAACTACAAGTTTGGAAGTAGGGAGGCTTTGTGGAGAGTAACTGAGGTATTATTTGAAAGCATCTTTATGTGTTCATAAGGGTATACCTATTGGGCCCTTGTGATCCTCTGCTGTGACTTGCGTAAACCTGTGCTAATTATTCCCTAGGAGGGAGACCATAGAGTCCATGTTTTTTTGGGTCTGGCTCACTTCACTTAGTATAATTTTTTTCCAAGTCCTTCCATTTCCTTACAAATGGGGCAACGTCATTATTTCTGATAGAGGCATAAAATTCCATTGTATATATGTACCACATTTTCCTGACCCATTCATCTATTGAGGGGCATCTGGGTTGGTTCCAGATTCTAGCTATGACAAATTGTGCTGCAATGAACATTGTTGTGCTGGTGGCTTTAGTGTGTTCTTGTTTGTGGTCTTTTGGGTAGATGCCCAAAAGTGGGGCTGCTGGGTCATAGGGGAGCTCTGTGTTTAGCCTTCTGAGGAATGCTAAGTGAAATGAACTTCATGTTATGGAAATGATTGTTATATCACTGTTGTAACTACTTTCAACATGCTATGTGAAACCATGGCTTCTATTATTGATGATCTTCTTGTATCCCCTTCCTGTGGTTGTACCTGCACTATCTCTGTATCTTATCTGAGTACATTGGAAACCATGTATTCTGGTATTAGAACTAGGAAACTGAAAGGGAATACCAAAATCGAGAGACACAGGGTAAAAAAGACAAATGACTACAAAAGCAATACTTGCAAAACTGTTTGGTGTAAATGAACTAAACAACTTATGGTGGGGGGAAAATGGAAAGGGGGAGAGGGGACGGGGAACGAGGGAGGAAGTAACAAAGAGTACAAGAAATATATCCAATGCCTAACATATGAAACTGTAACCTCTCTGTACATCAGTTTGACAACAAAAATTAAAAAAAGAGAAAATATCTTTATGATGTTGCATGGATTTTCTGGGCTGAATTTATTAGTATATCTGGTTAAATTGAGAGGTATATAACTGAGATGATTGAGGCAAATGACCCTAAAAATACTTCCATTTAGAAAATGGTCCACAGTTGAAGAAAGTTAGCAAGAGCTAAAAACGGTTTGTGCAATTTCCCATTATATTTCAGTTTTACTATATAATTGTGGTTGAGTGTTTTGTTTTCTGAAGTCTTTCCTCAATGCTGTAAGCTCTGCATAACCTTAAACATCAATCTTCTTTGTTTTTATGTTTGGTGTATTTTCAAGGAAAACTTAATTTGTTCCTGATTCATTTATACTAAAATGATCCAAAAGGTTTCTTGAAAGAATTCTTTGATGATCAGAAAGGTTCAACATTTTCTTATATTATATTGAAGGTTATATTACTTTAGTAAGTGAAATGTGTCTTGTTTAAAATAAATTCAAATGTTTATTTTGGAGGGAGTGAAGATAGACACACATAAATATACATACATAGATATACACATATTTAAATATCTTTATTTTTTCTCTATTGTTTTGTAGGCTTATAACTATGAATATACTTGTGCAGGAATAAATTGGATTATTTAGCCTTCTTCACATCAGTTCAATTCAATGAACATTCTTGTTAAATATGCAAATTTATATACATGACAACAGTGACTGTGATACAGAAAAATGATAGACTATGTATCCTCTAGGAGTTTCTATCCTAGTGAGAGAGGGGTACATATATGTAAAAATTAAATTATTGGTCTCAATGAAATACTATGCAAGAAGTACAAGCCACATTTTGCATGAATGGTAATAATTCTGAGTTGAATTTGAGGAACTGAGGTGGAATTTAAGTCAGCTTTACTAGAATTTCAAGGACTGACAGAAACTCAACAGGTAGAAATGTTGTGGAAATGTATCACTGTCTCTATAGAGCTACTTGGATACAACTTTGTCATTTATAACTTTATAAATGGCAAAGCCACTGATTACTGCAGTTTTGATGCCAATCTAAGAGTCTGGTGAGGTGGAAACCATCTAAATGTCCTTGGAGAAAATCCAGCATAGACTTTAGAAAGATAGTGCTGATGGGAGAATAAAGCAAGTAGTGAGGTAGGGGCCTGGACCAGTAAGCCCCAGTTTATGACTCCTTCCCTCTGAGGACGGTCAACAAAACATGAATTGCAAGAGGAAGGAAAGTTAAGAAACTGAAACTGCATTTATAGCTTAGGTGTTTACTAGTTATCAGTCAGGCTGACTTTAGCAAAGAAACTAAATAAAGGGTAGATCAAACTATACAACTCTGTTCTCTTACTATGATTCCATAGTAAGAGTGAAAGCATGGACCAGGGCAAAGAAGTGATTGATCCACAAAGATGGCAGAGCTTTGGGGCATTGAAAGCTGGCTCTAAGTCAGCTTACTCTGAGGAAGAGGGAATGAGGAAGCTGAACATTAGCCTCTTCTTTCCACAGCAGAGAACCTGGAGGTGTGCTCCTCACACCCATTCATATTCCAAGATGATGTTCCATCACCCTCTAACACTGAGTAGCTCAAAGCCCAGTTTTCCCTACCTTCAACACTTTGATAATAAGTACTGCTGGAAATTCTTTTTGATAATATCAATGAAGTATCTCATAGGCCCTATAAATGAGGATAGGATGAATAGGGAACAAAGGATACAAATAGAAGTGAGTCAATTACTTTTTCTTTTCTTGAGGGCAGAGACCAACCAGGGTGGGAAACTCTGACCCTCAACATGCTGTAAGGTTTACAGCGCTATCAGACCAGCACTAAAGCACAGACAGAGATTCATATGGATCACAAAGATTCATATGTATATATGTCTCTAGGTACACACACATACACACACACAAACACACACACACACACTTACACCAACCCATTTCCATCCCTGAAATACTGATTTCTAAAATTAAGTATGCATTAATGTATTGCTTGTCACACACAAACATTGTATATTTCATGAGGGTAGAAACTTCTTCATTGGTTTACCACTGAGTTCTCAATTTCTAGAAAAATACATGATATTTTGAGATACAGATATACATGTATGTTTAAAAAATGTCAAAACTACAGACAAATTAAAACAATAACAGGACAAATTCATATACTCATTTATGTATACATTCTATCATATTTACTGGATTTTATTCCTTCATCTTAAATATGCTAGAATAAACTGAAAATGTCTTGAGTTTCTTTTTAAATTATGCAGGAAAGAACGAGGAATAAGAAAGGATAGAATTAACAAAGATATGCCTGTCCAGTATCCAGTTAATTCCTTTACCTTTCTATCTCCTGCATCTTTGTGTTTAATTATATCCTCAGGAAAGCTCTGAAAGTCTTGAGAGAGAGCTTTTGGTTTCAGAGATACTTTTACAAAGATAAATGGTAATAAATGTTATTTCTGAATATTTTACAAAATAGCTTTAGTTTTGGGATCACTTAAGAAGCTTTTCTAAACCAAATAAATCTATAATTTAAATTTCATAAAAGCTTAAATGAATTCATTTTCTTTTCAGGAGTTATTATTAGCTAAATAAGTGAGAATAAGGGACAAAAATTTAAGTGAAGCAGCACTATAATCTAGTAGCTTTCCTTCACTTTGAGCTGTAGAAACAATTCTCACTGGCTACTTTGTAAATATTGAGACACTTACAAACAGAGGTAAGAAAAAAGTCATCTTTGGAAGGATCAGCATGTCCTATAGGATTTCTTTCTGCTGAAGGGATAAGTTATTGGCATTTTGATGACATTCATAGATGGTCTTAGGAAAAAAATGATAAAACATCAATAAGCTCAAGACAATTCTATAATTTGATTTTTTAGAAAGAACAGAGTGAGATAAAAAACAATCAAGGGACTTGAAAACCACAAAACTGATGTTCAGAAAATGAATCTAGAGTTGACATCTTCAAAAATAAAAAGAACACTGCCACTCACAAAGAACCTACTAACTTCCCAGGGACTCAGATCTAGGAAATGGCAGAAAAGAGATAAAAAAACAAACAGCTTATGCATTCCTGGCTACGAAATGAATATATTTTTATCCACTTAACTATACAGCTTCCAATACACCAAGAAGGAATATTTAAAGAACAGAAGGGGAAATTCTATGTTAAGCAGATACAGATATTCTGCCCTCAAACTAACTGAAGACATTATATTTAAATAAATATTCAATATCAGAATCTTGCTTGACAGACTTGCTCAGAAAGCTCTTTGGTGTATATTTGCCTTATTCCCTTGCCGAGTTTCAAGTTAAATACATGTTTATAGATACGTGAATAGCTTATAGATGTTTCAGCTTTTCACTTCTATTTTATCGGCACACTAACCCTGCAAAGGAAGTAGTGAGTCCTTCATCATTCCTAGATTAAGTGGTTTGTCCAGTGCCATACAGGTTGTTTTAAATTACTGCTGAGCTGTGAGTGGCCATTGTTACTCTTCTAGTTGAGTAATTCATAAGATAAGGATTCAGAATGTTCAATGAGTCATTATCATTTATTTATCATTATTAAAGTGATATGCAGAGGGGTACGAGTTACATTAAGTCAGGTAATGAGTACATTTCCTTTTGAACAATGTCACCTCTTCCCTCATTTTCTTCCCGTTTTTCCCTCCCCAACACCCCTCCCACAAGTTGTATATTTCATTTTCAACAGTGTCTAGAGAGCATCACTGCTACATTTGTTCCACCATTGTCCCACCATTTCTCTGCTTCCCTTTACTCTCCCCTAAACAGATAAACATACATACAAGATAAAAGGTACAGAAATCAAAAACAGAGAAAAGGGAGAAAAAATAAACAAATAAAATCAAGAAGCAAAATAACACAAAACCTCATTTCCATTTCTTGAAGTTCATTTTGATAAACATTATTTTACATGATCATGTGCCCCTACCTATCGAACCATTGTGACCCACTCCTAAGAATATCCTCCTTTGGTCTCTCTGTGTGAATTTCTAGAGTCCTGTACAAGTGTAATATAAATTTTAATGCTACAGATCATAGTAATCTTTTCAGGATAGTATCCCCTTAATGTGAGATTGTAGCCACGAACAGCACTGAGTAGATCATATTTTCTCCTTAATCCTGTTACATACTGAAGAATAGCACTATGACCTTGATCACTTTATGTGATTAAAAAGTCCTGTTATCTAAGACTACCTTTCTTAGTATTTGTGGAGAACTCCAAAATCAGATGGGATATATTCTCTGGTGTTAGAGGATAAAATAAGACAAAAACCAAACCACCCTCAAAAAGACCAGAAAACAAAAAGTTGGAGAGGCACAGATGGGACACTTCACTCACTCTGGGTTAAGAAACCCCAGTCTGGGAATAGGGGATTGAATCCAGTACTGGCTTTCTTACATAGTGAGAACTAAGAGACTAATAGATGACAGAGTGCTACAGATGAATTCACAATGAGTCACAAAGGAAAAAGAGACCGAGAGTAAGGATGTAGAAGAACCTGGCCATAAATACGATATTCCTTCAGTAGCACAACTTGGATAACGATTCATATCCCTGGGCTCCCCCTTTCTTGTGGAGACTACCTGGGCTATTTCATTTACCGGAATACCTAAAATAATAACCCAGGAAAAGCACAAAAAGTACATAATACAATACAAAAGTAAGTAAGGAAAAACTAAATATACTTTAGATCTCTCCAAAGTTAAAAGAGAAAAATGCCTATAGAAATCTCTCAATTACAAAGGGAAGAAAAATCTGTTCTCAGCATGGTTAATGAAGTTATAGCTAGAAATAGATAATACTGTACATGTGTATATATTTTTATGTGGATGCACACTCCAGTATCATTTGAAGCTGTACAATACATTATCTGCCATTTCTCCTCTTAATATAATTTCTTTGACAAATTCATTGCTAATAGACTCTAGTTTTCTCAAAGGAAGTGGTGGAAAAGAGAGCTTTTTCTGTAAATTGAAAAAAAATATTCTCAATAAATAGTGTGTATAATTTCCAAATAAACTTGAAACTATGGAATTTTTTAAAAATGATCATAATTACAATAGTCTTGGAATTCTTGGATGTGTTATATATTTTGATATAATCCTTTATTATACCCAAATATGCACAATTATCAGAGCTGGAACTCAGCTATCAAATAAAGTCTACTATTCATTTTACAAATTTACCATAGGATCTCTGCAAACATGAATAGTGTTCTAACCTATCATGAGATGAAGTGTAGGCTCCCTAGCAACTGTTTGACTAGTTCATTGATGCAATCTAGCAAAATATGGGTATTTGGAGAAGAATACTTATTTTTGTTATTCTTGTATGAAAGTTTCCGAGTTACTTGTAACTAAGCCCCTTTCTTTATATCATTATTATTTTAAAGAAATAAAATAAAAAAAGAGAGATAGAAAGAAGGGAAAACATCTCCAAGGATCATTTCATAAATTCACTGTGGTATTAATTTAATAATGTTGGAATGGAGGCATGGTTGAAATGGTAGAATGTCCTGTCTCTCAAGCTCAAGTCCCTGAGTTCAAACTCCATATTGCAAATATCTTGATACATGAAATATACTAATGTAAATCAAAATCAAGTCTTTCTGCTTGTAATATAGAGGCATATGTGCCTTTTTTGTGTAGTCACACAAAACGAATTCCATATCATGTAATTGTTCTAATAAACTAATAGTTGATTGATCTGTTTATCTGGCGAGAATGTATGTTGGTAACATTTCTTGCCCCAGGCTTCAACTATGCTTCCAGGACAACTTTGATATTATATGTCTATTGATAAAATATGTCTATTTTATGAAAACATGGTTCACCAAGAAGCTATTCCAAGAAAATGTGCAGGTTAGGTCATGCTTTCCTCAGACTCCTTGCTTAAGTAAAAGTACATGCACAAGCACTCATATTAACATTTTCCCAAGCTATTCTCACTGTAGGTCCCATCCAGAGGAGTCAGAAGAGTGTGACAATCATTCAAGAAATAGGTTATGGGCTGGGAATATGGCTTAGCAGTATGGTGGTTGCCTTGCATGCATGAAGCCCTAGATTCTGTTTCTCAGCACCACATAAACAGAAAAGGCTGGAAGTGGAGCTGTGTCTCAAGTGGTAGTGTTAGCCTTGAGCAAAAAGAAGCCAGGGATAGTGCTCAAGCCCTGAGTCCAAGCCCTAGGACTAGCCAAAAAAAGGGAAAAATCATAGGAAGTTTATAGGTTGGAAGAGAAGAGAGAAGGAAAAGAGGGAGAAAGAAAGAGAGAGACAGAAAGACTGAGAATGAGAGACAGAGATAAATATTAAGGAAAGACTTTTATTATGTATGTTATATAAACATTATTAGAACAAACTGTAATCCAGATGAAATCTAGAGTTGATGATCTATTAATACAAATAAAGAAAGCAAAAAATAATAATAGCAAGTTCTAAAGTTATATTTTTCCAGCAAAGTAGCAGAGGTAGTAGTAGTCTGGGATATGATGAATAAGCTATTTAAATGAGATATTATGAACATAAATTACTTACATTATGCAATTACTTTTTATAGCCATTGACTCTATTCCAAGATTCTATGGCCAATTGTTCTTTGTAAACATTATTGTTATTTTTTTGCAAAACCACAATATAAGTGTTTCGACAGTAAAAATTGGCCTTTGTAATAATGATGAATAATGTAGAAATACTTTTCCCTCTAGAATTTATTCTGAACTTTGGGTTCATTTACAGTTTTATCAGTGACCAAAAATGAAACAGCATTTATTTACAGTTTAGTATATTCCTAAAGCAGGAATAAGAAAATCTTTGCAGTGCTTCAAATTACCAGAGGAACTGTGATAATATGCTTCTTCAAAATGCAAGCCCCAATTTTTCAAGTTGTATTCTGACCTCATTGATGAGTCTTAAGTGCCAGAATGTTATTTTGACTCTGCTGAGTCATAGATATACATAACATTTGTTTTTAAATGCTAATGAAGAATTCATTTGACATATTATTGTATTTATTTCCGTATCTGAGGATCTTCTCAGATGTTATAGAAACAAAACTGAAATTTCTTCACACTTTTGTGAAAGAGGAGCTTTTTACATTTTCACGTTTTGTATAGGTTTTTTTTTCATGTTTCCCAAATGTAAAATAATACACGAGAAAGCCTGTAGTATCTTGAAAGTACCTGGCTTTAAATATTGAATATTATTTTTGAAAAATGTTTGAATGATGAAGAATTGTGTACAATAATTTTCCTTTTGGAAAGAAAGTCTAGTGTTTATCTATGTTTACCTTTGATAGCCTAGCATGCTAATATAGATGCTCACTACCTGAGTTCCCTAGTGTTAGGAAACTTGCAAATGCATGAAAAAAATCAAGGATTTAGATACCCTTTTATAAAATGATTTACATGTTGAGGAGAAAGTTGTCATTAATTCAGTGCACGTGTGTGTGTGTGTGTGTGTGTGTGTATGTGTGTGTGCCTGTACTGAGGCTTAATGTATGTGGCTGAGTGTCATTCCTTAGCTTTTTCTCTCAAGATTAGTGGTCTATCATTTGAGCCACAGTTCCACTTCAGGGTTTCTGCTAATTGGAGTTAAGAGTTTCACAGACATTCCTGCTTAGCCTATTTAGAAGTATTATCCTCAGACCTCAGCCTCCAGAGGAGCTATTATATACATTAGCCACTGGTGATTGGTTTAAATTTTTGTGGACACTATTAGCTCTAGATGGCTTGTTACAGATTTACAAGTAAGCCAACAAATACCTAATGACAGATGTTGCCGAAGTAAGTGGCATTCTCGAAATGCTTTCAACCATCAAGAAAATCCAAGACAAAAATCTATTTTCCTTTAACATTAAAATATTATATTATGATTGTATTTTTATTTTATTTCATAGGTATAGAAGAAGAGAAAAAGTAATGATAAAATACATGTAATTAGTACAGGTTTAGGCAAGTTACAGCAGAGGATCACAAGAGCCCATTAGCTATACCCTTATGAACACATAAGATGATGCTAAGTGCAATGAACTCCATGTTATGGAAACGATTGTTTTATCACAGTTGTAATTACTTTCAACGTACCATGTGTATCTGTAGCATCTATTATAGATGATGTTCTCGTATCACCTTCCTGTGGTTGTACCTACACTATCTCTGTAACAGTATCTGAGTATATTGGAAACCATGTATACTGGTATTAGAACTAGGAAATTGAAAGGGAATACCAAAATTGAGAGACTCAGGGTAAAAAAAGAAAAACAACTACAAAAGCAATACTTGCAAAACTGTTTGGTCTAAGTGAATGGAACACCTCATGGGGGGAAAGGGAAAGGGGGTGGGGGGAGGGGGTATGAGGGACGAGGTAACAAACAGTACAAGTAATGTATCCAATGCCTAATGTACGAAACTGTAACCTCTCTGTACATCAGTTTGATAATAAAATTTTGGAAAAAAAAAGAACAGAAAAAGTAATGATAAAATACATGTATGCTGGAACACAACTTTCAAATCTACCAACCATATAGACTAAAGTAATTTGATTTTCCTGTGCCTAATTTTCTTCATCATTAAGAAAGAACATTTTGTCTACCCCATAGATTTCTCTATATGTATGTATATACATATATATCCATATATTCCATATGGATATATTTCAACAATGTTTTACTGTATTGCATAGAGTATGACAAGATGTAGTACACATAATTTTGTCTTGTCTAAATACTTTATCAGTCTTATAATTTATTTATTTGTGGTTCACAACATGTAGCTTAATTTTTTGAAAAGACATTTAATATCTGAGGTAAAGATGTATTTGAAACCATTAGTGTAACATAGGACATAAGGGGTATAATAATAATTTTTTTAAAAAAAACCCTGATCACTATTTCCAGCTTCCAGACCAACCACTAAGAAAATGTGGATGTCTGCTGAAGAGACTTATTTCATTAGGAACTACCTCTAATAGGGAAGTGAGTTATCTTTGCAAATATTGAATAGCCAAAGTCAAATAATAGAGAGGGTTAAATGTATAACTTCATAGTTTTTAATATTAGAATATTAAGAAACTAAAAATCTCAACATTTGTTAAGAGGAAGGTGAAATCATATTTTATTATTGTTGTATGTGTTATTTATTTTATTTTTATTATCTTTAAGTTATTTTACAAAGGAGTTTCAGTTCAACAAATAAGCTTATAAGTACAATGAATCTTGATCAACATTATCCCTAATATTTTCTCCCCTTCAAATAATATAATTGCCTGGCATAATTAATACATCCATTAGGATATTTTCTATATATTCATCTTCTGTGTCTTCCTAAAAATAACTTTGATGATGGTTCAAGAAAGAGTTGATATGCTATATTCTGCTTTTTATGTAAAGGTAAACAAGACTCATTCCTACCAGCAAGCTTCTCACTATCACAGTCTTATATGAGGAGACTGATGAGCTTAAAGTTCAGAATAATATAAATGCCTTGCTGTACTTGCTAAGGCTATTATTTGGATTACACAGTGACAAAATTCCTGTGGGTTTATGCAAGGGGGAACTGCAAATGGTCATATAAACTAAAGATTTTCTGTGAGCTCCAGATCAACTTTCGAACAGAAGATTCTGGAACTCTTTTGGAATATGTAGAGATCTAACAGGTATGCGCAGTCACATTTCTTAATTTGCTAAAGACCAATGAACTCAAAATAGTAGAAACAGAAACATATTTGGCTTCTATGTGGGATAGCTTAGAGAGCTCTGGTTGGATGGAAAAACAAGAGGATTTCTGAAGAAAGTTACTACAAGTAACAACCATGTTCAGTCTAACTGGTCAGACCAAAAAATGGGTTTTCCTAGTCAAAGGGCTTGCCACTAGTGTAAATAGAAGGCATTCCTGGCATTGTTTGATACACCAGACTGCTCTATGCCCCTGAATGTCTATCAAGGAGAAGGATGAAGAGTAGAAAAGGAGTTGAATCACTAAATTCTGTAATGTTCCGGCATTGAGATATAGATGTCCTGTTGATCTGAGAGCTCAGACAAATAAATCAGTGTCAGAAGGTACTAATAGCAAGATACAAAGATAGAAAGATGCTGAAGCAGCATAGACCACCTTGCATGCAAAAGAAGGCTTGGGAGGCAGCACAGAGAAGCCACTGATGGACAAGAACAGGTGGGTCATTTGCAAGTACCACCAGCTTGCCTTCCTAGCTAACGTCACTCTCTTGCCAACCTCTGCACTCAATCATTGAGGGATTTTCAGGAGGAATAACTGAACTGCATTTTCCAACTAGAAACCACCAGGAGGGGACCTACATACTGGAAAGAAAGAGAAGTAAGATCATTAGCATGCAATAAGGGAAATATAATGAGGGAGAACTGTAGGGCATTTCCATGAGGAGAGGCAGGCATTTTTTTAAGAGTCATTATTGCTAAATGATTTAAGGAGGGATTAGGATTGTGGAAACAGCTCTAGATACACTGTCAAGAGAAAAGGGCACCCCAGTAATTGGGTATTTCAGCAATCTTTGTTCAGGAGGCCAGAAATGCTCAGAGCATTGGTGGGTATGAGTGAGAAAACTGAGAACAATCTGAAGCACCTCAAGGGTGACTTTAGCCATGGCCCATTGCAATCAAGTTTGGTTTTCTCTTAGTCTTTGCTGTGGCTAATTGGAAAACATTTCAGTTTAAGCAATCTCAGAATTGCACTTTACTAAGAGTGCTATCTCCTTTTATCTTTGTGGGGGACACTTAGAATGGACAAGGCACTATACTATTGAAAGAAGATATAGAAATGGAGGAGGAGTCAGGATTCTGATCTTTGAGGTAGGAAACCTGAGAAAATGAAAGAAGAATAGCTTGCACTTTTGTGATCACCAAATCCCAACTCTTCTGATGAAACACAGGTTGCAGTAGCTGCTTCTTGTGGAGGCATTGATGCCCTGGGTGACTGTGATGTTTTAGACAATTGTTTTCTTTTATAAAATAGTTCAACTTTGTGAAGAATTGGTAGTAGTTTGACGAGATTGGTAAAAATGAGTAGAGTTTGGCCAAGTGTGGAGATAGCATAGATAGAAGAGAGGAACTAGACAGAGAAGAATGTGTCTGTCTCCGGAGAAAAGAGGGACTTCTATATTTCAGGACATTGAGAAATCACCATGTCTGGGTTAAGCAGACACACTGAATTCCATGGAGAAACAACTTACATAGGAAAGGTGAAAATGGCCTGAATGATGATGAAGACAGAATTTTAGATATTTTGTACATGGTCTTCTGATGAATTCCAAGATAGCTTTTGGTTATTTAACTTTTCCTCTAAGAGTAAATATCATAAAACAGGTTTTTCTAACCAATACTGTTGCTTTCCTTGCAATTAATAAAGTGAAACATTTTGTACTTACACAAGATAAGCTTGCTTAATGACTGTGAAGAATGTCTCTATCATTGTTCAGAAAAAGCAAAAGCAAAAATTGATTATGATTTATGTTGCAATAAGGTTTACTAGCTATCTATGACTTATTTATGATTTTTAACACCCAAAGCACAATACACCAAAAAACTTTCTATTATACTTATTTAATAAATGAAGGTTATCTTTGGTCATGAAGACAAGTGGTCTACAGAGGAAAAGCACAAAGTGCCTCAGTAGTGAATTCAACACAGATGGATGGATAGATAGATAGATAGATAGAGGTTTCTCATTTTGTACTCTAATATTTCCTGTGTTATCCAGTCCTTCTTTGTCTTTCAGGTCTACTTAATCACTAACTTATACAAATTCTGGTTTTTAAGCAACACGGTTTCTTCACAACAGAGAATTAATACAAAAACTTGTAAAGATGTTATCTCTCCTGTTAGCTACAGCTTTATTTTTCTTTACCTTTTATTTTGAAAACATCAAGACAAAAAAGACACACAAACCTCTAAGAAAAGCAACATCAAGAAAACACCTGAAATGAATTGGTCTTACTACCTCCCTTCTTCCTATTTTCATTTCTCTTTCTTTATTCCTCCCTCCCTCCATCCTTCCTTTCTCTATCTCTCTCTCTTTCTTTCACAATAATGAGGTTTGAACTCAGAACTTCATTCTTCCTAATCTTCATTTCTCTCTTCCTCCTTTCTCTCCTTTCCTTCCTTCCTCCCTCCCTCCCTCCCTCCCCCCTCTCTCTTTCTTTCCTTTCCTTCCTTCCTTCCTTCCTTCCTTCCTTCCTTCCTTCCTTCCTTCCTTCCTTCCTTCCTCCCTCCCTCCCTCCCTCCCTCTCTCTCTCTCTCTTTCTTTCTTTCTTTCTTTCTTTCTTTCTTTCTTTCTTTCTTTCTTTCTTTCTTTCTTTTAAAGTTTTTATTATAAAACTGATGTACAGAGAGGTTACAGTTTCATACGTTAGCCATTGGATACATTTCTTGTACTGTTTGTTACCTTGTCCCTCATACCCCCCTCCCCCCTACCCCTTTCCCCCCCTGAGGTGTTCAGTTCACTTACACCAAACAGTTTTGCAAGTATTGCTTTTGTTGTTGTTTCTCGTATTTCACCCTTTGTCTCTCAATTTTGGTATTCCCTTTGAATTTCCTAATTCTAATACCAGTACACACTGTTTCCCATACACTCAGATAAGATTACAGAGATAGTGTAGATACAATCACAAGAAGATGATACACGAACATCATCAATAGTAGAAACTACAGATACACATGGGATGTTGAAAGTAGTTACAACTGTGATATAACAAACATTTTCATAAACTGGAGTTCATTTCACTTAGCATCATCTTATGTGATCATAAGGGTATAGCTATTGGGCTCTTGTGATCCTCTGTTGTGACTTGCCTAAACCTGTGCTAATTATTCCCAATAAGGGAGACCATAGAGTCCATGTTTCTTTGGGTCTGGCTCACTTCATTTAGTATAATTTTTTCCAAGTCCTTCCATTTCCTTACAAATGGGGCAATGTCATTCTTTCTGGTAAAGGCATAAAATTCCATTGTGTATATGTACCACATTTTCCTGATCCATTCGTCTACAGAGGGGAATCTGGGTTGGTTCCAGATTCTAGCTATGACAAATTGCGCTGCAGTGAACATTGTTGTGCTGGTGGCTTTACTGTGATTTTGTTTGTAGTTTTTTGGATAAATACCCGAAAGTGGGGTTGCCGGGTGATAGGGGAGTTCTACATTTAGCCTTCTGAGGAATCTCCATACTGCTTGCCTGAGTGGCTAAACCAGTTTACATTCCCACCAACAATGAAGTAGGGTTCCCTTTTGGCCACATCCCCTCCAACAACTGTTATTGTTAGTTTTCTTGATATATGACATTCTTACTGGGGTGAGATGGAATCTCAATGTTGTTTTGATTTGCATTTCCTTTATGGCTAGTGATGTAGAGCACTTTTTCATATGTCTCTTGGCCATTCTCATTTCCTCGTCAGAGAAGTCTCTTTGTAGGTCTTTAGCCCACTTGATGAGTGGGCTATTAGTTCTTTGCGGTTTTGTTTTGGAGGAAAGTAATTTTTTTAGTTCTGCATATATTTTAGATATGAGGCCTTTGTCCGTTGAATGGCCGGTAAAGATCTCCCAGTCTGTGGGCTTTCTGTTTATCTTGCAAGCTATGTCCTTTGCCGTGCAGAAGCTCTGCAGTTTGATGCAGTCCCATTTGTCCAACCTTTCTTTGATTTGTAGCCTTTCTGGGTCTTTGTTCAGGAAGTTCTGTCCTGCGCCAAGGAGCCCAAGTGTTTCTCCTACTTCTTCCTTTAGTGTTTTCAGGGTGTCTGTTTTGATTTCGAGGTCTTTAATCCATTTGGAATTGATTTTGGTGCAGGGTGATATATAAGGATCTAGTTTTACTTTGTTGCATGTGTTGAGCCAGTTTTTCCAGCACACTTTGTTAAAGAGGCTATCTTTCTTCCAAACTATTGTCTTAGCCCCTTTATCAAATATTAAGTAGGCGTAGTTCTGTGGGTTCATTTCCTGGTCTTCAATTCTGTTCCATTGGTCTTCAGGCCTGTTCCGGTGCCAATACCAAGCTGTTTTTATTACTATAGCTTTATAATACAGCTTGAAGTTGGGTATTGTAATTCCTCCAGCACTGTTCTTTCTGCTTAGGTTTGTTTTTGCTATTCTAGGTCTCTTATTATTCCATATGAATTTCTGAATTGCTTCCTCTAGTTCATCAAAGAATGGTGTTGGGATATTAATGGGTATTGCATTGAATTTGTAGATAGCCTTTGGCAATATTGCCATTTTGATTATATTAATCCTCCCAATCCAGGAGCATGGGAGGTTTTTCCATTTTCTTAGTTCTGACTTAATTTCGTTTTTCAAGGTTTTAAAGTTCTCCTCAAAGAGGTCTTTCACTTTTTGGTTGAGGTTATTCCTAGGTATTTTATGTTTTTGGATGCTATTGCAAAGGGGGTTGCTTTCCTGATATCAGCCTCGGTCTTTGGGTCGTTAGCATACAGAAAGGCCATTGATTTTTTAAGGTTTATTTTATATCCTGCAACTTTGCCAAAGTTTTGGATCAGCTCTAGTAGCTTGAGGGTAGAGTCTATGGGATTCTTTAGGTATAGGATCATGTCATCTGCGAAGAGAGAGAGTTTAACTTCATCTTTACCTATTTGGATCCCCTTTATATTTTCTTCTTGCCTGATTGCTCTGGCTAGGAATTCTAGTACTATGTTGAAGAGCAGGGGAGAGAGTGGACACCCCTGCCTTGTTCCTGATTTTAAAGGGATGGCTTTAGTTTTTGACCATTTAGAGTTATGCTTGCTGTTGGTTTGTCATAAACTGCCTTGATTATATTCAGGAATGTTCCCTGGAATCCCAGTTTTTCCAGGGCTTTTAGCATAAATGGGTGCTGGATTTTATCAAAGGCTTTTTCCTCATCCAGAGATAAAACCATGTAGTTTTTTAGCTTGCTCCGGTTGATGTGGTGGATTACATTAATTGACTTGCATATATTTAACCAGCTTTGCATCCCTGGGATGAATCCTGTTTGATCGTGGTGTATAATTTTTTTGATGACCTGTTGAAGTTGATTGGCCAGAATTTTTTTGAGAATTTTTGCGTCTATGTTCATCAGGGAGATCGGTCTATAGTCCTCTTTCCGTGATGAGTCCCTGCCTGGTTTTGGGATGAGGGTTATACTGGCTTCATAGAATGAGTCTGGAAGTGAACGTTCTCTTTCAATTTCATTGAAGAGTTTGAGAAATATTGGTGTGAGTTCTGTTTTGAAGGTCTTGTACAATTCTGCAGTGAGTCGGTCTGGACCTGGGCTTTTCTTGGATGTTAGATCCTTTATTGCCGTTTCTATTTCAATACTGGATATGGGTCTGTTTAGGAGGTTTAAATCTTCATGGTTCAGTTTGGAGATATGAATTTTTTCTAGGAAATCGTCCATTTCTTCCAAGTTCTCGAATTTGTTGGCATAAAGGTTTGCAAAATAGTCCCTTATTATTTTCTGAATTTCGGTTATTTCTGTGGTGATGTTACCTGTTTTATCTCTTATCTTGTTTATTTGAGCGTGCTCCCTTTGTTTTCTGGTCAGGTTTGCCAGGGGTCTGTCTATCTTGTTGATTTTTTTCAAAGAAACAACTCTGTTTTGTTGATTCTTTCGATGGTTTTTTTCGTCTCTAATTGATTTATTTCTGATTTGATTTTAATTATTTGCTTCTGTCTATTGGCTTGGGGTTTGGCTTGTTGTTCTCTCTCAAGGAAATTAAGGTGCTTCCTTAAATTATTGAGTTGCTGTTTCTCCAGATTGTTGATGTATGCACTCAGAGATATAAATTTTCCTCTGAGTACTGCCTTTGCTATGTCCCAAAGGAGCTTGTACTTTGTGTCCTCAACTTGGTTGAAGTCCATAAACATTTGAATTTCCGTTTTAATTTCTTCAATGACCCACTGATGGGTCAGCAGTGTGTTGTTTAGTCTCCATGAATTGTAGGATTTTCTGTGGTGGCTGTTTGAGTTGAGCTCTAATTTTATTCCATTGTGGTCTGAGAGAATGCAGGGAATGGTTTTGATACTTCTGAATTTGTACAGATTTTCTTTGTGCCCTAAGATATGATCTATTTTGGAGAATGTTCCATGTGCTGCGGAGAAGAATGTGTATTCTGTTGTTGCTGGGTGGAATATTCTGTAGATTTTGGTTAAGTCTAGAACTTCATTCTTCCTAATCTTCATTTCTCTCTTCCTCCTTCTTCTCCTTTCCTTCCTTCCTCCCTCCCTCCCCCCCTCCCCTCTCTCTCTTTCTTTCCTTTCCTTCCTTCCTTCCTTCCTTCCTTCCTCCGTCCCTCCCTCCCTCCTTTTCTTTCTTTCTTTCTTTCTTTCTTTCTTTCTTTCTTTCTTTCTTTCTTTCTTTCTTTCTTTCTTTTTCTTTTTTCTTCCTTTCTTTTTTCCTTTCTTTTTTTCTTTCCTCCTTTCACTCTAAAGAGATTTGAACTCAGAACTTCATTCTTCCTAGCCTTCCTTCCTCCCTTACTCTTTCTTTCTCTCTTCCTTCCTTCCTTTCTTTTTTCTGTCAGTTGTGGGGCTTGAACTTAGGCTTGGATTCTGTCCTTGAGCCTCATTGTGCTCAAGGCTAGCATTCTACCACTTGAGCCCAGTGCACTTTTAACTTTTTTTTCTGAATAGTTTATTGGGGATATGAGTCTCATGAGGATTTTCTACCTTAGCTGGTAGATCTCAACCTCCTGAGTAGCTAGTATTATAGGCATGAGCTACAGGTGCCCACTTCTTCCTTTCTTTCTTCCACACTAATGAAGTTTCAACTCAGGATTTCATTTTTCTAGGCTAATGCTTTAGCACTAAGTCATACCTAGTCATACACTGGCTAATGTTGAGATAGGGTCTCAGTTTCTACTTACATGTGTCTAGAACATAGTCCTCCAATGTCAGGTTTTCTACCAGAATTGGGCTGAAGACACATATTTACCATACCCCGTATCTTCTGTTAAAAGAGCCTCTCTTAGGCTTATCTGCTGAGGTTGACTTGTAATGGTGATTTTTCCCATCACAGCAAATTTTTATCACTGGAATGATTGGCATGTGCTACTGTATCTAGCTATTGATTGAAAAAGGGTCATGTGATTTTTTGGTTTTTGCCTTGGATGACCTTGAATCATTGGACCACTATTCTTACCCTTGGCTCCCGAATACCTAAGATTACAGGGATTAAACATTAACACTTCCATTTTGTTTTATTAAGCAAAATAAGATATTAACATCTATATTACAATGTAATTGTCAAAGTACTGCATGTAATTAACATGAACATTTTACTAAGTTTTGACCTATATATGCACCTACCAAATGATCACTATGATTATAATGGTAAATACATCTTTCACCCACACAAGATATGATTCCATGTTATTCTCAGTCCTATTCCTTCCTTATTAGAGATTATACATGTGTGATTATTTGCACTTTTGGTAATTTGCAAAGATAATGCTACCTCTCTGCAAGTGTTATTTTATTGTATGCTGAATATTTTAGAATTTTCTATTAATATTCTTAAACTCATTTCTTCAATAAAACTAGGTTACATAAGTACTACTTGGAAGCTTTGTTCTATAAGAACAGAGTGTCATTTAGTTTAAGGCAAATTTCCTCTATTCAGACAAAATCATTCTAAGCCACTACTTGCTCTTGTATGAGTCATGGGGTTTCCATTCTGGCTGATGAAACAGCACTATTCCTAGCCCTATGTGAACTCTGAAAACTTCAATTGTAGCTTTTCAGTAAGGGAGGTAGAATTTTTTCTGAATTATTTAAGGAAAGAATAGAACTATCAATGGGGGACAACCCATAATTTCAGGGGACAACATTCTATATAACACTTTTATAGTTTTGTGTTTTGTTTCTATGCTGGTCCTGGGGCTTGAATTCAGGACATAAGCATTGTTTTTTAGCTTTTTGTTCAAGGCTCTGGCACTTGAACCACAGCTCCACTTGTTTGTTTGTTTGTTGTTTTTTTGGTGGTAAAATGGAGATAAGAGACTCATAGACTTTTCTGCCCATGTTGGCTTTGAGCCATGATCCTTAGATCTCAGTGTCTTGAATAGCTAGGATTATGGGAATGCTACTGATGTAAAGCTTTGCTATACCTTTTCCAATTTCTCAGTTATGGTGCCCTAACTTTATCTAGAGTCATCCTCTTTCTCTAATCATGAATATTCTCATCCATTTTAACAATATCAGCTTAACAATTAAAATTTTAAAAATCATATCGGTGGTCAGTTTTTTTCTCTGAGTTTGAGAATCACCTAACCAGTGATAAAATGCATATTTCTAACCAAAGACACTCAAATCCAGAATAAAATACCCATACTGAGTACTGAATACAATACCCATGCTGAGGCTGACCATAATAATAAATAGAGGACTCACTCCTCGGTAATTGTTATCAATACCAGATCTGATCAGTGTTACAGAAATCTATAGCTTTAAATTTGAGGTTCTAACAAGACATTTGGTTTAGAAATATCTGTTCATATTTGAGTTTCTAATGTCATTTTTGTTTATCCACAATGAAAACTTTGAATCTATTTTCTTTATCGACAAAATATTCTTAAAAGTACTTGAAGTTGTGATCACATCTTTCATCTCTAAAATATTAGAACACTTTAAGTCATAATTTCTTTTTCTTCCTTTTCTATTTATTTAAAAAGTTAAATTTATTTACTTAAATAAAAGTAGTTGTACAAAGAGGCTTCAATTTAACATGTCAATTTTTGAGTATAATTCTACTTGATCATTGTCACCTATTTGATCCTTTGCTTTTTTCTTATTCTTTCCTCCTCCTCCTCCTCCTCCTCTTCCTCCTCCTCCTCCTCCTCCTCCTCCTCCTCCTCCCCCCTCCCATTCCCCCTCCCCCTCCCCCTCCCCCTCCCCCTCCTCCGGCTTCTTGCTTGACCCGAGGCTTGAACTCATAGCCTGGGCACTATCTCTGTACATCATCTTTACAATCAAAGTTTAAAAAAAGAAAACAAAACATTGAAAATGGTTTGGCACTGGTGGCTCATGTCCCTTGTAATCCTAACTACTCAAGAGGCTGAAACCTGGAGATCTTTATTCAAAGCCAGTCCAGGAAGGGAACTCCATGAAATATCTATCTCCAATAAACTACCCAGAAAAGGCCAGAAGTGTTGCTGTAGCTCAAGTGCTAGCCTTGAACAAAAGAATTCCAGGACAGTTCCCAGACTACACAAACTTACTAGGTTACACTTTCTGTGAGTCAGGTATAGTTTATTGGAGTGTGTATGTATGCATGTGCATGTACGTGTGTGTGGGTGTGTGTTTCAATGTCTTACAAACAGCAAAGTATAGGTGTGGGCTGTTACACTTGACCAAGGAAAGACCCACATTGAAACTCTTTCATGTGGCTTTGTCAGCATACAATTATTTAAGATCTGTTGGCCAGAAAGTTTGATGCTTATTAACCAAGAGTTTCCTTCATTCCTTGCCCCAAAACTTTTCCAAATTGTAGAGTTATTTCTTCAAATTGAACAAGAATGTCTCCCAGTTACACAGACTTCATGATCTTATGTAATATAATCACAAACACCCCATTACCTTTGTAATATTTTATTTTATTTCTTTTTTATAATTACATATGTATTGTCAAAGTGATGTACAGAGTGGTTACAGTTTCATACGTTGGGCCATGGGTACATTTCTTGTACTATTTGTTACCTCCTCCCTCATTCCCCTCTCCCCCTTCCCACTTTTCCTCTACCCCCATGAGTTGGTTTACACCAAATGGTTTACCTTTGTAATATTTTATTAAACAAGTACCAGTTGCTGCCTACACTCGATGGGATCAGATTACATAGGGAATGAATATCACAAAGCTATCTTAGAGTTTGCTATCTAATTAAGACTGAGTATTGCATATCTAGTCACACTGGACTTAAGTTTTCTAGGAATTATATCAGATCACACAAATATCTCCTCTTTTATTTGATCCATGTTCTCTTCTGTTGCATGCAATGCCTGAATTACACTTTTGCATCTAAACTAGATTATTTTTGTCAAACTCTTTGTACCAGTTCTACCTCTTAGAATTCTTCTGATCTCATCAAGCAAATTATCGGCTATACTCCTCTGTGTCCTCCCTCCCTCCCTCCCTCCCTCCCTCCCTCCCTCCCTCCCTCCCTCCCTTCCTTCCTTCCTTCCTTCTTTCTCTCTCTCCATGTTTCTATACCTCTTAGTCTCCTCTCTCTAGCTCTCTTTTCTTTCCTCTCTCCCCTTCCTCTTTCCTCTTTCCCTTATCTCCTTTTCCTTCTTCCCTTCTCCCCTTTCCTTTCTCTCCTTTCCCTCTCCTTTCTTATTCTCTCTTTCTTTCCTCTCTCTCTCCCTCCTTGTCTCCCTTCCTTATGATTTTTTGTACCTGTCATTACATTTTTAAGTCAATTAATAGTATATAATCTTCTATAAATTCTGAATCAAAAACATCTAGCCTAAGTGACAAGAAAAAGCTCTACAAATGGTTCTAAGCATGGTCAAAATAATAATAAACTTTTTGAAATCAATAGATCTTTCAAAAACAAAAAATTAAAATTCCTGTTTGTATTGTATTACACAACTAGATAAATGTGTAAAAGCTCTCAATCATTTCCAAGTTATAATAAGTTGTATTAAAATTACTGTGTGATCTGTGGAGTGTTTTTATCCCCTTCACTTAAAATCTGTTCCCGATAAGAAAATGGTACCTCCAAACAAACTGTTCTTATCCTTAATTTAAATGGTAAAGTAAAAATATTAGATTTGTTGCAATCTAACATTTCTTCTGTAGCAGAAACTTCATGGTATCATGCAAAAAATGAATCAAGGATCCATAGTATTCAAGATAAAGAGAAGGAAAAAGACTGCATTTTGGGGAGCAGTAGCAATGTATACAACACAGATTTGGGGACAGTAATGCAGCTACACCATGCATGTCGTTTCAAGCTACAAATGCTTTGGCCTACTGTAAAGATGATATAGAAAATTTTAGTAATTTTATAGCACTGAATTCTATATATCCTGCAAGTGTGCAATTTTTCTACAACAGTGCTCTCCTTGGAAGGATATACCCATGGATATGAAGGGTGGGCTGCAATAAAGTTTTTTGTTTGGGGAGAATAAAGAAAGTCACATAAAGACAGTTTCCTAAGTAACTGAAATTAATATTTCCTATTGCCAATATGTGTTTTTGACCGTGAAGATCTTGCTTCATGAGGTTAATCATCCATGGCTACCTGCATCAGTTTAAACTGATCTGAATTCTTGAAATAAGTATGTTATAGCTCTGTGATGTGATATAGCCATGCCCATAAAGCTGTTATAAGACCAGATGTAGGTTTCTTATGCCTGGATCCTTGCTACATAGGAGGCTGAGATCTGAGGATCCTGGTTCAAATCCGGCCGGAGCAAGAAAGTCCCTGTGAGACTCTTATCTCCAATTAACCACTCAATAAATCAGAAGTGGAGCTGTGCCTAAAAGTGGTGAAGCAATAACCTTGAGCAAAAGAGCTTTGTGACAGCACACAGGCTGTGAGTTCAAGCCCCATAACTGACAGAAAAAAAATGCTGCTATAGAGAGTCTATGCTACAAACCTCAACAAGTTTGGCTCCCTCATACATACTCACTTTGTACATTTCTTTTAAAAGTTATTTCTTTCCGAATCAGTGTGTTTTCTCTATCATTGTTTCTCCTTCATAGTGAACATTTACTGGGCATTCTTATGTGTGAAATTCTTTTCTAAGACTCTTATGCATATAAAACCATCCATAGATACTCACAGATAATATGGGTTAAGTAAATGAGAGGAATTATAATCTACTAGAATGATAAAATAAATAACTGTGTGAAGGAAGCCCTGGAGTAGGTACTTAAGTGGAAATAGATAGGGAAACACATATAAAGAGTGTGAATAGCTAGATGTTGGAATTAAAAGGTAGTCAGCAGCTGGACTTTTAAATATCCCTGTTCAACCATAATGCTAGAAATATTATGTATCATCCATTGAACATAAATATAGCATCTTCTCACCTTCTTACAAGCATTTCTTCCACTTAGTTTTATGTTTATTTTAGTAATTCTGGCTTGGGTTTAAATGCCACTTTTATTTCTTCTTCTGTTTTTTTAAATACACTTCAAGATCAGTTTCAACTTTATGTACTAAGTGTGCAAATGATGATGCTAAATTTTTATCTAAAGTATTAAAGGATTTTTTCTTCCCATTCTTCATTTGAGTGTGATTTTCTTACCTTTTTCCTGTGCTTCAGTTTTTCCTGCACCAACCCTCCATATCTCCAACTTTCCATATGCAGCCACAGTTTTCACTAGCAAATCTTTTCATTTGCTTCAATTTAATAACAAAACTTGTGATTTAAATTATTCACTCCTAGAATTCAGAGACATTGGATTCTCTTCTAGTTTGTATCACACTGGTTTTCTTCTTGAGATATCTGTATGTATATTTTTTTCCCTTTAAACATGAGAGCATGCTACAGTTCCCTTTGATTTGGGTATTTATTTGTAAAATTAAATAAAAAGCAAATATTCCTTTATGAAAATCACCTCTCCCTTAAAACAATAGAAAGTGAGAATGGAGGCAACAACATAACAATTAGAAGCAGACAGGTCTTAGCAAGGTGATAAATTCTTTGTACAGTAGAAATGTATAATCATCAAAGAGTTTTATCTCCCTCTGAATGCAACATCACATAGGTATGTGGAAATGCCAACACACCTGCTTGAATACTGAGAAAAACACAAAGGCTCCATCATTCATTCTTATACAGGCTCAGTTTTTACCCCGAGGTGCTGTAGGCACTCATGTAGCACCGCATATTTTAAGACATTCAACATATTGGATGAATGTTCCTGGGCCAAAGCAAGATTATTCAAAATAATAGCCTGGAGTGGTGCCTGTATACTTCAGAGCACTGTCTAACCCATTGTTTATTTCAAAGGGGAGGCAGGTCCCTGTGAACAGATATTGCCAATCACATTTCAGCATTGTACCAAATCCCCTAAGGAAACCAGGAAGTTGAGAGAAGTGCAAGTATTTTACTCTGAGAACTGCATTCAGCATTTCATTCCAGAAAAAGGAAAAAATGCCCATAAGTCTGCAATCTAGTAACTATAAAAATGACATAAAGATAATCTGAGAAATTGGAGAGAGGAAAAACTTGTGAAACTGATTTTTGAAGGAAAGAAGAAAGTAACATAGGGAAGCAAGAATGTATTTTGTGTGTGTGTAATCTCTATAAAAGAAGTCTTTGTTCAGATAATTTGTTGTAGTTTGTTTCAATTACAAGACATTGTTTAATAGTCCTTGTTTTTCATTTGTGATACAGTTTGTGGATTATGGTGTCTGATAGCAGGAGGATAATTCTGTTTATTACCCATGCATCTTAGAGGTTTGGCCTTTCACATGTGATCTTATATGTATCACTTTTACTAGCTAGTAATTATAATGATAAGGTATCATTATTCTTTCATCCTGCTAGAAAAAACACAAAGACAACAATGAAAAAATATGTAAAATTCAAGGGCAGAAGTACATGATTTGCTGATTTCAAAATTCATGTGAGAGTTTCCCAAAGCATGGGAAAAGCTACAGGCATGTGGGAATGCATGGAAAATGGCAGTTCTCAGAATGTACTCAGATAGCTCTGCTTCCAGAGGCTACTGGTTCACTATGAAAACAAGCTGCGTGACTTATTTGCTGTAAGACTAATAAAACTAGCAAGAACAAAATTTGCAACAAAATTGTTCCTGCACAAGTAAACTCACTAAGTGATTAAACACACACACACACACACACACACGGATATGATAAATTATGTAAATCTCTAGACATTTTCTTTTAGTTGCTGTTATTGCTGTTTTTGTTTTCCTTTTGACTTATTTCTTAATTTTTTTGTATTTGGGAGGGTAAGGGGGAGGTACAGAAAAAGGGGAAACAGAGAGAACTATTACAACAGTGGTACTCGGTAGACACTACGTGGAAAATGAACTATACATCTTGTGGGTGGGGACAGGAGGGAAAAGCTGGAAGAGAGTGAGGAAAGGGGAAACATGATTCAAAAATAAATGTACTCATTACCTGACTCACGTAACTATAACCCCCTGTATATCACCTCTATGATAATAATAAAAACAATAAAATTATTCCTGGAATTGATTTGGACTGGAAAGTGTTGACTGAAGTAATATAGAGCTGTGTTTGCAAATAGCTATGGATCCCTGGATATAAGGGAAGGACCTACCATTGAGTTTCAAACCCTGGAAGACAATTTTGCCTCCTTTGCTTTTACAAGATAATTATGGTAGAGATCCATTGATACAAATAGTTGTATTAATACAAGCTAAAAAAATGACAGGATGGGTACTAGAAGGAAGGAGAAAGAAATGATAAATGAGGTTGAATATAGTTAAAGTGACTTACACATATGAAAATAGAACAATGAAATCTCTTCAGTTTTTTTTTTTAAGAAGGGAGTAAGGGAGAATAATATAGGGGTAAGAGTAATATAAGAATGAGGATACATTCATTATACACCAAGTCACATGAAATTTCACTCATGGATTAATGCGTGATAATAAAGAAAAGATTATTCAGAGAGAAAAAAGGAATTGACTCATTATAACCTGTCTAGAAAATTTCAAATCCTCTAGGAAGATTCACTAAAAGGCAAACTTTACAATAATAAATTCATAAAAAGATCTTTTTTAATTTTTTCTTTGGTTTATTCTCTTTTGTTGCTGCTTTTTGTTTCTGTACCCTTTGACTTGTATGTAAGTTTATCTGATTTGAGGAAGGGAAAAGGAATCACACAAATGGTGGGACAAAGGGTGATCCAATGCAATAATGCTAGTCATAAGACATTATGTTAGAAATGAACCATGCATCTTGGAGGGAAGTAATGTCAGGAGTTTAAAAACAAGTGAGAAAATGAGGGAGGTGTTGATACTGTTAAAAAAGCAATGTACTCGTTATCTGACTTATGTTTGTAACCCTTCTGTACATCAACTTTGCAATAAAGCTTATATGAAAAAAGATTCATAAGGATACATAAGGAAATTATAATAGCAAACAGAAACATACACCAACAGAAGAGTCATCGGATATCATACAAACTTATAAAGAAATTTTAATATAAAAGACATTAAGTGATGGTTTCTGTAAATTATTTTGAAGGTAGTTACTAGGAATTCAGTTAATAGCCAACCAAAATATTTTTGTAAGTGGTAACTGTATGGAAAATGAGAAGTAAGAATTAGATGTATTCTACTGAAACAGAAATATTAAGACAAACTTGGAAATTGAAGCATAAAAATGGTTACAATATACATGATTGAAAATAATTTAGTAACTAAGTAACTTTCATACAAATTGAAGAAACAAGAAAGAAATTTAAAATAGTTTTCTGATCGTGTCTTCTTTAATACCTGGAACATTACCTTTTCATTTTTATACAGAAAAAATATATTCTTATATGGTTTAGTTCTGGAAATTTTAGCAAATATGTTCTGCTATGTGAAGACTAATACGTCAAAATATGGAGCAATTCTATCAACACACACACACACACACACACACACACACACACACACACACCCCAGACACATACTTCTTGTCAATCAAATTTTTCAACTGCACTATATTGGTGGAAATCACTGACAATTTTTATCCTTATGGCTTAGCACTTTTGAGCTTATAACCAAGTGCACGTTTATATGTTATTTATTTAGCAAAATGCATGTCAAAATCCATCCTTTTATTTCATATACCAAGAGTGCATTCTTTTAAAAATCTTAGAATAATATTTAATTGACTGATTGTACTTCAGGTTGTTTATTTCATACTCTGGTTAAAAATTTGAATTATTTATTATTATGGTTATAAATAATATTATTGTAGCATATTCTTATGCATATATGAGAAAATAAATTTCATTTTACTTGAATGAATTATTGAAAATAGAATTGTTGAATATTATAGCAAGTAAATACACTTATAAGAAATAATATTTTTCCAAGGGATCTAAAGCATTATATGTTAAACCCCAGCAATGTGTCACATGTACCCTCATCAGAGCTTGGTATTGTGAGAATTGGTTGTCTGTGTTCCCAAGTGTTTTGTTTGATTTTAAGACACTCTAGAGGTTGTGGAGATTTGATCCTTTTTGTTTCAGTTTTAGATATCTTTTTCTAAATAATATAGGACACATTTGAAGAGTTTATTTGCCATTTGCATATTGCCTATATTCCAATAACTTTGGCTAAGATTTTCTTTGTGTTTCTTATTAATTTTAACTGGATTATTCATTTCCTTCCTGAGATGTTAGAGTACTAATTAGAAGCTGGGTGCTAGATTTATCACATATATGATATTTGCAGATTCTATATAATATATAATACATAATGTATTATAATATTACAGTATTATAATATAATAATATTATAAAATATATAATCTGTAATTATTTCCAATTTAATAGCTTTTTCCCAGGCTTAAAAGTTTGTAATCATGAAGAGAAGTAATTAGGTTTTAAGAATAACTCAATGTGATGCAGGTGGTAGAGAATGGAAATTGGGTTCCAGGCACACAATTGTGAAGAATATATACATATATGTATATATGCATATAAAATATATGTATGCGCATAGATATGGATGAAGATATATGCATACATGTATCTATGCATATGCACATATATTCGTAGACGTGTGTGTGTGTGTGTGTGTGTGTGTGTGTGTGTGTTTGATAATAGAGCTTCAAGTCAGGGTCTAGGTGCTGTCTCTGAGCTTTTTCACTGAAGGCTGGCACTCTATCACTTTAAGCCACAAGTCTCACTTAGGGTTTTCAGTTTGCTAGTTGCAGATAAGAATCTCACAGACTCTCCTTTCTGGGCTGGCTTGGCAAGATCCTCAGATATCAGCCTCCTCAGTAGCTAGGTTTTCAAGTGTGGGCCATCAGTGTGAGACTATATATGCTTTATATTTTTCCTTCTAACATTATGTGAATTTATCCTTTTCCAAAATAAATTTAAGGTGGTTACATAAATGATTATTCAAACGTTACTAGTTTTTTTAAATGATGTATATGTATATCAGTTGGCCTTATTTTAAAATAGATATGATTCTTTACATCCTTTTGTTATATCCTATATATGACTGTCAGGTTACTTGACACAGTGAACATACCTTCAAACACCTAGAGAGTATTTTTGACAATACTTTTTTAATTAAACAAGATGTCCTTTGCAAAGCCAAGATGGAGGCATTACAAGTCTCTTTTCACTCCTCTGTGGCAAGTGTGGGAAATGAATAATGGACACAGGTAATTAAAGCGAGAGCTTTTGAATTACCTAAAATGACATTCAGCAGTACCAAGAGGACGTCCTTGGGAATGTGTAGAAAAAAAAATCAAAAGTCTTCTTGAGAGGTATGGGAAACAGGATGGCAAACAAGAACAGCTCTTTTATATAGACATGAAGATAATGGCATTCCTTCTAGATTTAGCTCCTTAGTAAGAAAACTCTGTTATGGACACAGGAAATTATTTTAATAAGATTAAACATGGCAGATTGAAAAACTAAGAAAGGAATGTGTGTTTCTCTAACTTTTTCTCCTAGTATATATCATAGACAAAAGATAGAGGTGGATGTAAATGTCTTTATAATGAATGTGTGCAGAAACCATATGGTAAAATTGTAGCTCCCAAATGGCATCAATTTCCAGCTAGTATTCTAATTTGGAACATTACTGATAACCTAATTTTGGATCTGTTTCAAGACTATCATTGTCTTATACCCCAAAGAACCAAGGGAATGCATCTTGAAAAATGAAGACAATGAAACTTTAGTGATTACTGCATGTTTTAGAAAACCAAACAACTGATAAAAGTTGCATGGCATGTGGTAGTCTCTAGCATGAGAAACAATGTGTGATATGACTAACTAATACACATTATACATGATGCTCAAACTTAGGAATTCTTTTGAGAAAATCATTAAAGGATAATCCTAAGTAGTGATTCTTAGGGTGTACATGTACACTGCCCATATGTGCACACACATATACACTCAAACAGTAAACTTTTCATTATAGCAAGAGATGGATGCAGGCAATTAAAAAAAAACCTTATCTCTACTTACAATAAAGCCCTAAAATAAAGAACAAACCTTATTATAAGGACATGAAATTTTAGATGGAAGTATAATTGGCTTGCTGCATTTTAAGACTATATTACTGAGCTACAACATTATTGTTGTAATTTTATTGCATACATTTAAAACTGAGCTTATTGTAAAGCACTTTGGATTTTCTCTTGCGGTGCCTCATCATTCAGTTCCTTTTCTCCAGCCAGGTTTTCATTGATGAAGAATGTTTCTCCTTAAGTTCTACAAGGGCAATGTGGGTCAGAGTTCAGTCTCAGTTTCCAACCAAAGTTTTCACATGGTTGTGACAGGATTTTTTCCAGTCATTAACATTACATTATAATATATGGATTCAAAAATCTGAAATTTTCCCACATCTTATCATCTCACTTAAGAACCTAAGCAAAGATTGAAGAAACCAACTTTTGTTAAACTGATTTCAGTACTTATAAGAAAATTTGTCATGAATGTTGAATACCTGAATCATGTTTATTTTAGTTCCATCTAAAATGGAACTAAATAAAAGAAAATAGCAGTGTTCTGCTGGAGGAAGATAAGATCATTTTCTACAACTAGTCTCAAACTTGATTCAAACACAACATTCAGGAATTCAGGATTTATAATTCTGTGATGCAAATATAGGATCAGACAGGGTTTTTGGACATAAAAAGCCCAAGGTTCTTATTGGTCACTAACTTAGTTGTGTGATCATCAAACAATATCTGAACTGTAAAATAAAGATCAATCGATCAATAGGTTAACTAAACATTTATAGGGTTGTGGTGAGAAAAAGAGAGATCTTGCGAAGTATCTCATACTGTGCCTAGAAGATTAAACAGCACTCACCTTTTTAAATTACTACTGGCTTTCTTTTATAAATCTAATATTTGGGGCTGGAGGCATGGCTCAGGTGGTAGAGGGCCAGCCTTGGAGTGAAGGCATCAGATCCTGAGTTCAAGGCTCAATCCTGGGGGACAGGGAGAAGTGACAGTTATCTAAGCAGGACATGAACCAACATCTTTAGAAGGAAAAATTATCTTAATTTTTATGTGAAATTCTAATGATGGGAGAAGGGGCTGAAACAAAAAATAGTTAAGGCAAAATTAAAAGGTTATATGTTAAAAACACAGATTTGTCATTGTTAAAGGGTGGAATATAGATTTATACATAAACTCAAAACGTCCTTGTCTCATGGAAAGATTTCAGATAAGCCAACATCCTTAAAACAATTCATCACACATTACTCTCTTGCTAATACATTATTATCGCCTCCTTATAATCAGGGATTATTAAACAATTGAATTCAGATGTCACATTGATTTCTCATCATTTCAGTGTTCCAACAATGCCAATATATTTCTATGAAAACATTCTCAGTATAGATCCCTCAATTCCTTGTGCATATTTCAGTCCTTAATGTCAATGGCCTTTTTGCTACCCTTCTGCCCTTGGTACCTTGAAAACTTTCAAAGTAGCAACATGTAGATAACTTCTTGCACTCACTTAATTCCTTGTCATTTCATGGATTTTCTGCCTCTCAGCTCTCTTTTTCCCAATATCTGTAGTCTCCTAAAATGTGGTGCCCTTTGTTCTCATTTCTCCTACTATCACAAGGAAATCTCAACCACTTCCATCCCTCCTAGATCCATATTTTCAACCGTAGGTCCTGGCAAGTCTACCCAAAAGGCTTCTGAATTATCTGCTTAAATGTTTCCATTGATTTCAGAGTCAAGGATTCCTTAATAGAGCTTTTTTTTTTCTCTATCATTTGGCCTCTAATGATTATTCCTCTCCTAAATTTCCCCATATCAAGACATGTACCACTGTTCTGATTTGGCAAGATGCATCCTTGATTACTTTCTAACTTCTAGAATACATTTGATGGACACTTATCCCTTCACATTGTGCCTGTGATTACAAAGCTCCATTTCTAGGGTTGACAAGTGCAGGTCAACCCTACCCAACCAAGATTACAGAGAGTCACTTGACACTGCTTCGCTTCATTCAGGTTTTTCCCACCCACTCCTCACATTTACTGAAATAGAAACCTTTCAAATTTTAGCATATCATGAATGATTTACCCTAATAAAAAACTTGGATTCCCCCTTGAAATTGCAGGATGAAGATCAAATGCTTTCAGTTATACCGTTTTACATTTCTAGTGCCATGTTTATTACTCCACCCTTGTAACACACGTAGACCAATAGTCAAATTTGTTTTTGTCTTCCTTAGTTTTTTAGGCTACCTATTGTCTCAAAGCTTTTTCCTAATCTGTTTTTTTTCCTCTATCTAAAACTATCCATCTCTTCCTGTCTCTAACTTTTAGGCAATATTGTTGTATTTCTTAGGCTCAATGCTCTGGTTTAGAGTAGATAGGGATTTTTCTCTCACTAAACTATATCTAACCTACAAAATATTTCTCTCTACACACTTATTGGATAATACCCCTTTACACTCCAGAGCAAAAGACTGTTTTTCCATCAACATCTGTTTTTAGAAGATAAAATTTTATTAGTAATTCTGATGAATTTTAGTCACAAACATGGCAACCCAAGTAGAGACTGCATAGCCTACTCTCCTTTTCAGCTCATGTGGCCATGTAATTAATTCCTGTCCATGGATTGTAAACAGAACTGATTTATGCCTCTTTTCAGTTGTGTTGCCAAATGGAATATGGATGTATCCCTGCCTCTTTCTCTCTTCCCAAGAAAGCAATAATGAAAACCAAACCACCTACCCAGGACATAGAGCTAGAAGCCACATAGTACCTTATTGGACCCAAGTTATTTATCTTGATAAATTTACACATGGTTTTCATCATGGTTTTCAAATATCAACATTAAGCCTACATTTAATACACATTACATTTATTTTCTTTAATTCTCTTTAAGTAGTTGTGCACATGCCATTTAACAAACCTATTTATGCATACCATGCATCTTCATCAATATCACCACTTTCAATATTCTCATCCATCTCTCCTCTATCCACCCCTTCCTTCACACTTCTTAATTATATATAATACATATATATAAATATATATAATTCTTGACTGCATTCTCTTGCTCTTCTTTTCTTCATTCATCTACCTTTCTCCCGTTGACACCACCCCTTTCAAGTACCAGCTTTCTGATGTTTATTTTTTTGAACTTTGTCTTTCTAGAAATATACTGTTTGAGTGATCCCTTGAATCTACCATTGTTTAGTTAATTCATTTATATAAACTTAATATGTTATTTTTCCTTTATTGCAATCTTCATTATTCTGTATTGAATTTTTTAAGTGATTAACCTATCATAGTCCATGTTTTGACCATCACTACGTTCCTAGTATCTAACCAATATTATTAGTGAGACAAAATTAAATAAATATACTATGAATGTCTATAGGGTAAAGTTAGGACAGGGTGGGACTAACCCTTTAGAGGATGGATTCTTAATCCAGTACTGTGTTCATTCCCTAGCATTGTCCCCATCAGATCCATGCCCCATCTGCCTGGATAACTACATCACTCATATCGCTATTATTGCTAATGTCTAAACATCTTGGGCTGAGTGAAAGTTTCAAATGTTTCCTTTTAGAGATTGGATCAGCTGAGGAGTGGAGTCCCTTAAATCAAGGTTTGGAATGGACCATTTCTTGCTGACATGCTACATTTCCTTTTTGCTTTGAATGAGATTATACAGCAGAGTGAAATGATACCTTCAGTACTGAATGATTTGGCATCCAAGAGAATTAAAATAAGGCTTTCTTTTATGGGTAAAAGTAAATTACAAAAAAAGGATACTGGCAGGCAATTATTTTATAAGCTGTAAGAGTGAAAGGGATTTTACAATGTAAGTGGTTCAGACTTCTATAATGTGAAGAGCTGTTGGCAAGTGGGAAATCACTCACTAATCTAAAGGAGAGAACTGAAGCTACAAAGGTAACTCTCCCTTCTCTTAAACATATACACATATATACATTGACACTCCATCAATACACTAAATGCAATTGTTCCACAGTAACAGTGCATTTATTTCAAAAAGCATTACATTTTTATTTAAAAAATGAGAATGCACATATTCTGTATGTTTTGCATAGACAAAATTAAAACTAACAACCCTAGAGTTAAAATATCTGCTCTCTATTTACCTTATTGCAATTTAACTTTAAATATAGAATTAATAAATATGCTGATTTTTGTATGAAATGAGTTGTATTCCTGAATGAATTCCTCTGCTGTTGTCTTAAACCATAAGTCATTATCTCTAAGAATGTCTCTGCAGATGATCAGGTCAAGATGAGGTCATGAGGGCAGGCCCTATACCATAAGACTGGCATCTTCTAACAAGGGGAAATTTGGATATAAGCACACATGCTTGGGGAACAAATTGTGAGGGAGCACTGTGAAGGAAAAAAACAGAATGATGTATCCACAGCCAAGGAAAATGGAAGCTCACCAGGAAGCCAGCAGAAGAGGAAAAATATATAGAATAAGTGAGCATTCATGTCTTCAGGATCCACTCTGATGTCAAATGCCTCACACTAGAACTATGAAACAACTTCCTGTGATTTGAGTCACTCCATTGGCAGAACTTTATCACAGCACCTCTAGCAAACCAATATACACTGCAATGATTCTATGATTACTCAAAATAACATTGCTATTCCAGGAGCTGATGGCCTGTATTACTAGCTACTTAGGAAGCAGAAATTGAAGATTGTGGTTCAAAGCCAACCCAGGCAGGAAAGTCCATAGACTGTTATCTCCAATTAGCCACCAGTAAACAACAAGTGGAGCTGTGACTCAAAGTAGAGCACTAGCATGGAGTAAAATTGCTCAGAAACAGTACCCAGGCCCCGAGTTCAATCCCCACAACCTACTATATAAAATATATATATATTATATTGTATATTATATAATATATAATAAAATATAACATTTCTATCAAATAGGTCCGCTATTAGAATTCAGGGATTTGCACTTGATAGAGAGATGTTCAGCAGCATAAGCCAAAACTCAAGCCCTTTTATTTCAGCTTATTCTTCAGATAAGGACTTGTGTTTTTTCTTCAGGGTAGTCCTTGAACTGCATCTCTCCCAAAACTGCTTCCAAGTGTAGCTGGAATTAAGCATGAGACACCATTTTTTTTGTTGGGACATAGTCTTGCTAATTTTTTCCTGGCCTAGCTTCCAACCATAATATGTCCCCCTAGCCTTGTCTCCTGAGTAGCTGGAATTACAGGTATAAGCTAGGGTACCTACCCTATTTTTGGGTTTGTTTGTTTGTTTGTTTGTTTTATATACCAGTACTGGGGGCTTGAACTCAGGGCTTCGGTGTTGTTCCTTAGCTTTTCCACTCAAGACTGGTACACTAGCAGCACCCCAGCCTTGAGTGGACACACAGTTCCACTTCTGGCTTTGGATGATTAATTCGAATTAAGAATCTTATGGATTTTCTTCCCAAGATGACTTTGAATCCTAATCCTCATTTCTCAACTTCCTTAGTAGCTAGGATTACAGATGTGAGCCACAATCACTGACTGTCTTTAGAGTTTGGGGTGTGGGAATAATTCCTCGTTATCTCTGCAAAGCCTTCTAGTTACATGTTCAGCACTACTGTGAAGGAGAGTATATCAAGAACTAAGTTTTAGACCTTTTGCTGCAGTATATAGGTTGTATTATAAAAGATTTGGGGAACTGAAGGTTACTGCATGACCTTGTACAAGGTGATGTTTGCATGGTCTACAGGTAATGATAGGAAATATAGAAAATGTTGATTTGTATACATGCTAAAAATCATTTCTAGCCCATGATATTAACATCTTATATGCCAACACAGTCAATATAATACATTTTTCTGACATCTGGAAGTAAGGTGCCTAGAGGAAAAAATACCCCTTTTTAATCTGTATGAGGGTTATGAGCAATCAGTCTTGTTATATTAATTCCAAACACTTCAAGCCTTGTTAATGACATCTAACCTTGTTATAATTTCATTTCTTTAAGTTAAAGCAGAGACTATAAACTGTAAGTACGAGAATCAAATTAGTTTGAAGACATTAACTTTTTATAATTCATATACTGAACAGGAGTGTGCAAATCTAATACTGGATAATGTACATTAAAGCCTATTTATTAAGTACTTCTTTAGTAAAATGATTGCTTGATCTTGCAATCTAATCTGGCAAGGATGAACACCAGAGCTGAGAACGAGGTGAAACATTACATAACTTTCCTCTTGTTTACTCTATACTTAAAATAATAAAATATATCTCTCTAGGAATAAGCCTTATCAAAAGTGGGAAAATTAAGATTTTATTTCCTAAAAAGTGAGACTAACATGAGTGTCCATTGCTTTTCTTTTGTGTATGGCTATCTATCTATATCACCCAGCAGGTTTTGTTTTTTTTTTTTAAATCCTTTCTTCAGACTGTACTTTCAGTAGACTATAGTCATTCCTAGAAGGAGTTATTTGTGTGACTGGTCATTTGCACCTTCCTGTAAATGTGCTTATCAGATGCATAACAGCCACTCATCCTCTTGGTGCAGCAGGTCTGACAATGAAGAATAGGAAAGAGGAAATTCCAGGATTAGGTGAATATCTACAGAGGGCTGAACTTCCGATTGTGAGTTCTGTTCTTACTGGAATGTTTCTTGGCTGTTTTAAAAGATAACCTTTATTTAATATGTGCATTATAGAAAATATGTGTCAGAAGCAAAACAAAGTCATTGCAGCCATAAGCAGTTCAGTTGGACATGATTGTCTACATCTTCCATGTACAATCAATAACCCTTTTAGGTAACTGAGATTATATGGTGTGTGTTATGCTTTTCCAAATCTTATAAATTCATCAATTCAAAATCCCAAAGCTACATGAATACTTTATCATTAAATTGGAATACTCTCTTCAGAACATAAAAAAGAAAAACACTTAAAATATCTTCTGGCTTCCTCAAGCCTCCAAGGTTCCACAAGTTCAATCTTACTTAAACATTAGGATTGATTCAGCAATATAATTAACTTCAGATTTGAAATTTCACTTTCATGTCTCTTATTTCTCTATAAATGAATTCATGATCAGTGGGAACTCTGATATATATTACAAAGTCATATGCATTCTGGAACAAATATGTTTAAAGACAATAGAAAGATAATTTCTTATTAGAAATGTAAGCACAGGCCAGGTATGGCCTCTCAATACTTGAGAGGCTAAGGAAAGAAGACCAAAAGTTCAAACTCACCCTGAACTAACCAGTTACACTTCATCTCAGAACTCCCCCCAATGTTTAATCTGTATAACTATATCTACACGTGTACATAAAAGTGATATGTATACTGACCCAAATATGAATTAACAAGAATATTAGATTCAGAATCAAGATATTCAACATAGTACTTACATGGGCATTGTCAAAATATTTAAGTTTTTCAAGTCTCAACTTTATCCCTTTGTTAAAACCCTGAGTATCTTTCAGTCTTTACATAAATCATCACAAAAAAGTAGTTGATGAAAAAAATGTTTAAAATGATGAAGTATGGTTTTGCAAGTGCAATGTATCCAGACTTACTAAATCATACCAGATTTACTACATTTAGAAAATTTTCCTTGTAGATGGGGTGTGTGTGTGTGTATGTGTGTGTGTGTGTGTGTGTGTGTGTGTCAGCCTTCACTGTTACCAAGTAGGTTTTAATCTCTTATGTTTATGGATGGGGAAATTGAAGCTGACAGCAAAAATATTTGTACAAAGTCATCTGGGTAATAAGGGAAGTTTTGGGCTCCAAATCTAATTCTAAACAAATTACCAACCAACAGATAAAACCTAAACTGAACCAAAGTTCCAATGATTCTCATTTTCTACAATAGCACTTTAAAGACAAAAATAATGAAGCCAGTCAAAATATGTCACTTTCAAATATGTCATTTATGTATATGGACTATTTCAAGATAAATTCTATTGAGAATCAACAGATGTACAAAGAGGCTTCTCCATAACTTTCCTTATCTGTCTTTAAAAGCAACAACCCCTGAGAAGTTGGGACTGCATAAACCCTTTGTCTGAGAACCCTTTATAGCCAAGTGTTAGCACCAAAGTGAGTGCAAGCAAACAAATCCTACTAAAAGAGCCTTTATCATCCTTGGTGTTCCCATATCCTTTCTTCCCACCCTGAGCATCCTAGAAGCTCAAACCCCTCTTTCTTTTTATCTAATCACTTCACAACTCACCAGCCTTTGTTTATATGCTATATAAATTGATCTAACTACTTTTTTGCATGTCTTTAAATCTTTTCTTTGTAACTTCTATGCAGACAGTACTTAAAATATCAATTATGCATAAATGCTGTTTTCTTTTGTTGCTTTTTCACCTCAAAAGAATAGAGGGAAAATGTTTCTGTATAATGACACTGCACTTTATTTCACATAATAGTTTAAGAATATCATAGTTGTTCTGTTTCCTGTCAAATGATATTTAGTTTTTTTTCTCACTTTATTGAGCTAAAATAGACAAAGTTATATGTACTCAAAATTAACAATATGAAGCTCTGAACTTTATATATCTTAAATGATTACCACAATCAAATTAACATTGCTTCTCATTGGGTGTGTTTATGTGTACAAGTGTGTGGGGACTGTTATAATCTACTATTTTACCACATTTCAATTAAACAAGAATATGACAATGCTATGGGCTTGAATATGATTTTCCCCTTCTCAACTATTTGTTGAAATTTAGTCTCCAATATAAAGAGTTAAAACCTCTAAGAAATGATTAGGGATGTGGATTCCTGCATATATTAATTTATTCATAAGCTTGATGGATTAGTGATTTATCTCTGGAAGGAGCTTCTACATGTCTAGGTTGGGTAAGTATGTGACTTGCTCCTGAATTCTTTGCCTTTGACACCTGAGCTTCTTCTAGACTTTTCCAGCAGAATGATCATCTTCAGTTGTGCCCCCATACTCTTGTAACAGAACCTTAGGTCAATATAAAAACTTTTATTTTTAGTACTCAGCCTATCTCATACTGTGTTATTAACACTAAAAGAGAAATATTAGAAACTAAAGTTCACCATGATATATAATGTATGGTTAAAATCACTGGATGCTGGTGCTTCACACTTGTAATCCTAGCTACTGAGGAGGCTGAGATCTGAGAAGCCCAGTTCAAACCACCTTGTTGGGATCTGAACAATCCCTTTCTCCCCAAAGTTCCAGGGAGAAGTGTCCGAACCCAAAAAATCTATGAGAGAGCACACGGCCTTATCTTCTGCCCGCAGAAGGTGAAGGCATGCTCTCGTTGGGCTGCATTTAGCCAAGGAGAGTGAACTACTGAAATCTCCCGCCCCTGCCCCTTCTCACATGTCTGCGATCGGCCCAGAGAAAGGAAGACTCCAGGGAGACAGTCTGGGGTTATGAACCGAACTCCTCGACCAAGGGGCAGGGGAAGGTTTTTATTATGGTGGGGAAGGCAGGAAGGCAGGCTTTGCTAATTGGCTGAGCCGGGCTGTCTTGGCCAGAGTGGCATCTTGGGACTCCCCCCACGGGCTGACATCACACCCCAATAGGACCGCCCCTGGGCACCGGGGGCACCATCTTGAAGGCATCCACGTGGACCTGAGATGGAGATGGGAGGTGGGCTAAGCCAGAACTACTCTTTCCGGTTCCGGACCCGGAAGGCGTAGGAGTGGCTTCCGGCCATTTGGTCCCAGGGCGGGAGGAAGGGAGGTCGATCGGAGGACCGCCCCTCTACATATGGGGCCAGCATCCCCACACCACCTGGGCAGGAAAGTCCATGAGACTCTTGTCTCCAATCAACCATGAGTAAACCAGAAGTGAAGCTGTGGCTCAGTGTGGCAGAGCACTAGCTTTGAACAAAAGGAGGTCAGGGACAATAACCAGATCCAGGAGTTCAAGCACCAAGTGAAAGACAACAACAAACCTTATCATCTTAGAACTGAAAGGTTTTTTTTTTTTTTTTTTTTTTTTTTTGCTTTTTTTAAATTTTCTTTTTCTCCAAGCCACACCTACAACCTCCCACAGGTAGGGGAGTTGGTTATTACAAAACATGTGTGTGAGTGAATAGGGACTTAGAAAGTCTAGACATAGCACATTTAACCTACAGCATCACTCCAGCAACTCCTAATCACCACATAAACTGTGCCCTCTAGTGACCACACCCACCAGTATAAAGGACACTTGTCAACCACTCCTCCCTTTACTCAAGTCACACCCATCATCACTCATAACATGCCCACCAACACTTAAACCACACCCTCCTCAAATTCACTTTGCATTCCAGCCTTCCCCCCAACTAAAACCTTGCCCAGCACTTACAAACCATGTCCACTCACACACAAAAGCATGTCCATCACTGCATAAGTCAAGTCTGCCAGCACTTAAACCATGCCCACCTCATACAAAGCCATACCTGCCACCACTAAAACCATGCCTACCCACAGCAAATCATGACCATTCACCAAATCCATACTCATTGCTGCTTAAGTCACACCCACTCAAGCCAAGACCCCACTGAAGCATTTTGCTAGTTCATTAGAGATGGAGACTTGAAGACTTTCTGCCCCAGTTAGCCTTGAACTACCATCCTCCAGATCTCTGCCTCCTGAGTAGCTAAGGTTATAGGTGTGAGCCACAAGTACCTGGCTGTGGTGGCTTATCTTGATAATACATTTGCCTGATTGAGAGACAACCAAGATACTAGGGAAATGCACCTCAGAGTGGTAGAGTGTTGGCCTAGTAGGCCCTGGGTTTGATCCCCTCTACTACAAACAAAGGAACACCTTTGGGGGCAGTAAATCATGGGGGCTAATGAATGACCTAATGAATGGCTTGGAACTGAAGTTTTTATTCTCTATTTTTTTCCCATCCATATTTCCTGTCAGTCACTACTATTCTATTCTTTGTTTCTATGTCCTTTTTAAAATTTTTGTATTCCATATTTAAATAAAACATACAATACTGGTCTTTCTGATTCTAGCTTATTTCACTTTTTCACTTACTATTAAATCCCTGTTGTTATAAATGAAAGATTTCCTTCATATTTATTGTTGACAATTATTCTGGTGTGTGTGCCTGTGTGTGTGTGTGTGTGTGTGTGTGTGTGTGTGTGTGTGTTGTGAGAGAGAGAGAGAGAGGGAGAGAGGGAGAGAGAGAGAGAAATTTTTATTCCAATTATCCATCAACAGATATTTGTAGTTAGAGCTTCATTGTACTAGTTCCCCCCCCCCCCCCCTTTGGATACACAGGCAGAAGTGAAATTAGTAGTATTTTTAATTTTCTGAGGAACCTTTATACTCTATTCCAAAATTGCTGTATTAATCTCTATTCCCATTAGCAGTGCTTAGGAACATCCCTTTTTCCATACTTGGACTGATAATTATCACTTTAAATAATAATTGTATGACCAAGTCTATGCTGGACTCTCACTGTCATTTTGTTTTCATTTCCTTGATGGTTGATGATGATGAGCATTTTTCCTACACCTGTTGGCTATTTTATATCTTCTATGGGAACATATCAATTCAGGTCCTTTGTCTACATTTTAAGTGAGCTTTCTTTGTTAGTACTAAGATAGTGTCACAATATAACCATTAGATGATCAGAGAGCATCTTTGTTACTACTGAGTTCATTCTCTTTTTAAGTATACTTTTGTTACTATTATGGTATTATAAAGAGGGGTTTCCATTTCATAAGTCAGGTAATGAATACATTTCTTTTTGGGCAATATCACTTCTTCCTTTGTTTTGCCCCCGTTTCTCTGTTCAGTCCCATCCACAAATTGCATAGTTTATTTCCCTCATAGTGTCTGATAAGTACCATGTTTCCATTTGTTCATCCTTCTCCCTCCATTTCTGTACTCCTTTTGCCCTCCAAAAGACACAATCAAAAACAAATGAAACAAAAACAAAGAACAACAACAATACTACTATCACCAACAACAATAAAAAAAAATCATTGACTTCTGACCAAACATATGGTTCGTAAATATTATCTGTCATTCTGTAGGCTTTTTATATGGTTGATCTTTTTTCTGAACAAATTCTTAGTTTAATGTGGTTCTATTTATATATTATTGCTTTTATTGTTTCTTATGTTAAAAAATCATTACTGAAACTGATGTGACTAAACATTTGTCTATTATCTTAGATCTTAGTATTTAAGTACTTAATCTGTTTTGATTTGATTTTTGTATTACAAAGATCTAATTTTATACTTCTGCATGTGTATATCCAGTTTCCCATGTACCACTAATAGAAATAATAATCCCACCCTGTACTGTATTCTAGATATAATTATCATATATATGTGAATTTATTTCTATAGTTTTATTTTATGTTATTTTTATGTTATTTTTTCCATGTCTGTTTTAATGCCAGTACTACAGTGTTTTGATTATCTTAGATTTGTAATTCAGATTGAAATTAGAAAGTATGATACTTCTAAATCTGTTTATGACTCGAACTGATTTCACAACTAGGGGCCAATTGTGGTTCCATAATGATTTTAGAGTTTTTTTTCCTATTTCTCTGAAAAGAGATATCAGAGTATTGATAGGATTTACATTGAATCTGTAGGTCATTTGGTTAATATGGACCTTAAGCAATACTAATTTTTCCAACCCACGAACATAGATATGATTTCATCTCTTTTGTCCTTTTGAATTTCTCCCATCAACATCTTACAGTTTTTAGTGTACAGAATTTTCATCTTTTGGCTAAAATATTCTCTAATCATTTTAAATACCATTATAAATGGTATTGTATTGTTATTTTCTTTATGGACATTTCTTTGTTAAAATTTAGGAACTCAATCAGTTTCCTATGCTGATTTCATAACCTCAGTAATACCTAATTGCCTATTTGTTCTATAAATTTTGTAGTGAAATACTTATGTATTTCTGAGAAAGTTCATATGTGCAAATAGTTATTTTAACTTCTTTTGATTGGGATGTCTCATGAGAAACATTTTCATTGCTGTGCTTCTGACTATAAATTGACATTTATGAATACTTTTAAGAACATATTTAAAAAATATGTTCGATTCAAGAAAATGTAAAACTATGTCTTTCACTCATCAGATTGACAAAAGTACATGAACTTTAAAATATCACAATGGTTTAAGAAATTAAGATTAAACAGGTTTTATTGGGAGTTAAATAAAAAATAGAAAACTGTTAATTACAAGTTAAAAAGTCCTTTAGCCTTTGATATATATAGTCCAATACTAGAAATTAAATCCTATAAAATATAAATAAAACTGATCCTTACACATATTTAGAAAAATGCAAGGATGACAATTACAGTGCTGTTTCTAAAGAGGAAATGAAACTGAAACACCTTGAACAGTAGAAAAGTAGTTGAGATAGCATAATTTATTACTTTGGAACATTGTACAATTTGTATGTAGTAGTGAAGCATCTTGATTTGTACAATGTTTAAATGTTAATCGACAAAGCAATATAAGTATAATATACTCAGTACTTCTGTTTTAAAGACACTTAATAAATAAAAAAAATCATTCTTACCTTATTTTAATTATGGAAAAATATTCATGTGAATATTTGTTTATGGAGAAGTAGATAAAAATAAAATAAATAAATCAATAGATACTTGTAATCTGATGCAAGACAATAAAAAGAAATGAGGATTATTTCATACCATAATTAAATATATAAACTCTAGAGCCAGGCATGATCTCTTACACTTGTAATTCCAATGTGGCTTAAGGCTAACCAAAATATAAAATGTAAATATAAATGAAACTGTATCTCAAAAAACAAGCCTAGTTTGATGTTTGAAACTATAGTGCCAGCTAAGTGGGATGCAGATATAGGATTATCACAATTTGAAGCTGGTCCCCAAAGAAAATAAGAGACCTAACTTGAAAAACAAACTAAAAACAAAAGAACAAGTGGTATAGCACTTTTTGAAAAGTATAAGGTCCCAATTTCAAACCCCAGTCCTTCAATAATTAATAATAATGTTTCCATTTGTGACACAATAAATCTTAATAGTTATTTTATTTACCAGTTCAAACATTTTGGTCCTCTTTATGAACTAAGGTTTTACAGAAAAAGATAGCCAAGTAATAAGTAATTCCACCTTTTTCAAAGGTGGAATACAACTGGAACTTTAATAACTTACTGCTAGGCAGTGGTGAAAATTAAGTCACTACATCCTCTTAGACCAGGAAATTATTTGTATTTTGGTTACAGACATTGGAAGCTGATGTTCTTGTAACAAGGACCTTTCCAATAATACTACAGACAGCCAATCAGTTAAAGAAACTGCAGACATATTAGCAGCATGCTTTTGGTTTCTCCTAGGGATATCTAGTTATGCCTTTATATTCAGTAATATTTATGAAAAATGTTTTTCAAAGTGTTTATAAATAAAGACCAAAAAAGTAAGCTTCTACCAACAAATACTTCCCTTCGTCTACTTTAAAAAAAGGCTAAAAGCCCTTCATGAAATGACTCTAGGATAATTCCTGATTTCTTCCTGTAATTAAATTAATTTTATCTTTTTATTCATTGCTAAGTAAAATAATTGTAATTCAGCTTTTCTTCAAGTACAAAAACTCCTCTAATCGAAGATGAAACTTAGATAAATATTATAAATTCTTGTAAATTCATTGAAGATTGCCATTTTTCCCCTGAGTACTCAAAAATCCTTAAGCACCTAGAGGATTATAAATAGTGAATCTGAAAAAAATTGTTTGACAGAAAGTTATCTCCTTTTTATTTATCTCCCTGCACCCATCTTCTCATGTGAGTGCCCTCTGGCCTTATTTCCATTGGTAATAATCTGTAATTCCTCCTATTTTCTCTTTTCAATACCACTAAAGAGTTAGATTTCCTTAGGATATAGTACCTATTTATAGCCATTTAGAACATTTTATACCAATCGACACTTTGGAGCTGTGTCTGGCTGTGTAAGTAGCATTTACAGGGTTGCTGTAGACTTTTATTACATGGTGTGACATTAGATTGATGGACTGTCTCAATCTTATTCTCTGTCAATTGTACACTGATCCATGACAGCATAATGGATATGTGACAGTGTTTGAAAGGGTGAGAATGACTACAATAATGTTTGGGGGAGGATGGATATCAGAGTTCCTTTTAATACTGTTCTTAATTTTCCCCTCATATTAAAATTTTGAAAAGCTGCTGGCACGATAGGCCAATTTTCTTCATCAAACACAAAAAAAACCACACACACACACACACACACACACACACACACACACACACACCTGTTTTAGACAAAAGGTATTAAGTATGATGGCAAAATAGCTGTCGATCAAGCTGAACAGGGCTATTAGGCATTCCCTGTAGCAAGGAGACTTCCAAGGACCTTCTCAGAAGGGAATCCTGTTGTGTTCCAGTCTAGGCCAAAGGTCATTACATCTAGGAGGATCTTCTCTGTGCAGGGAGGAGAGAAGAAGAGCTCACTTCTCTCACAGCAGGGATTTGCTCAGGACTTGCCTGAGGAGATGGCTGAACCTTCCTCTAAGCAGGAACTTGGAGGCTGTGCCAGGGAACATGCTTCTGTGACTAGCCTGAGAGCCTTTGAACGCACAGAGATTTTAAGTTTATTTACTGTTTCAAAGGTTCCACCAGTGCCCTCCTTGAGGGGCAGGGAAAAGTGAACAGAAACATTTGCAGCTCTTTTTTCCCCTCTGAAGTGCCACATAGAAGGCCCCATGCCTACTCACCTTGGTTTGGTTGGTAAAAAGGCTTCAGGGGTGCTTCAGGGAAACTGTAGAGAGGGTGGGGTGGGGATTCAGTTGTAAAGTGAAAGACCCTGAGGAAAACCATGACCCACCCCAGGCATTGCTTCAGCCTAAGCCAGAGGCAAGGTTCACAGAGCTGAAATAGTAGGGCTGCGAACTGTGTTGTCAGTCTTAATGATGGATACAAGACCCAGGGCCTTGGTGATAGATTCAAGACCCTGAGCCTGTGAAAGAGGGTCCACTCGGTGACAAAGGACCAGTCAGAGTTGCTGCACTCTGTTCTTTCTCCCAACAGAAGCACTTAATTAAAGGTTTGGAAGCTATGTGTGTTAGTGGATTTACTAAAATTCTACCGAGGCCATAGGATGGTTTTAAATTTTTAAGAAAATGGATAAGCAGGAATTTGTTTGCTTGGGAATTGTGTAATAAGTCTGTTCACACACACACACACACACACACAGTTTTTTCTCAGTAGAGAGAGAGAAAGAGAGAGATTACCAAGGTCCTGAATGTGCCCATGGATTGAGTTAAAAACAACAGAGGAAGATTTTAAGAGACTTTGCCACACAGATGGAAGAAGGCATAAGCCATACAACCAGTACTGAGTTCACAAAAGGATCGTAAGACAATTGCAGTCCTGATTATAACATGCTAGTGCTCACCAGGACTTTTCTCCATAGTCTAATATGTTGTTTGAGCCTCATCCTAAGAGCAGAGATTCTCATCAAGTTATCCCAATGGAGATTTCCAGCCTGATGCCCACTTAAAGAGTATGCTTGGGCTGCAAGTAATAGAATTCTGGCATAAACACTGTGAGCAACTGTGAATTTGTATGTGGGGTTGAAAGTGCATGGGACTCTAGCAAGGTCACAGGTCATTCTCCTTATTGCTTGGCTCACTTCTTCTAGGATCTCTCCTCAAGATGGCTTTCAGTTGCAGATTGGAACTAAGGTGCTCTGCCTTATAGCCAGTGGACTTTGAGTTGGTGGAAGCAAAACAAAAAAGGTACATACTTTTTAAAATGATTTTTATCAGTAAGAAAAAGCAGAGATGGATACCAAGGGGCAATAAATTTCTAGCTACTGAATCTATATTCCTTTAGTTCCTCCTTCACAATTTGTCTTATATTTTCTCTAACTTATTAATGATTAATTGGCCACTCTTTCTTCATTTAGTTCATTAATCCCTCAATCACCAGTTATTAAGCACCTCCTTTTTAAATTTCATTCCCATAGTGAAGAAACACTTACTATAGTGGGAGAGAAAGATTCGGGAACTTTACCTCAAATGCCAGACTACATTCTGGCTATAGAGTTACATAGGAGATATTTTTCAATGTGATTAGCAGGAGGCTGTCAGAGAGGGTCACCAAGCTTAATTGAGGACTTGGGCCCATGAAGAGCTCTTCAAGATGGGAAAGAACGACAGACAGAAGGAATAGTATTCACAAAATAGTATTCACAAAGTAAAAGTAGGAGCAATGAAGCCACCTACTTCCTAAGTAATAGTGTATAAAATATCCTGAGGGAAGTTGATGTATATAGAATAGAAAAAAAAAAAAAGAAAAAAAGAATTCAGGTCTGGAGAGTGGGCAGAAGCCAGAAATGTTTGCTAGCCCTCAGTGTCTGAGCATACCAGTCATCGTTAGTCCTAAGCAGTTACAGTTTGATGGTGGTCTAAAATGGTGCCTGTATGATCTCAGATTTGTTCAACGAAATTTTGCCAAATATCTGCTCTGTGTAATGCCCTGGAGAAACTGAAGATGTATGCTGTTTGAGCTCCATGGAGCCTTCCACTTTCCACAACTGCTCATAATCAATTCTAGAACATAATATCTCTCCCTAAACCCTGTCTATTTGCTTGCTCATTCTCTCTTGCAATGACCTCACCTTTTTAATGACTGAATATGTTCAGACTCTCCTTCTTAAACCTGGGTTTTTGTCTACTCTGAGATTTTAAGATGTTTCTTTTCAAACTTTATCATACATTTTCTGAGGATTAGGTTTTCCACCTCCTGTTCCCTGTCTCTTTAGCACTTCCTGAAGATGTTCAGGCAATTTCTTCAGTGGTTACAAAACACAATGTTAATAAGCTTCGACTCTGCCTGAAGGAGTCCAACATGGCAAGACTCTTCCATCTTATGCCTCCTGGCTGCTTTGCTCCTTCATTTATTACTTCCTTATTTTCTCCCTTCCTCCTTCCCCCTCTCTCTGTCTCTCTCTACTGATTCTTGCATACTCACATTTGATAATATTCAGATTAATTCACCCTCTAACAAAGTAATAGTAAAAAATACCCATTTATTTCAGTCTGCCTTCAAAATCCTTCTTTTCCTGAAAGCATCTTATTCTTGTCTTTCGTAATGTCCTAACTATACACTACTCTTTCAAATATTGAAAGGAGATTTTGTTGGTCACATAATTTGGGGGACCAGCTACAAAAGGAAACTGTAGGCTCTTTGTTTACAAAGTAAGAAAAATATCTTCTCTATTCTAAGGCATCTTTCATCTATCATAGGCTATGTACTTGGCATTTAATATTACCTGCTCCAAGTACAGATATACTCACAGATGAGTGTACATCCCTAACGAAGCCTAGGGCTTCTCCCCAAGACTCAGTACATAGGATATATACCTGACTCCCTCCTTTCATATATGTGTCCCCAATACCTAGTGGGAGACATCTAGCAGCAAGGGTAGTAGATTCTGGGTAAGTATTGGACAGTGACATCTAACAACCTCTTAGAAGAAGGCAGAGGATCTGAAGGAAGGAAAACTAGAAACTGAGACCCCTATCTGCGTGTTCAATATTCCACTTTACTTCACTTACAAAATACAAACTCAAGACTGAGTATAGTGGTACATAGGTACAACCCCAGCATTTAGGAGCCTGAAGCAGAGGTAAATCAAAAGTTTGAGGGAAGCCTGGCTACCTAATGAATACCTGTCTTAAAAATATATGTAAGCTACATAGAACAAAATAAAAGGCCTCACAAATTTGTAGATAAAATTACTAACAATATCAAGATGGCTCCAGTGAAGCAAGGAATCAAGTATTCCAGCCTTTCCACAAAAGAACATTCTATGAAATGCAACAATACAAATGAAATCTAACGATGTTATACTAAGTGAAATAAGCCAGCTACAGAAAGTCAAACAACGCATGATTCCACTTATATAAAGCATCTAAAGTATTCAAATTTATAGTCTCAGAGTACATTATATGCATGTAAGGAAATGTCACAATGAAACCCATTATTTTGTACAATTAGTATATAATAATAAAGTTTTAAAGAAATGGAATAATGTGTAGAATTGTGGTTACCAAGGGTTGGGAGAAAGAAAGCAAGTTGATGCTGACCAATTAATACTTCAGTTAAATAAGATGTAGACGTTCTGGAGAATTATTTTACAGCATTATCCTTAACTTAGCAATACTATGCAGTATACTTGAAAAATTAGTTAAAAGCATAGATTTCATGTTCAGTGTTTTTACCACAATAAAGTGGCATTAAAACAAAAAAAAATGTGATAGCTACTATAGTGCAGAAAAGTCCTGGCATAGGATATTGTGGGACTGTATTAGTTGGCCATAGACTCAAGTAATTGGCTCCATTTCTACAAATGACATTATTCTCTCTCACAGTCATTATTCAAATACCTATGGTACATGATGGTTGACTATTTCCTCCATCTTGGTGAATGGTCTTCATTAATATTTAGTCCAGTTTAGATTGCTATAATAGAAATACACAGACACACACACACACACACACACACACACACACACACTTATCTATTTATTTATTTTTCAGATTTCTGGAAGCTCTGCACTGACTGAGCAGCAGATTCAATTTGGTGAAACTTTCTCCCTGGTTTTCAGATGGCTGTTTCCTTAGGTCTTCACCTGGGGAAAGAAGAGAGCAAGATTCTCCAATTCTGCTTTTTTGCAGTGGCATGAATCCCATTGTAAGGGACTTGCTCTCAATTGTTTATCTAACTCTACCTCTTAAACATTCTATCTCAAAATAATACCACATAAGAATTACTAGTTTATCCTATGGATTGGAGGAGGGTCACAATCATTCATTTCATAACCACTTTTCTACACTATTCTTTTCAATCCATCCCACTACTTTCTTAGTTTGCTTTCTCTCTTCCCTTGCTCTTCCTTTTCTGTCTTCTTACCTGGCTTCCCTTCATCTGCCTAACCTGGAATCCAGAGTCATGCCTCAGGTCTGGGGCCTCTGTAGGCTTCCAAATAAGTCTCAGGGATTTAAAAAGCATTTTTAACATGGCAATGCCTACCTACCTATTTTGAAATCTAGACTGCCCATCCACTTTGCCATCTAACAGATAATCTCACCATTTACTCACTAGAAGTCCTTTAGGGAGACTCATGCTTACTAAGTGCCAGATGAGTTTTCTTTCCTAGAAATGTGCATTTCTCATACACTTCCCCCCACCTCTCAAGATCTGACATCTCCTTCCTTCAGGTTACCAATGGCAAAGACCTCAGAGGCCTCCTTGACTTCTCTCTTTTTTTCCCTCACACTACATTTTAACTCTTAGCAAATCCTATTGATTTTCTTTTTTAAATGATATCAAGGATCTGTCTGTTTCTCTCTACAAGCAGGCTATTGCCCTGCTAAAAGCTATCTTTCCTCTGATTATTGCAATCGTGCTTTATTCCTCTCTTTTGACCGCCTTCTTCAGAGAACCCCAACAAAATAACAGTCATTTTTTAAAAAAAAATTTCATTAGCATGTATGAATGCTGCAGAGGGATTTTACTGTGATTTTTCTAACCATGCACACAATGCACTTTGATTACATCTCTCTTTTGTTACTTTCTTTCTCCCTATTATCCTTTCCTTCCCCCCCAACATTACAAGCTTTTACCTCAACAAACAGTATCCCTTGTACATTCCTGTTATCATATTCATTTTAAAATTTTGTTCCAACATATGAGAGATAGGACAGCGAAACAGTCATTTTTAAAAATATGTTATTCTGCTGCCCAGACACCTTCAATGAATGGTTTCTTGATTTCTTTTTTCCTTGGTATAAAAGCCAATTCCTTAAAAACAAAAGATCCTTTGTAACTGTACTCATTTCCCGCAATTCCCCTTGCCTCAAGAACATCCTGACCTTCCCTTGGATGCTCAGCCACGAAAACATGATCTTACTTCAAAGGATTTCTTTACACTTGATATTTATGCCAGGAAGGTATTTTATTGTCTCGCAAAAGTGGAAGTTCAGGTATGAAACTATCAGGCAAAGCTTGATCTAGGTGTCAAGCAATGAACTCAGAGCTCAGTTTCATTACTGTAGTCATGTCAGGGATGGCTGTTCTTCCAGAATAATCTATAGAACTTCTACTGCTATTTTAGGAATAGTTGCAGAAATGGTGTCTGTGTCTTTCTATAGTCTTTTTTTCTTTATTTCATATTGAAATACTTCACATATTTCATAAACAAAACATAAATTTTTTCAATTGGCTTTAGCCACACTTTACCAACCAGGCATGAGTTTTGTACTTACAATTAAAGTAAATATGATAAGAAATATTTGCTTCTCAAAAGGAAATATAATATTTTCCATATAAGCTATTCATCAAATATGGCTAGTGGACTGTTATGTTGCCTTTAAAATTGGTTTATATTATATTAATAACATAAAAGGCTCATGATACAGTATTGTGTTGAAGTTAAGATATCAAATGACAAAGAGAATAACAAAAGGAAAATGTGAACTCTTAAGGAGAGTAAGCAATCTATTAAGAGAATACTCTTTTAATAATATAATTAGGCAAATCCTTCATTTTTTTCTTTATGTTATTTACAGATACTGATAGCTAGGTAAATAACTGAGAATTAATTTTTTTCTAAAAAATCAATGAAGTATAGTGCTTTGAATACAGTTTTGGAGAATTTTAAAATATTCTCTGAGTTTCAGCCCCAGACTTACAAGCTATTATCCATATAAACATGTGCCAGCAATCTAACTTTTCACACATGGACTGCTTTACCTCTAAAGCAGGAATGCCAGTGCTGATCTCCTTCAATGGTGATTGGGAACAATGGTCCTAGAAAGTGCAGCAGTGAGCCCATACTATGTACTTAAAAAGTTTGATCGTCACCAAGCTATAAACCTGAGGACAGGTTGGGGACAAACAGAGACATAAAACAGCATTTTACATAATATTATCAATCTGATAGGATGATCATCTTATCACTTTTCAAAGGAAATATTTTATTAGTGCATAGTAGTTTTACAATGGGGATTTCGTTGTGATATTTCCAAGCATACATACATACAATCTACCCTAGTCAAATTCAGCTCCTCCATTACTCTCTTCATCGATTCTCCATACTTCTTTTAAAAAGTCCAACAGGTTTTACTGTCATATTTTCTTTCCTTCTTTCTTTTTCACTCTTTTTGTTTTCCTTTCTTTTTTTTTTTTTGCTGGTCCTGTAGGTTGAACTCAAGGCATGAGCACTGTCCCTAGCCTCTTTGTGCTCAAGGCTAGTACTCTACCACTTGAGCCACAGCAACACTTCTGATTTTTTAATTGGAGTAGTTTATTGGAGATAAGAATATCACAGACTTTCCTGCCCAGGCTGGTTTTGAACAGATCTCTGCTTCCTCAGTTGCTAGAATTACAGGCATGAGCCATTGGTATCTGGCTAATTGTTCAATTTTCATGCATGTGTAAAAAATATGTGTTGGCTGTATTCAACCTTGTTTATTTTCTCTATTGGCCCTCCTCTATCCCTCCATCTTACAACTTTTTAAGGCAAATTTTGGGGAAGGCTTTTATAACCAGTATTTATTTGAGGTTGCCTGAGACAAAGCAGTAACAAAAAAGAAAACCTTGTAGTTTATTTGTACTTTCCTTCCTGGCGGCATCTGGGGTCTTTGTTCAAACTATGAATACCAGGCTGCTATCAGTTTATCAGTCACCGGGGGATCAAGGGAGAGATAAGTTCAGTGATTTACACCATGACTATAGGCACCCTTCAGGTAATTCTGCAGCACTCTCCATTTCAGAGAGCCCTTTAGTTCTTAGTTTTAAATGTCCTTCTGAGTGAAATCTTTGTGGCCACCATGTAAATTGTCCTAATCATTAAGCCAGTGACTAATTTTTTTAATGAAAATAATTTTTAACTTGTGCCTATCAAACAGGAAAAGAAGAGAGAAAAGTGTCACTGGCTGCTGTCTATCAAATAATTGGAGTCCTTGTGAATAGACCGTAGGTGACACAGCAACATTAAATAAAAGATAAAATGGAAACAAGACTCTTTGAATAATAGTAGCTGAAAGCAATTTCCTTCTTGAACTAGGGCACTACTGATCTGAAAGCCACAAATTTGGGGGAATCGTGCAGGGCCAGAGACTTTGATTGTATAGTCAATAAAGAATAAAAAAAAAAACAAAAAACTTCATTTCGTACAGTTGATGACATGCAAACCAACTCAAGATGTTCAGTGATAGAGTTGCAAGAATTTCAAATAAAAAATGGGATAGGAGATAAGGCTGTTCTTTGAACTGTTCACAAACTTAGACCTATAGAGTCAGGTGATATTTTCTGCCCCTTTAACCTCTGCTCTGAGCTTTGGGGCCAGAAATAGATTTTGGCTATTAATTCTCAGGATGCCTATGTCATCCTTTGCAAGAGATTTATCTGACACAAAAAAATTAAATGCCTATGGACTTTTTATGCATTGAATAAAATCTTTCTCTCCTACTGAAAATATACTTTAGAAGCCTTCTCTTTCCTGAGCCCCACAACCCCACCTTCTCTCTGCTCATTGCTTTTGTGTGCAATGACAATAGAATTGAATCCAGGTAAGCCATTTAGCTCAAAGCTCCCTGACAGTTCAAATTCTTTCCCAGAATCATGAAACTTGAACTTAAGATAAAATAAATATATTTAAGATTTTTAAATGTAGTCATTCTGTTATAAGCACATTCTTCTGCCAATATCGATAATGGTAAAAGGTTAATAAAAAAATATAAAGAATGAGCCAGCCACTGAGACTCCAAACAGAAAGAGAATTGTCTGGGCAGATGATATAATTCCAAAAAGATAAAAGGGGTTAAGACTCCATTTATTCAAGCACAGCAACAGGATACAAAAGTTCTGAAAATTAGCTTTGATAGATAAAAGCAAGAGAGGGACATGCCATCATTTGTAAGAAATAAAAGTGGAACTTTTACAGATAAGGCAAAAAGATAATCATTGGGGTGAATCATGTTCAAATGGCAAGGTCTACATCCCTTCCTGCCAAGTCTTATTGCCTGTAATTGTCACAATAATCATTTCTTAAAGAATATGGAAAACATTCTTTTTATATATCTATATCTATAGATAGAGATACACATAGTTGTTTCTTCTTGCTAATATCTGGAAATAACCTTGGATGTGCTAAAGGTCACTGAACCCTTTCATTTCTGTTTAATAATGTTCTTTTGTTTATGCAAAAATGCCATCTATATAACTATTATTCTACGTTTTTAACAATCACACAGTATTTATGATCTGCATATTAGAACTACTTAATGAGAAGAACTTTGCTACAGTTTTGACCTCATTTTTCCCCCCAGATAATTTTCAGCCAGAGTAGGCCGCTTGGACTAGAATCTACTTCTGTTTTTGTGCTTGATCAAATCAATAATGGAGGTTGGAGTTGCATATAACAAAGACCTGTATTTTGAAAAATAATGGATCCCTTTAAAGGTGCATTGCCTCTACAACTCTTATGCTTATCAAACTATTGTGGTGTCATTTTTTTTTCTTCCATAGGAAAAATTTATGGGTGAGAATGAGATTTCCTTCTAATCACATAGGCAACTCAGGGATAAAAACACAAGTCCCTTTGAATAATTTTCTCTTTGGCCAGCATTATCACCTGATGTACCCTCTAGAAGTTAGCGAAAAAATGCTCAATTTTCCTTCTGAAGAAAATATGGTTAAACACAGTACAGCTGATAATTAATTGTAGCCATGGGGAAAAGTAATGACTGGTAATGACTTCATTTTATCTTATATTTTGTTTATAAAGTCACTTAGATTTGCCAATTTTAAACTGAGGTGCATATGTATTTTGATATGGAAGAGTATGTGCATTTTAGTCCATTTTTGCATTTGATGATGTTATTATAGTTTTCATCATTTTGTTATGAAATCTTTTAGTGTTGAAAATAAGGAAATTTATCTTTTCTATAACTTTCACAGGTAAAGACTAGACTCTCAGAACACTTTAAATCTATATCTCATTTACTAAATTACATACTTGTTACTGACACTTATTTACTATCTAAAACTGACTAAACATCTAGAATCTACTGAGACATGAGCACAGATCTTGATCCATTATATGTAGAGTTTTTAGGATTGAGCTTTCTGAGTGAGAAGTCCAAACCAAAAGACTCTGTATTCCTGAAGTCTGAGTCAATGTCTTGACAAAGACCTTGTTAAGTATCATGTGTTAAGTTCTCTGAAAGGAGACAGAGCTGACTCTGAGATGAACTCACATCTATAGGAAGGTAAGGAAGGAAACACCTTCTGGCAAAATATATTGGTTCAATTGTGATGCTACCATGATGACACCTCAAAAAAGAGCCAGTTCCATGGAGAAATGTTCCTTGGAGTTAATGCACCTTTAAGTTGTCCTGATTTAGGTTGAAATGACCTTCAATTTATATAAATACTTCATAAGTCATTTGATATGGACTGATCACAAAAGGGCCCCATCATTTTCAGAGAAGTTCTCTGCAGCTGAAGCCATCCAAGAAGGGACTTGCGGATGAAGATCGTCTACCGATGGTACCACTAAGATGGAGAAATTCAGCAGCAGGTACAGCCTTGAAGAAGGATGCAGGAAAAGTATCACCATGGCCATCACAATTTTACTTTCTCTCTTATTCATGAAATGTTGGAAAAGATGAAGATGCATACAAAGATAGGTCTCTTGATGTCAGAATGATTCATTCAATAAAGTTGTATTTCCATGCAGCAATTGTTTTATATTTGTATCTATATTATTTTATTTTATTTTATTTGTGCTTGTTCTAGTGTGTGAACTCAGTGCCTGGGCGTTGTCCCTGAGATCTTTTACTCAAGGCTAGCACTCTACAACTTTGAGCCACAGCATCACTTCTGGTTTTCTGGTGGTTAATTGTAGATAAGAGTCTTACAGACTTTCCTGCTCTGGCTGGGTTTGAACTAAGGTCCTTTGATCTCAGCCTCCTGAGTAGTTAAGATTACAGGCTTGAGGCACCAGCACTGGAGGCTTTTAATTATATATATGTATATATATATATATATATTATGTATATGGTCATTTGCCATAATATCTACCAGTTCCATTGATTAAAATAAAAAATCCTGAAGAAAGGAATGAAGAAGTGATTTCTTTCTTCTTTATGGTATTGATAGTAGTCCACTGAGTGCATGCTATAAGCATTGTATATCATATTGAGTCTCTCTCTCTCTCATACACACACACTCACAAATACACACACAGTATATTCAAACAAATAAAAAATAAAGAAGGTATTCTTAGTAACTTGACAACACATCGACTGATCAAAGAATGAAGAAAATGTGCTTTATCTACATAATAGTATACTTTATATATACATATATAGTGTGTGTACATATATATGTGTATATATATATATATATATGCCTTAAGAAAGGAATGCAATTCTACCATTTGTAGCAACATAGATGAACATGAACTTGGAGGATACTATACTAGGTAAAAAACATTAAGGACAAAAAGACAAACACTACATCATCCTACTTTGAGGACACCAAAAAGATCCATCTAGTAAAAAAGAATAGAATGGTGATTATCTCATTTTTGTGACTGAAAAGGAGGAAAGGTAAGAATGGGACAAAAATAGATAGTAAGAATTGATTTCAACAGATTTAGCGTGCACTAGGTCTATGCTGTATTCTAGTACACGTAGAGTTCAGATAGTAAGTGCTCACACCACAAAAATGAATACTATGGTCATAAATTAACTAGGCTCAACCATTGCTTGGAGTAAGTATACTGCAAAGTATCTGGTATCTGATGTTTACTCTTCACCATTTTAAGTAATATTTCTCCATATCACCAATGTTATCATCAAATAAAAATAAATAACTCTGAAGCAAATAGTTTACAATATCATAACATTATCTTAAAGATTTTGATAGTTTCAAGGAAAGTAGCTTCAAGGTCCAGGGTTTGGACTAAAGGGTCTTGAATAGTCTAATACTTGTCAGGGAAAAGTTCTACCCCTAATGTAGTCATTCACTTTAAATGGATTTGTCTGAGTATTCTATAACTACAACTGAAGGTCACAATTGGAGAACAGAAGACAAATTACTGTCGCCCTGACCAGTTTTACCCAGTATTTATCAAAGTACACAAGCAGGGTAAAGGATCACTCTTTAAAGCACTGTTTTGGGCTGAGCTTCTTTACCTACTTCTGTACTCCTTGGAAACCACAGGTGATCCTCTGCCACCTAAACCTGGGAAAAACATTTGGGAGTACATGCTGCGTTCATCTCATCCAGGACAAACCATTTTTTCTTTTTATTCACTCCTTATTTAGCTGATCTACAAATATTATTAAACATTTGCTTATGAACTGCCAGAGCACCATGCTGCTCAACAGATGAGGCTGGCATATTTTAATTTTATACACACTGAACGTGTCCTTAGTGTAGCTCCCTGTTTGTATTCCACATTTTCCTAAATTCCAATTATTGGAAAGATCTTTGCCTTACAACTCAAGACACAGATTTTCTTAGTTTTTTTTTTTTTTCCTGGTGGTGGGAGAGCTGGTATGAGGACATGTGTGAGAGGAGGAGGATTATGAGGGTGGATTGGGTTATGACACATTTTCATTTGCAGCTGCTACAACTCCCCAGTCTTAATCCATCCCAGATCACAAGAGAAACTTAACACCATCTCGGGTGACCCTGGAATTTCACCAGACCTTCAAATCACCAAATAAGGTAAGTCGTTTGTCATCTGAGCCATAAATATTTACATCCAGTGACAAATGTATAAAGAGTGTGGAGTGATTGTGTAATTTCAACTGCTCCTCTGAAGCCAGTCAGAACTTGCTCTTATCACCTGAAAACCCCAGTGACTGATTTCTGCTAGTTGAATAAGAATGAACTCTCTTGCTTGTTAACTTGCTCTAATTGTTCTTTACACCCACATTAGTCACCTAGGAAGCTTTTATTTTCTTTTTGAATTCAGGGCCACTTACATACACATTTGTTGTCCAGGCAAATACTTAAGATACTCTCCTCTCTCTCTGTCATCACCATCACCATTTGTTGTTTCAATTGACTGAGCTGGTATCCACAAAACAATTCTACCTCAAGACAGTGGGTACTGGGTACTGCATAAAAAGAGTTATCTTAATATTTTGCTAAAGTACAGCTTAAATATAGGCTCAGAGTTTCTAACCCTAACAGAGTGACTGTGCCACAAAAAAAAATGATGTAGAAATTTTTCCAGGCATGTGAATTGAAAAATATGTTCAATATTTATGAGCCTGAAACTGAGAATGTAAAGGAGACCCAGACACTTATAATACTAAAAAAAAAAATCTCACCATTAAGAAAAGTAGAAAACCATATCCTGCCATTAACTTTTCATCCATTAAGTCATTGTGGAGAGCTTATATTCTAATGTATTTGCTAGGTATTGAACTGTTAGAGTTAACTCTTGTTTTGTTTTGTTTTTTTGGTTCCCTGACTGGAAATTGAACCCCGGTTGTGGTGGTGAGAGCACTGAATCCTAACTACTGGACAACCAGGGATAGAGTTAACTCTTATATAAATGTGAAAGTATATTTAATTGAATTATACTTATAAGTGCTAACAATCTGAAATTCTGAATAATTTAACTAAAGGACCTGATTTGTTTTATTTTTATTTAATTTTATTACTATGAGTAGGGTTTTTGTTTGGTTGGTGAGTTGTGTTTCAGCAATGAGTATGTGTTGAAAGCGACTGGTGGTGGCTCACACCTGTAATGCTAGCTTCATAGGAGGATGAGATCTGAGGATCTGGATTCAGAACTAGCCCAGGCAGGAAAGTCCTTGAAAGTCTTATCTCCAACTAATCACCATTAAGCTAGAAGTGGAATGGTGACACCAATGTTAGAGTGCTAGCTGTAAGTAAAAACTTTCAGGGACAGTGTCCAGGCCCTGAGTTCAAGCCCCAGGACAAACACCCTCCACACTACCCCCAACTAAAGGAAAAACAAAAGAAAGTGTTGGGTGGCAATCATTCAGTTGAGGGAGGAAGATCATGAGTTCAAGGAAAGCCCAGGTTCCATAATGAGGCCCTATTCTCACTCTGTATGTGAGCGGAGACAGTAGTAGTTGAATAGTTTGATGAGAAGGTAAATTGATAAAGGCAAAAAAAAAAAAATCTCAAGGAAGAATTGTTAGATCTTTTAAAATTCAAATGGGCAATTGTTAGGAACTTAGTTCTTTCCATTTTCTCATGTGTGTCTGTGTGTGTCTGTGTGTGTGTGTGTGTGTGCATGTGTGTCTACAAACATATACATAGTAGCTACAGATTAAGATAACTAATCAGCTATAACTATTCAGTTTTTGATGAAATATTAGCTTATAAATGTTTAAGTTGGAACAGAATGCAGAGAATGAGCTGATTTACAAAGACTTAATATTATATGGAATTCAAATACTCAATGAAACAGCCATTTTTTTCTGATAATTTTCAATAATACAGGATCCAGAAGTAGAAATTTTTAATATGCAACTGTTTGATCACTTTGTGCTTTGCTACTATTTTCTAAATGTTGGGTATTTCTAGCTGTATGAATCTTTTCCTTTCCCACAGGGACTTAATGTTTTCAAGCTTCCACAACTGTCTCTTATTCCTATTTAGCCAGCGAAACTTCCATTTCTGAATTATTTTTTTCAGTTCAATATTCATGTGATTAATTAAGTGTTCATGTGATTTACAGACTTGGACAGGATATTTGTTTTAAAACAAGAGTTGGCTAATCCAAATTAAGTGGTAATTAATATATTTAATATTTTATGCTTGAATAATTTTTTTAAATTGCATTATCTTTAGTTTGCAAAGGGGTAATGTTCAATGTACATATGTGAAAATAGAGCTAAGTAACTTGGGATGAGTGGGAGAGATGAATGGAAATGGCAGAAGGATTGACAAACTGACAAGACTATTGGACTCATAGCTGATATGTCTAAATCAAATCCCTTTGAATGTTTTTTAGAAGAAATAGTTTCATTAGAAGTATTTTAATTGCTCCTGTCTACTTAACTCTCTTCTGGCTTTGCACTTGCTTCCCTAATTATCCAAGAATTTCTTTACATAGGTCAATATGGAAATCACCACTGGTCAGTTTGATATAGTCTCTTTATTCTTACTGGATTCTTCAGTGAGTGTTTTATTTTTTTCATGACATTGATAGAGAAACTGTATTTGAATAAATTAAATAGGTTTAAAGAGTCATTCAATACAAGGAGCCACAATATTATCAGAAACATTTCTGGAAAGATGTTAATTTGAGATTATTTACATATAATCTTGGGGTAGTAATTTGACTTCTTACCATATTGTTTTCTATGCAATGTGAATAAATGCTATTGCTATATAAGTATTTCAAAATATGAAAACAATTATTATTAATCAATATATAGTTTGAACAGAACATTTAAGTATAATTATTATTCTTGAGCCAATATTTTCTTCTTTGAAGATAGAACATTCTAAAAAATATGTATGGTAGTACTATAGTAATAAATTTTTGTTCTTTAAAATACAATTAGGTGTTGTAATTTTAAAGAAAATAGATAAATTGTTCTTTCCACCTTTTTTGTTTCTCATGAAGTTTTCTTTATTTTTAGGTTTGTGATTAAATATTTGGAGTTATCATTCATTGTATATAAGAAAAGCTGATCAATTATTTGTTGACAAGAACTCAGGAATAGTAATGAGAAATCCTCATTACCAGCCTTAGTTGTAGTTTTTCAACAAGTAGATTGTGAGAATATCAATGAATTTCATTGAGCCTTGATTTTCTTAGTGACTTAAAGAGGATAATCAATGTATTCAAAAAATATCATTAAGAATACTGTTTAGCATCTGTGTTCAACATCAGTGATGTAAAATATAAACCCTGACTGTGAGACTTTCCTTTCCTTGTCTTTGTACAAAAATTTTATGAGGAGCAACTTCATTTTACTAGAATGTGACTTGGCAGAAGGGAATGTAAATAGATAAAATTTTCTGCATCACACAAATGCTACTTTCAAAGATGGAGAACCGTAATGTTCAAACTTTAGTAAACATATGACCAAGTTTTAAAATATTTATAAAGGTTTTCCAAGAAGATTTGTGGAGATTCTGCTTTCTTATAAATAAATAAAAACAAAGATCTGGAAACCAGTGGCTCACACCTGTAATCCTAGCAACTCAGGAGGCTGAGATGTGAATAATATAGTTGGAAGCCAGCTTGGGATGGAAAGTCTGTGAGACACTTATCTTCTCTTAACCAGTAAAAAGCCAGAAGTGGAGCTGTGCTTCAAGTGGTAGAGAATTAGCCTTGAAAAACTCTAAGGAATGTTTCCTAAGCCCTGAATTCAAGCACCAAAACTGGCATAAAAACACACACACACACACATACACACACACACACCACACCATACACACACACCACACCACACACACACACACACACACACACACACACACACACACACACACAGAAAAGATTAAAATGCAAAAGCATCAAAAACTGAATACTTTCCTTTTTATGATTCTAGGTAAAGCAAATGTCAGCAACAATAGCTGTGATCACAGTTGAATTATAACAGTTCTCTACTTATTTTATTTGGATGTATTCTAAACAATCATCTAATATCATTTGCTCCTTAAAAATGTCACATTACAGTTAGCTTTTCTGGAAGTAGAAATCTTTAGACAAGTATAGTAAGCATTTTCTAGTCATGAAATTTGATTTAAATCAAGATTCATTAGTAAACTGGTTTGGCTTTTATGATAATATGTTTTAAAGCTTTACATTTAAATCCAAACACTTGCAATTGAATATTAAAATTGAGAGAATCATGGAAGTTGGTTAAGATGAGAAAGAGATGACTAATTGCCTTTTGCTAGGAGACATACCTTTAATGTTGAGATTCAGTTCCATTTGGGGTTAGTTGGAAATAATGGCAATTTGTCCAACTTGAAGTTGGCTGCTTTTTTTTTTTCAAATGTTCCTTATTTCATAATTGCACTTAAAAGGACCCATTGATCTTGAGTCTCTATGTATATGAAGTGTTTCTACATTAATTTGATTCATTGTATTATCTCATGATTATTTCAGAGAAGACTCCTACCTGCTTTAATACAATGATACTTTGTGCAAAAAACAATAAACAAAGAATCAGATTGTCACTGAAAAACAAAACAAAACATCACATACCTTGGAAGCACATAATCAGGGTACAGCTAGAAGGGTCCTCAGAAATACTTTTGACATGAGAAATGTCTTTGGGAATATCTTCCTCATTTATTATTTTTCCTAAAGTGGTTCATTATTCTTATATTATGAGCTGTTCAGAGGACTTGGCTTAGATTCTCTGCTTCAGGCACTTTAGTCTCCAGTGACCTGTTAAAATGGTCTTCTCACATTCACAAAGCTTTTCATTGCAGTCCAGCCTGTTTACAAAAATGATCCATCAATATCATGTTCAGATGACAATCTGTATAGGACCTGCCTTTGTTTAACCAGCCTGTCTCATGCTGCAAGCATAGAATTCTATCCAGGAATGACATCTTGAATAAGTTTGTGTTGGGACCTATTGCATTCTTCAAGAGTTTTTGTTCTTTTTTTTCTTTTCAGACATTTCCTTGCTTTTACAAGTCTATAAAAATAAGAACACATTTTTTTCTCTCCTTTGAAATGATGTTGGCCTCAGTTTTACTCTTCTCTGGGGTATAGGATAATTAAATCTGTATGCAACGAAGGAAATATTTACAAAGTCATCATTTTGATATCATATGCTATCATCAACCTCAATGTCTATGACAGTCTATCTAATCTCTACTTGTTGACATTGGGTAAATTCTCTGAGTTGACATTTTTAGGGGCTATCATTATAGGACTCTGGTTGTCTTCCAAAATAATAGGCAAAAATCTTCTCTAAAAGGTACTTTTCACAATTGTTACTTACATTGTGAGTGATTCCTCTCCTTGCAGGAGAAGACATGACTAATTAGACTGAATTAAAAATAGCCCAGATAGCTGTCAGTGACAGATATGCATTGCATGTACCAATTCTGGTGCAGATGCTGGGGATGAAGGATATTCTCCTCCTTTTAGCAACCCTTAATTGAGTTAGTATTTTTGATGGTTCGTATTTGGGGTTTTATTAGCTCCAGAGAAAGACTTACTTTTTATTCTTTTTTTTTATATTACTACTCCATTAGTAATCTTTTCCTCTCCCATGGTGGGCTGAACTGACATATAGCATGCATCTGTTCCCTAGATGGCATATTGTTGAAAGGGGACCCACCACTTCAGCAGTTCTTGTGGCATGCCCTGTGTCAGCTTTTGGTCTTAATAGTCAAAATGCAAAGAAATCTCAAAGACATTGACTTCATATGCCAAAAATATCCCCAAAGGATAGAAGTTATTGTCATTCAAACATCTGTATAGGAATCTTGACTTAATGTTCTAGTATCAGAGTATAGAAGGCTGTAAACCAGTTGTTTGTTCAATGTAGATGTGATAGTTTTCCTGACATTTTAGTCTTAATTACATCTTTCTTATGGATTACCTATGAGGACATTATTTGCTGTAATTATATCTAACTTGATGAACTTGTAAGTGAAATCTGCCAAATAGACATATACAATTGCCCTTGATTATTAACCCTTTCAACAATATGGTGGGAAATGAACTATTTACTAAGCCCATTCCACAGTTACTGAAATTGAGGCTTTTTTTTTTTTTGGCCAGTTCTGGGCTTGAACTCAGGGCCTGAGCACTGTCCCTGGCTTCTTTTTGCTCAAGGCTAGCACTCTGCCACTTGAGCCACAGCGCCACTTCTGGCAGTTTTCTGTATATGTGATGCTGGGGAATTGAATCCAGGGCCTCATGTATACGGGGCAAGCACTCTTGCCACTAGGCCGTATCCCCAGCCCTGAAATGGAGGCTTGAGTTATTTTTTTTTCTATGAGAGCAAAAATAGAATGCTAGGCTCATTTGGTTTGTCGTCAAAGATTCATGTTTTTAAATATTTTGTTTATGTTTCCTTGTAATAGCAAAGTAGAAAAGAACTTTTTTATATATCACCATTAAAAATATGAAAGTAAGACAGTGCATGGTAATGTTTGTTCCTTATTATATAGGGGCAAACTAGGTCCATAATGTGTTGATTGCTTCTCAGACCACATCCCAGTTAAAACAGTCCTCTAGTGATAGCAGCAGATGATTGAATAAATAACCCTGTTAGTTACATCATTCAGATTATGCTTAAATTTATTTTTAACTACCATTTTATACCAGTCTGAAAATAAATCAAGTAAGTGTTCATTATTTCCCACAAATGAAGATACAAAATTCTGAAGCTCCTGTGTGTAAGTAGCTTGCTCTGCTGAACACTGAACTTTGTGTTCTGCTCCCTCTCTGCACATTTCTCTTTCCTTTCTGAAGATTCCACAAGCATTTGTCATTTCCTTATCAATTGCTCTTCAGTTTCTTTTTGCTTAGTTTTCTAAACTTTATTATTACTATGTTCAATGGAAGATAACAGGTTCAGAGAGGTTAGATAGGCCGAATTATTAATTTAACTTGTAATTGCTTGAGAGAAGCCATCATGGAGCTGCAAAGAAACCAGGAGATTGGTCAGAAGATGAAATTCACATCCAAATTAAATTTGTAAAAGCATATGTTGAATAAATTTAGTCTATTTCTTCAACTTTTTGAAACACCATTTTCTTCATATGGAAAATGGTGTCATAATATTGAACTGATTGAATTAGACGGCTTACAATCATACAATCATATAAGAAAATTTAAAAAATAGCCTCATTCTCCCTTATATTACATAAAAAGTTTATCTGAATACCACAAGGGGGGTATTTAGACAACCTGCCTTGCACTTGCTAGGCAAGTATTCTGCCATTTGAGCCACAACCTATTGCTTTTACTTTTATTCGTTTTATACATAGTGTCTGCTCAGGCTGTCCTCTGATATTGATCCTCCAACTAGCTGAGTTTAGAGGCGTACACTCTCACATCCTCCAGCCATGTGGTTTTTGATACAAAAAAAATCACTAAGGGAGGAAAAGAAATTTAAGCTAGCATTTGTTTTCCCTGAAATTTAAAAATGATAATGGTCAGCCAGGTTTTGGTGGTTCAGACTTGTAATCCTAGCTACACAGGAAGCAAGATCTGAGAACCGAGGTTACAAACTAGTCAGCACAGGAAAGTCCATGAGACTCTGATTTCCAATTAACTACCAAAAGCCAGAAGTGGAGCTGTGGTTTATATGGTAAAGTACCAGCCTTGAATAAAGAAAAGCTAATGGATAGCACCCTGACCCTGAGTCAAGCATCAATACCAGCACACATGTACACAGACACCAACACCGACACAGACACACAGGCACACACAGACACACAGGCACACACAGACACACACACACACACACACACACACACACACACACACAAGATAAGGGTCCAATTAGGTATTTAAATGTGAAATGGAGTGTAGTAGTTGAGTAGAAAATCTTCTCATTTCATGGGTGCTGCCATGCTTACTGTAAAAGCAGGCACACCAAAATCATTATTCTTTCTTCATGGATTAATTTAACTCTGGAATGTACAATAGTCAGGGAAGAAAGGAGAGGAAGATAAGAATGCAAACTAATAAAAATGATAATTCGCTATTTGACTTGTGACCATGGGAAATCTGGGTTGTATCATTAGAGTTCAAGCCCAAATGTCTTTTCAGCACCATTTAGATATATATATATATATCACTCTCAAACACATTATTTTATCAGATGATAATACAAAGTAGATTTGAATAATAATATGTATTGTTTTCTTAGACTTCAACAAATAAAAGTCCATGTAAACTGAAAAAACAAACTTTACTGTATATTATCTGAGAAAGATAGGGTGCAAAGTATCTAAATTATTGAGCATACAATTTCCATATGTTAAGGCGTCAGCAGATATATTTTCTTACACTTGTCCCTCAGCCAAAAACAATAATAATGGCAATGAACTCTTATAGCTCTCTTAGAGTAAGTTCTATTACCCTTTTACATGGAATAGGAATAGAGATTAACAGGATGAACACATTGCATGGGCTCAGTAAATGGACTTAGTTGTGCCAAACACTTAAGTTGACTTTCATTTCTAAAGCAATCATTACTTTGATTATGTGATGATCATATTTGCCACTAATCATAGTTTCCAATTTTTGATTATAGGAAATATAAATTTATAACTGAAATTATCCCCCTTTGTATGTAAAAATCAATTTAAATCTTAACTTAAATTTAAATGCATAAAATCCACATAAATTTTAAGTGAGCTTTCTCTGTATAGAAAGGCGTTGGAAAATTTGAACAGAATTTTCTAAACTATTCTTTCATCAGTAATTTGTTGAAGTTTTGAGATCACTAAGCTATAATTAGGACATTACTAAAAGCTGTGGTATTTTGAAATAAAGGTAGTAATATTGAAAATTGCTCCCCATTGAGCTCTAAGTTGGTCATATTATCAACTATATCGTTTCTTCATTACTAATTTTTTTCTGCTATACTATGTTGAATGCTGAGTTTAAAAAGATAACTGAAAAATAAATTGAGGCCTAATTTTACTTCCCAAAGAGAAGATGGTGGAAGTGTCTGTCAGGATAGGCTAACAAGTCTAAAATGCTCATTGTTCTGACATTATAAATTGATTTTTCTCTCAGGCTACACAAAAAAAGCAGGTCAATAGGAAATCTCTGTTCACAGAAATTCAAGGGTCTCTATCTTCTTGAGTTTTTATTTCAACACACACACAGCCAGAATTGTTGGTAAGTTAAAGGGAGTCTTCAATTTTCTGCACCATGCCAGGTTTAATTTGTCATGTCGAAGATATGTAATTGTTTTAGCTCTGGCAAGGCTATCCATGAATAAAGACAACTAAACTTTATGTATTAAGTCAGAAATCTTAAAGCTCTATTTTTCAAAAATTATTATATTTAAAAGTACATGTCTTGAGATCTCCTTCACTCTATTCCATCAAAAAAATTATCTTTTTTTGTTGGTTTAGAAGAAATTTGATAATGGACCATTATTTCATTGTCTTTTTGGTGTGTACTCTCCTCTCTCATTGGAAAGATGAAGGTAAGACCAGTGATAATTAAGCATTTAGGAGCAGTAGCTACAATAATTTTCTGAGCCCAAATATGGCAGTCAGTTGTATTGTTACATTGCATAATGTTACATTGATGTTATATGACAGAAAAATTTGTTTACAGAGTAAGACTCAATATAGACAGGAAAGGAATACATTGGTCATACTGGATAGTAACAACCGACATAGGTAATTGAATACCATGTAAAGAAAATGATACAGTGTTCAATTGCACCTGAAGAAGTATCAACTTAAACTTAGTATTTAGAGTTTTCAAATTTGTACTTAAATTATTATTATTATTTGAAAGAGAAATAAATATTTATAATCTATATCTCAGGAAAATTGTACCTTTTATCCATCCTTAATTTGTATATTTAAGTTGTTTTGCTTTCTGATTCTAGGGTATCAATCATAACAGTAACTGGAACTGAGAATTCACATTGTTAAATATGAAAACCAAGTAACGAAGGAAGATTTAATGACAATATAGCCAACATCCCTGTGAGAAGCTCCTATTTCTGTTTTTCCCACCAGGATAATATAGAATGTCATGTAATAGTTTTTCCTTTACTCACTAACATATGTGATTATGTGACAATGACATATTCCTATATTCAAGGTAGCTGGCTTATTTCTGGATGTAATCCAAGACAACTTCAGGATATTCTAAATTTTGTATATAGCTTTTAGCAAAGCATTAAAAGATTGATATCAAGACAGCATTTGTTCGCAAGAAATTGAATCCATTTATACTTAGTCATCACCTTTCTCCACAGAGAGAAATAAATTTACAAAGGAGAAATGTGTATATCAAAGGCAATGCTTCAAAATTAATATTACTGAAAGACAGAAATTCTGAAACCCTAATTTAGAATTCTATCAGATAGATGCACGTGAATAGACATAGTGCTATCTCTAGAGAAAGATCATTCTAGAAAAGGGTTCAACGGAGTGTCAACTGTTAAATATTTCAAAATCTTTTCTCAATAAAACTAAAAGCTAATAACACTCACATTCATGCAAACATGCTCACACACACACGCAATCTATACATATGCATGTCTTATTTGGGTATATAATATAAAGAAGGGAGGGATTGTGAAGTCAAGTGGCATAGACTAGGATTTGCCTTCCTTCAGTTTTCTGTAATATAAAGAGAACATGAATTAGAGAATAAACTGCGATACATACTCACTGCATGACTTTCAGGTTAACATTGAGGATAGAAAAAGATTAATATATTGGGGAAATAGTGTAAGTAAATTGTGGTTGCAGAATGCACCTTAAAATCATTCCAGCCTTTAGATATGATTTTCTACATGCCAATAAGTTCGTGGCTGGATAATGCCAAGGAGGAACAGGATCGTCAGAAAAGGTGCATGTTCTTAGTGTTTGTAGTATGTCTCATGGTGCTCATGTTCTTCAAAATTAATCTCCGCACTTAACTCCTTGCTGCCATCCACCATTTCAGTGTGAGTTACAAATGATATTCAATAAATTTTTTTCAGTCCTTCCATTTGTATATTCTAATTTCAACATATGATGACTATGCATCTGCTGAAATTTACACATTATCCTTCTTTATTTGAGCCAGCTGGTCCAAAATAAACTTTCCTGGAACACTTTAGAAAATACTAGGCTTAATAAATTCTATAACTACTTTTTCTCATTTCATTAAATTACACTTGGAAGTGCTTGCTGATTAGCCTCTTCACAGAGAAAGTAAAGCTAAAGTTGTTAAAGTATCTTCAATGCCTTGGAGGGAGTATGTAATTCAGAGAAATAACAAAAATGAAATTGCTTGTAATTCTAGTCATTGTCTCTCTTCCTACCCTCATTCCTGAAATAATATTGCACCTACAAGGAATCTATGTTCTTGCAAGATTTTATTTCTTATTATTCTGTATATTTTAGAAATGCTGAGCACACATGTAAATATAATTTTGCATGCTCTGAGATTATATGCTAAAATTAATATAAAATATTATGTAGAAAATTTTCTTACCAGTTGATTTGCTTAGACAGTTTTTAATGTATATTTTTATTTATATACATAAAATTGAAAATAACATAATGATACGTATTTTCAATTTTCAAAAAAATAAAACAAAAAAGAGTTCTAGACTCTATATAATGCAATTTTTATAATGTTTCAGAAAGTATTTACAAATTGAAATGTTACATGGTCAATATTATAAATACAATTTATTTCCAACATACCCTCCACAGTTGTAAAAGATGTCAATGAATTGCATACTCAGTTAATCAGTTATAATTACATTCCTTTTTAGACATGTTCCTTTTAGATTTTAGAAAAACAATTCTCAAAAATATGATTCCTCAGGATAAATAGCATCCATGTTCTGAGAGAACTTAAGAATTTTCCCACCAGAACTAAATTAGAAACTGAAGAGATTAGGACGATTCATCTATATAAAGTGTAGGCCTTAAATAATAATACATTTTAAAAGAATAATCCCTTCTCCATTAAGGTGAGTAGATTGTTCCACGGCCTGGAAAACTTATTAAGAAATGTAACTCATGATTAAAATTTGTATGGATAAGATAGGCACTGGTGGCTCATCTCTAACCCTAGATGTTCAAATAGCTTAGTAAAATCTGAGGATGAGAAATAAAAGCCAACCAAGGCAGAAAAGTCTGGAGAGACTCTATCACCAGTTAATCAGCAAAATGCCAGACTGGAGATGTGGATCAAGCGTTAGAGTGCAAGCTATGATGGAAAGAATAAAAGCCTAATTAATGTGAGGCTGTGTTCAAGCCCTGGTAATGACATATAAAACAATTTAATTTAATTCAAAAAAGAAAACAAGAAATAATTTATATGAACATGTAACCACCAAACAATCTCTCAACCAAAGTCATGCCTCAGTTTCAGATTTCCTCCAATTTGGCAGGCCTAATTTCAGGGTGTTGGCAGCTTTAAGTTCTTAAATTGCCTACAAGGTTCTCTTGTTTCTTCTATTCTTTTGACATGAAATTTAAAAAAATGAGTTGTTATATCAGAATTTTGAAGAATTAGTTCAAGAGATCATGAAGGACAATGACTGAATAGTTCAGCAGATAACATACTAGATGCTGGGTTCAAATGGAATTTCCCATAAAACATAAATGATTTCTTGTAGTATGAGTATGTCCTAAGAAATATTTGAAGCATACTCATACTAAAAGCAACATTTGTTATCTATCTGAAATTCCAACTTAATAAAACCACCTATGTTCTCATTTTTTGAACCTGGCAATCTTAACTGAGTTTCCATTGTAATTAGTTAATATTCCAACGATTTTTGGTAGTGGCATACTTATTCTACTTAGGAAGATCAGGGTCATGTCTCCTGAACTTAAATAAATTTTATTTTTACTTATCAAGTATCACCAATATATGACATTTAAAATAACTTTTTCAATAGGAACAAAGTATACAGGTAAAATGGTTTTGGATAATTTGGGGAGGATTATTTCCTTTTGGAAAGCTATGTTTAATTGTATTTGATTTCACTCAGTGTCCCATTTTATAGGATTCCATCTGTTTCCTAATTGATAAGAAGGATTTACTACTGATGGTAGTTAATATAATCATTTTTTAATCTCATAAAGATTTTTAGTAAATTGTGGAAGTACAATATTTTCAGGGTAAGTGATGAACAGTGTTTGGGAGTAAGGAGTGTGCTATATTTGAATCATTCTTAATGACTCCTCCCATTTGTCTATGATTAAAACAGGGAATGTCCTTTTTTCTTAGTATTATGTCTTTTTATTCTCTCCATTATGATGTTCATAGCTCACATTAAGACAACTTGTTACTTAAACCATTTTTTTTTTTTTTTTTGCCAGTCCTGGGCCTTGGACTGAGGGCCTGAGCACTGTCCCTGGCTTCTTTTTGCTCAAGGCTAGCACTCTGCCACTTGAGTCACAGTGCCACTTCTGGCCATTTTCTGTATATGTGGTGCTGGGGAATCGAACCCAGGGCTTCAAGTATACGAGGCAAGCGCTCTTGCCACTAGGCCATATCCCCAGCCCTAAACCATTTTTAACAATATGAAATTTCAGGAGAAATGCAAAGAGGTTTGCATAAAATCAAGTTGTGGGAGGTCTATTCCTAGCCTATTTCTGTTAAGAAAAAATGCATTGTGAACTTACTTTGAGCAAGTGCTTGTGCTTGTTTATCATTCTAACTTCTTAATTACACTGGATGGTAAGAAGCAGGTTATAGTTTTCTCACTTTATAAATAAATTTATAATAATTAAATTTATTTTTCTCAGAAATCACTTGACTTTTTATGGGACACTTATAACAAATAATGAAGCAATGATTTAGATATCATCTTCTTAGATATAATCTTCTATCAGCCATATTATAAGTGGAACTTTTGTGAAATAAAGATAACCTTTTATCAATTTCTGCATGGTTGCAGACTGCGTTATGTTTTAGAAACTATAGATTTGCTTTGCCAGCTTAGATTTCCTGAAATCTCGTTTTCCCTGTAGCAAACGTACAGAACTTGAGAGGAAATAAAACATGATATAAGGCCTTGATTAACAACAGTAAGTAATGTCTGCAGCAACATTGAATAAGATGAAAAAAGTCTAAAATTACCTTTCAAGACCCATAGACTCCTATAGCCAAGCAAATTAAGATTGTATCCCACAGTCACTTAAGCTCTTGTTTCTGTTTCAGATGTGTAAAGGTGGGACAATTGCTACTATCCTAAGAAGAAAACACTAAACACTGTAGAAAACCACTGATTGTTACAAATTCTTCAGAGTAGGTGTAGGACAACCAATAAACATAAAATCAGGGGGGAAAAAAGCAACAACAAAAAGAACTCCTTTGAGTGACAAGGCAGGAACATGGATTTGCTTGAGAAGTTAAACTATCTGGGAGGAGAGCCAGGTAGGTTTCACGTAAAATTTCCAATGAATTGTTAATGGTAGGGGTTGGACTGCGGTGGAAATAGAGAATCTTTGGAGTTCTAAGACAAGTGCGATCTCCCTGCGTTGCCCAGATCCTTCTCCATAAACAGCCATGCATCCCAGAAAACGCTGGGACCTGGCAGGAGAATAGCAGCAGCTTCCTCTTATGAGGAAGGGCCTGGGAGAAAGTAACAGAATCTGTATAGCAAGGGAAAGAAAATCTGCCTAGATGGTGCTCTTTGAAGCAAGAGTTTCACACTTTCGTAGCAAAATCAACGAACACTATTTGGGTCTGCATACAGAGATACACACATTGCTTAAGAAAAAGACTCAACCAGATGCAGAGAGTACAATATCCTGAAGACCAGCTCTAGGCTAGCAAGCATGAAAACATAAACAAGTGTAGTTTACTATGGTGAGGATAACCAGAGGAAAAAATAAGAAACAACAAAACTCCAGCTCAACTTCTAACTAGATTGACCTAATCTGTCCACAATAAGAGCTAGAAGAGGAACACTTCCTTAAAGTATAACTGCTATTCACCTCATGCTCTATTGTTCTACATATTATGTCCAGCTTTCAACACAAAATGACAGAAGAATATACAAATTGTGTCTCAAAATCACATGAATAATATAGAATTGTCTCCATGGTAATCTTATGGTTGGCCAACTGACAAACCTTAAATTTCCTGCCTTTGATGTCCTTATTTTTAGAAAGACTGTAAGGGCAATTGTCCAATCTCTCACATTTGTCTACCTCATCAGCCAGTTAGTACTTATTTATCCTGCACAATAACTATTGGCAACCAACACCAAAAGAGAGAAAGATATGAGGGCACTGATAGAAATTTTGTATTAGAAGTATAGCAACTGGAGTTCAACTCTATTCATTTTGAAGAGATCACTAGGATTAAGAAGACAGAAGTTCATTTTAAGTCAGAGATCTCTTCCAGGTAGAAGTCAGACTGAGCCACCAGGAACATGGTCACTTGACGAAAGTGATAACAGTAAGGCAATGATGATAACATATCAGGTTCTTGAAAGGTCAAACACAGTTTACCAGGAATGGCTGGATGCTATGTTCCATGTGGGATGGCCTTCCGCGACATAAGAAAAAAAAGATCAACTTTAGGATTGTTAACTTCTAGAGTATATTAATGACTTCTGTATCAGAGGCATAGTCCTTTACTCCCCGCCCCCTAGTCAATAATGACCCTATCATGCCATATCTTGTGGCATGATAGATCTGGGCAAGAATAGTGCAGTTAGGAATGTTCAGGCTTGATCAGCAGTTTTATTCTACTCCATTTCCTCAGAGAATGAGATCAGATGACAGACTTCCACGTGAGTTCCCCATCCAATGTGGTCTGTTGCCATAACATAACTATGGTTCACAGCTCCAAAAATAATATCTTTGATTTGTCAATATATTGGTTTCTATAACTGCGGAGACACTGGCAATAAGTCAGTAAAAACATAATTGTTCATCAAAGGAAGCATAGTTAAAAGTGTAGTAACAGCTTTGAATGAAGCAAACACATGCATTTTAAAACTTCTGCATGGCTGTCACTGAGGTTAAATGGCTACAGCAGCCTAATGGACAATAACTTTCAGATTAGTTGAGCCATCAGTGAAACTGGGTTTGTCTTTTATAAGCCTCTATTACCAAGAACCCTTGGAACCAACTTTTCCACATATGAAGGACTAGAAAATAGTATTGTCCATAAAAGGTAGCATTAACACATTCATACAAGCCAAATGTTCAAATACCAGGAGTTTTCTTCTTCTTTTCTTTTTCCTTTTTGGTTCTTGAAACTAATGGCCTGGATGCTGTTCCTTATCTTTTCTGTTCAAGGCTAATTCTGAGCCACAGATCCAATTTCAGCATTTTCAGTAGTAACTAGAGATGAGTCTCGTGTACTTACCTGTCCTGGATCAGCTTCTAATGGAAATCCTCAGATTTGAGCCTCCCAGGTAGCTAGAATTACAAGCATGAGCCATCTGCACCAAGCCACAGTTTTCTTAAAATACCACTGACATTGAGCAAATGAATCTGGTTGGAGAATTTCCATCCAGTTTATTATGGAATTCAAGTTGATGGACAGTCAAAGGGAAGCATTAGGTGGTATTTCAAAACATCAGTAAGTTAGCAGTTCACTTTTGGCAGGAGCTTAGTAATAAATAAAAACTCGATGCTTAGAAAGAGTGGTGATTGTGTACAAAGGCAGGAATTTCAATCTATAAGGAGTTTTTTGAGTGCAGGTTGTTTTCCTTTGATGCAGATGATAATCATCAAAGTAAAGTCACAGAAACTTGCAGTTCAAAGAAGTCATTAGGGTGTTGAAATCCAAAAGCAGAAAGCATCCCATAGTTTTCTGAACAGTTTCTAACATGGTCAGTTAGATTGGATTTCTGTTCAAATACATGAATCTATTGCATAGACAATATAAAGGACTAAATGGATTGCCCAGATAGAGGCACATATTGAGTCTGATAAGCAAGCAGTTCAATAAGTTGTTGAGCTTTATTATGAGAGAGAAATAACACATTTTCTTTGACTTTTGATTCACATGAACATGATACAGAACTCACAAAGGTTTACTTGATCATTCATATAATGCCTTTTTACTTTTTAAAATGCTTTATTATCTTTAAGTACTTGTTTCTATTTTTAAACTGTTATTGTAAAGGGGATATACAGAGGGGTTGCATTGTATAAGTTACCTAAGTGTGCCTTTTTTTTTTAATAATGTCTCCACTTCCCTTGATCTCTCCCAATTTTTCCCTCCTGTCTCCACCTATAAGTTGTATCATTCATTTTTAACACAGTGTCTAGTGAGTACCACTGTTGCATTTGTTCACCCTTTGTCCCACCATTTGTGTGCCTCCCCTTATCTTCCCAAAGACAGATAAATGAATGAACAAGACAAAAGAAAAAGGAAACAAAAACAGCAACAAGAAAAACAACACCCTCTTGTTTCCATTTCTTAGGGTTCATTTTGATAAATGTTGTTTTATATGATCAGATGCACCTAGCTATTGTAACTTTGTGATGCTCTTTAAGAATATCCTCCTTTGGTCTCACTTTGTGCGAAAGCCTAGAGACCAGTTATACATCAGACAAGGGCCTCATATCTAAAATATACTTAGAATAAAGCTCAGAGATAAAAAATTAGACCTTCCCAAAATAAACACTCAAAGAAATAACAACTCAACTAATAAATTGGCTAAAGACTTAAAAAGAGACTTTTCAGAAGAAGTAAGAATAGCCAATAGGCATATGAAAAAATATTGAACATGATTAGGCCATAAAAAATTGACAAACAATACAACATTGGGATCCTAGTTCACCCAGTTAGAATGGTTTTTGTCAACAAAACTAATAATATCAAATGTTGTTGGAGATGTGGCCAAGTACAACTTACGGGAATAGGAAATTGGAGAAGGGGGGAAGGCGGAAGAAATATGAGGGAGGAGGTAAAAAGTTTGATAAGAAATGTACTCATTGCTTTCTGTATGAAACTGTAACTCTGTGCATCACTTTGACAATAAATAAGTCAATTACAAAAACCACTACATTGCAGTTGTGAGTATAAACTTATTGAGCCACTGTGAAAAGAAGCATGGAGTTTCTTAAAATATTAGACATAGAGCTTCCCTATTTCCCAGCAATTTTATTCCTGGGTATTTATTCAATAGACCACAAACAATGGCACACTAAAGCTACCAACCAGCACACCTATGTTCGTTGCATTATTGTTTACCATAGCCAAGGCATGGAATCACCACAGTTGCCCCTCAGTGGATGGATCAAGTGAATATGGATCAAATAAATACCCCCCACACACACACAGAGACAGAGACAGAGACAGAGACAGAGACAGAGAATGGAATTCTACTCATCCACTAGAAAGAATGATATTGTATCATTTGTAAGGAAATGCAAAGAAATGGGAAAATACATTAGTTGAAGTAAGCTAGACCCAAAGAAACATGGATTGCATGGTTTCCCTCATTTCTGGTAATTAGAATGTGCCTATAAATCTACAAGTAAACAACAACATCAAAAACCCCACTGGGTCCATGTTTCTTTGGGTTGGCTCACTTCACTTAGTATAATTTTTTCCAAGTCCTTCCATTTCCTTACAAATGGGGCAATGTCATTTTTTCTGATACGGTCTCCCTCATAGGGAATAATAGCACAGGTTTAGGCTAGTCACAGCAGAGGATCACAAGAGCCCAATATATATACCCTTATGAACACAAAAGATGATGCTAAGTGAAATGAATTCCATGTTATGGAAACGACTGTTATATCACTGTTGTAATTACTTTCAACGTGAGATGTGAAACTGTAGCTTCTATTGTTGATGACCCTTTTGTATCTCCTTTCTGTGGTTGTACCTGCACTATATCTGTATCTTATCTGAGTACAGTGGAAACCGTGTATACAGGTATTAGAACTAGGAAACTGAAAGGGAATACCAAAATCGAGAGACACAGGGTAAAAAAGACAAACGATTACGAAAGAAATACTTGCAAAACTGATTAGTGTAAATCTACTGAACAACTCATGGGGGGAAAGGGAAAGGGTGAGCGGGAGGGGGGAATGAGGGAGGAGGTAACAAACAGTACAAGAAATGTATCCAATGCCTAACGTATGAAACTGTAACCACTCTGTATATCAGTTTGACAATAAAAATTTAAAATTAAAAAAACCCACTGGGGTATTATAAATTACATACGATGCCTTTTTTTCTAAGTGAAAAGAAATCTTCTATTGTTATTTATCACCCAAAATGATAGAAAAGAAAGAGGGACAATTGGTGCCTCTGTGTACAAAAGTCATATAAATGAGAGAGATCCATGGAAAGCTGGCTCTTGGTGCCCACACTCAAGAGGACAAATTTAATTTAATGTACATTGCCAAAAAAATCCATTCTCACATTTGTTTAAAATATGAGAAGGATGGGGAAATGAGGTGAGCTAGAGGATTCTTATCTGCCATTAGTAAAAGGGAAAATAGGATCTGGAAAATATGTACTTTGAAGCCCTAAAATTGGATTAGGAGCAAAGGATAAAACATCATTCCGATTCTTAGATGAAAGGGCAAATAATATATGATCTACTCCAATGTCATAAACATTAATTTCAGTAAACTGAGCTCAGTGAGTATTATGTGCATTAAGAGCTACATTGAGATGTTAATACATGTTTCTTGATATTATAATTATTTGCTCTTCTATGAAAATGTAAAATATATAATCATCTGTTTGTTAATAGGTTAAAGAATCTATATATTCCCAAAGAAATGTTTAAGGAATTACATGAAAGAAGTTACTGTGTTTACTACATACTTTGAAACTCAATATATTTTAAAATAATAATAAATGATTCTAGATTGTTCTATCTACAAAGAATTTCTGAGTTCAGAGCACCTATCAGTGGCGCTCAGCTCACTGTTTACAAAGAATTACCTGAAGAGCGTTAAAATCATGCCAGAATTCACACCTACAAATTGTGACTAAATTGGTCATGGGTGGGGCTCATGCCATGGGGTTTTAAAAAATCTCCACATTATTCCACATTTACATCTAGAGATGAGAACCATTGAACTATGCACTGATGTATGGTTCTGTTTTTTCTGTGAGATTTTTTAAAACAAGACCCTTGGTGTTACTTAACTCTATGAAAAATAAAAATATTTAACACAATTTAAGAATTTTATCATTTGGGCATTAAATTCAAAAATGAAAGATGAGACTCAATGTATGTCATTAATTTATTTCAGCAGTTCTTACTTGGGAGGGGATGGAGGTGGCAAATAGGAAACATCTGGGTCATTCTTTTTTCATTTAAAATAGCTATGCTCCCCGTAGGAGATTCTATTTGGAAAGGCATGTGAGAGGGAGAGGGAGAAATACACAGTTTTTAACAGTTCCCCAGATAATTCTGATCCCCACCATTGCTACAACTATTCCATATTTTTGAAAAGCCATTGATTTATGTAATTTCTTCTAACTTACCAAAGGCATTAGGTAGACAATACAGTGACCAGGAGTGAAGCTACAAGATTTTACCCTCTTGTTATATGATCAGGTTAGTCATTCAAAAAGCCTGAGAAAGGAACCTTATTACTTGAGAAAAACTTCAGAAATTAAAGTGGTTTAAATAAATAAATACTCAAAAGTTTTCTTTATATATATATGTATGGTATACATATATATGCATACATATATCTACATATATGTACACATATATAATATATGTACATATGTACATATATAATATATATATTACCCATATATGTATATATACACATGGACATATATATAATATACAAGAACTCTCTCTATATATACTTAATATAGAGAGAGTAGAAAAATAGCAATTATTGATATGTGTCCTTGGAGATGAAATTGATACAATGTATAAGAATGTCCATATTAGTAGATATACAGCAATATGAATTCAAATAAAAATTTCTAGTAAATTATTGTTGCATTACTTTTAAAGTTAAAAATAAAAACACTCCAACTTTCTTCCTACAGTTACACTATCTGTATGCCTTTCATGAAGGGAGAAGTAGGAGGTACCTCTGTTAGAGTCAGAAGCCAAAAATCTCAAGCTTCATCCCAAATCAACATAATGTGACTCTGTGGTTTAACATGCCCAAGGGATTTGCATACACATTAAAATTTAAAATATACAGCTTTCGTTTACTGTTTTTATCCCCTTCCTAAAATATTTTTATTTTTATTTTATTGTCAAATTGATATAGAGAGAGGTTACAGTTTCAAACAGTACAAGAAATGTACCCAAGGCCTAATGTATGAAACAGCCCACTGTTTTTTAAACAATTAGCTAATCTATTGCTCAGAAACAAGCTATAGCATTTCTGAATATCTGTAAAGCCAACAGTGCAAACAAATGAAAAACAAATCAACTTAACTGAATACCTCAAAAAGACAAAAATAAGAACCTTAAAATTATTAGTTCTCACCCTGAATCACTGAACAATATCCTTTCAACATAACCTGGTGGGAATTTTGTCTTTTTCTCCAAATAGAGTCAATAGATGAGAGAGCAGAAGAGAAGCTTGCTGGTAGTGTTGACAGTAGTGATATTATGTGTTTGGTTACTGTTCTTTTTAATCTCAGTTTTCCATTTCTATTTCAAAAAGTGAACACAACAGGCTGTAATTTGCTAACAAGCAAAAGTGCAAACTGCTTGGAGACAAACAATAAGTAAAAAAGAACAAAATGCATAGTTTCCACTTGTCCTTTTACTTTAAATCAAGGCTATATATTTCTATTTGTCCAAATATGGAGCATTAAGAAAGGCAGGTAAGGGTCCAAAATTAAGTGCGCCACTCTAAATAAACAAATAGCCTTTTATTTTCCAAAATGATAATGAAAATGTGTTAATGATTTTCAAAAGCTTTAATTTAAGTAACAGTGAAGAAACAGGAAAATATTAAAGTATCTTAAAAAAAACACACACACACAACTACAAAACTTACTGTTTCCCACTGGCCCAGCTGAATGCGTCATCACATGAACTTTCCAGTGTTAACTACTATGTCTGTATCCTCTTCTATCACTGCCCAGTGATCTAAATGTGAAAATGTGTTCATGCTATTTTTTCTCACCCATTTCGATGATGAATATCATGAGGCTATAACTGTAGACTTTATGTTGATCTGTACAGTAAGTTGAACTATCATTATCAAGGGCCAAAACATTTCCACAAGAAAGCAGTAGGAGGATATTTTTCCCTTTTATTAACATGGACAGCACAGAACTTTAAATTTTCCAATTTAAATTATTTAGGTTTGGATGGAAAATTTTATCACTAATAAACACCATACCTTAGAGTAACATGTTAAATACACTTTGAGTAGAAACCTTGAAAATCTCTGCCAATATGTGAACCATGCATGATGTAAAGGGCCAAGGTCTAATAAATACCATATATTATAAAGAGGCACAGTCTAGATTTGCCTGACGTGCACAGCAACAGGTCTGCTCTCTGAAAGTAACGCCTTCTGCCAAAACTCATAATAGGAGATGCTGATGTTTGGCAACATGCCATTATGGTAGATTCTACTGTTTTAGTTCTATAATGGCTTTAGTTCAATCTCCTAACATTCATAAAGAAAGAACTAGAAAAAATGGGAACTAGTAGAAATTACAATATTATGTTTAGACAAATCACATTTTTATCTATTGTTTTATTTCATTTTGTTTGTGATCACCTCCCTTTCTTTTCAGTGAGGTTTTTTCATTTTATGAGTCTATGTGTAAGAAAAACAGCTTGACTTTCACTGGGCCTTATGTTAATGATTCTATTTTTTCTAAGCATGTTTCAGTCTTATTGTGACTTCATGGCCTTATCAATGGTAGGAGAGATAGAAGTCTATGAAATGTGACTCTTGGGAAATGGCAGGGAGCTGAAATAACTGTTACCATTACAAAAGGAAATTTAAATGGAAATTTGCATCTAAAAGAAAACAAATTATGTTAAAAGTCAAATTTATCCTACTCAAAAATGTTGCCGTTAAATTGTCAAGTTTAGACTGCAGTTAAAATTATAAATACAACTGGATTTGTCATAGCTAGAATCTGGAACCAACCCAGATGCCCCTCAGTAGACGCATGGATCAGGAAAATGTGGTACAAATACACAATGGAATTTTATGCCTCTATCAGAAAGAATGACATTGCCCCATTTGTAAGAAAATGGAAGGACTTGGAAAAAGTTATACTAAGTGAAGTGAGCCAGACCCAAAGAAACATGGACTCTATGGTCTCCCTTATTGGGAATCATTAGTACAGGTTTAGGCAAGTCATAGCAGAGGATCACAGGAGCCCAATAGCTATACCCTTATGAACACATAAGATAATGCTAAGTGAAATGAACTCCATGTTATGGAAACGATTGTTATATCACAGTTGTAACTACTTTCAATGTCCCATGTGTACCTGTAGCTTCTATTATTGATGATGTTCTTGTATCACCTTCCTGTGGTTGTACCTACACTATCTCTGTAATCTTACCTGAGTATATTGGAAACCGTGTATACTGGTATTAGAACTAGGGAATTGAAAGGGAATACCAAAATTGAGAGACACAGGGTAAAAAAAAGACAAAAAACTACAAAAGCAATACTTGCAAAACGGTTTGGTGTATGTGAACTGAACACCTCAAGGGGGGAAAGGGAAAGGGGGAGGAGGGAGGGGAGTATGAGGGACAAGGTAACAAACAGTACAATAAATGTATCCAATGCCTAACATATGAAACCATAACCTCTCTACACATCGGTTTGATAATAAAAATTTGAAAAAATAAATAAATAAATATATACATCTGGAGAGGACAAAGTGTTTCTAAGGATGTCTACACGGTGTATTATACCTACTATTGATCAAATAAATAAATAAATCATTGTAAACTTCAGTGTTCCATCACTTTGCATTGGATTAGAGATTAGACATCTTTAAAAAGATGTTAACTTACCACTTACATGTCCAATTGCATTGATTATCAAAGTTAAATTACAATTTGGTGGAAATATCTCACTTTTATTATATATTTTTGATACCTTATGACACATAGAACTGCATGCTGCTTATAATATTTCCCTCTTTGCAAATTCTTAAACCCATGGCTTCCTGGTTTTATATTTCAGTGCTATTCATCAAGTATTTTGAAAAGCATCTCTACTTTTCTTTTAGGCCTAACTTGGAGAAGATGGCCAAAAAGCCTTCAAATTTATGGCTTCAGCCTCTCTTCTCTTCTGAGCTTGAATCTTAGCAAGCCAAAAGTTCAATTACCTTACTGACAATGTCTCATTAGCTAATAAATAACACTGAAGGACTGACCCCCAACCTATGATCCCAGGTGAATATGAACATCAGGCAACATAGCAGGTGTTCCCTGATGTTCTTGACTAAAAGTGAAGCATTCTGATCTAGGCTTGGCCAAATGTTTCTGTCACCCCAGATGGAACACTCCATTGTGAGCCTAACCAAAATTTCCCACCCCTAGCCCCTAAGTGACTGCAGCCTGATTTGTATTTGTTTCCTTGTTAAGACCCATAAAAGCCTGACCCCCACTTTCACTTCCTGGCACAACCTCCATCCTCCACCCCCCAAAATTGATTGCCCCTCACTGTTGTATCTCAATAAACAGTCCTAGCCTACTGAGATCGAATCTAGCCTGTTCCTTTCTCCTCCATTTTCCTAACAAACATCATTTGTTTAGGAAAACAGTAAGAACTAATGCTGTTGTTCTCTCCTAAAGTAATACCATCCTATATTTGTCCCATTTAAAAGCCTAGGAAATAGGTTTGGTTTCTGTTTTTCCCTTTCCCCATCTTAGTCTTTTGGATAAGCTTTCAACAATTACAATGATTCAAAAGTCTATGACATATCTTACCTCTCTACATTTCTCTCAGTTTCTATGTCTGGTTCTAAACATTCATCAACTTGTTGCTCAATTACTACAGGTTCTGTAATGCCCATCTGTCCACTCTTCTCTTCCAGTTCCATGGCTTCTCACTGAACTTGAGCCTATTACACTCATGTTGTCTGTCTCTGGAATACTTACCTATTACTGTCTGAGGCGACTCTTCTACTTCTCCCTAGTTGATAGCCTCACTGGCTTTTTGTCATGTCACACATGTCAAACAACTTCCTTTCACAAGTTCTCCCATTTATTTTTCTCTGTCTGCATTGTTGTTTGCCCCCCCCCCCCCAACATACACACTGTTCTTGCCTTGGCTCTTCACACCTCAGTTTTCAAATAACACTAGTGACTCCTTTAGCCACTTTGTAGTAGAACTTGGTTAAAAACCAACACAAATACTCTCCATTGTATTTCCTAGAGATGTGTTTCATAATACCTACTACAACTGATGAGTATATATTCCCATTTTTCTTCTCTTCCCCTTCATTCCTTTCATTTTTCTTCCCATCCCTTCCTTTTCTTTTTATTCTCTCTTTCCTTTCTGCTTAAATCAAATGGGAAGCTTGTTTGTGTTGTCTGCTAAGTATTCCTTGCATATTGCTGACGTTCAATAAATAACTGTCAAAAAATGAGGTCATGAAAGAGTGTTCCTCAATAACAATTTATTTAAAGTTCACAATAAAATAATTATCAACATCTCAAAAAGGTAGCTGGGCTGATAGCTTTCCTTGTCACATTGTGTCATGTCTAAAACTTGTATATTTTGTGAACTTGCAAGGGACATGCTACAATCTGTATGTGTATTTTTCCCCAAATTAATGTTGAAACTTACAGCTTGTTGTGGAATCATTAAGATATGATACCTTTGGGAAAATAATTAAGCCATTTAATGAAAAAATTAATGTCCTTATGAAAGAGCCTGAAGAAAGAGCAGCTCCTCTCTCTGTCCCTGCTACATTCTAGACCTGAGGTTAAAGCATTAATCTATGATAAATACAGCAACAAAACTTTCTGTTGGAAAAGGATGCAAGCTCCTCATAAATTCTAATGTTATCACCTTGATCTTAAACTACTCAGCTTTGAACTCTATGATTTAGTTCATTTAAAAATTAACCAGCCTAAGATATTACATTACTGCTGCAGAAATGGACTACTCTCTCTTTGGGATAAATGTTGATGAGAATGGTCAAGAGTGATTCTTTACAATTTTATGTTTCATAATAAATCTTATGGTATATAATTAAATCTTAAATCTCATAGTTTGTAAGAGTTTAGTTCAGGTTGGCTATGACTCAAAATTAAATCACATGGTAGCAATTGTTATCATTTTCTTTTGTTGAACTCAAATAGTGAGGTTAACTATGTAGAGGACAATTCAGAAAATGAGAAATTTGCTATAAAAAGCTATGAGATTCAGGCTTGCATTTCTCCTCCTCTCACATCTCTGTTTCACTTTATTTCCTTCAGATCCTTGCAAGTGTCTGATATTCTGAGCATTCTCAGTGCTCTCTCCAGCAGATGTTAGCATGCATATGCTAATTCAACACACTTCCTTCCTACTCTTTCCTAAATTCATAACATCTTCAGTGTTTTCTAAACAAAAACACGTCAGCTATCCAGATCACAAATACTGATTGGCACTTGGCAAAAACTTAGCTTCAGGGGAATTATCCTTTTGTTTTATTCTTTGAAAAGTTTTGAATTTCTTTTGAAATGAATGAAGTTCTGGTCTTCAGCTTTACCAGGAGTTTTCATGCTAAGTGTGTGGATGTCAGAAAAGCAAAGATTTATATCTGATAAACAAATCAAAACAGTGTGTATTTTACATAATTATTTAAAACTATTCATAAATGTGGAGAATGGTTTGTGTGATAAAGAATACACTCAAGCAAGTAAATAAAAGAATAGGAAACTATGGCATAAAAAAACTATTTTTTTAAACATTTCTCCTCATAATCACCCATTCCCTCCAGAAGTGTTAGTATCATTTCCCTTTCCATGTCCTAGATTTCTCCATTTTTTACTCATTTTCCAATTCAAAATTTATTGAGTATCAATTCTATACATGTTGGAAAATACAAAAGTTAAGAATATGTTATTTTTAAGGAACTATATTAATTAGCCATAGAGACTGTATACTCATCTTCACAAACTTCTGTAGCATCATGCCATTCGGTAGGTTAGGAAGTCTAAGATCCATCTCTGGCAGGAGTTGATCAGGCTTTATATGAGAGAGATGGGGGGAGGCACAGATAGAGACAGAGAGGCAGAGAAAGCTCTTTAACAATGCCTTCTAACCTTAACTAACTCTTTAAAATCTTTGCTCCAAATACAGCCACATTTCAACCACAGCTTCAACATAAATGGATGGGAGAGGAAGTACATTCAGTCCATAAGAACAGTTCCAAGTAAAAACAAGGTAATTCGAAGATGTGAAAACAAAATTATTTCAGTTAGATTTTTACAAAGAGAAAGATTAGATGCATATTTGATATTGGGAAACACAAGGCACAGAATGAGTAAAGCCCAAGGTATAAACTCATGAGAAATTATTTTTATAAATAAATAAGGCAGTAGTATAGTAATGGTGGAAACAGAGGGCTTGGAAAGGAATTGCTACTCAATTCTTATCACAATTTTAGTAAGTATTTTCAAAGATTGAACTTTTACAGAGTCTTGGTATTGAAAGCATTAGAAGAGGTTATTTGATCAATCAATTACTCATTTACTACTGAATTGTTGTTTGTTGCTTCCCTTAGGAAGTACTTTATATATCACAATAGCATTTTTTAAAAGTCTCATGAGGTACATATTAATAGTAAGGTTGAGGAACTTGTATCATAGAGCACTTAAGGAACTAACTAATGACCAAAGAGCAAGTAAAAGGCTTATTTCTGTTTAAAATCCTCTATCTACGGTTACAGCATAGCTATCTCAGGAAAATGTTGTCCAGAGCCATTCTTGGCCAGAAATCAATCTTATGACTACAAACTAGTAGGCACATGGACTGTGGGTCCAAATTTCTACCAAAGCTGATTCTCCACCAATTCATACATAATTTGTTTACTGAATAAGGTTTGATCTACCTTGCTGGTCTTGAAGCCCTGCTTCTTCTTCACAGATGTGACTCTGACCTACATAATTCCAACTCAAATTTTGGGATTTCCTTTAACTCATTTTAATGATGTAGGAAACAATGCCATACAATTTATCTCACGTTACAAAGAAATTCTCTACCACACTCACCTAAGATAATCCTATTAAAAACTGATAACTGGCCAAACTAAGTCTGGGTTGCCACATCTCCTGAGGGGCCAGGATTTAATCCTGACGAGTTAATTTCTATCATTCATTACTTCCCTAGGACTGCTAATAAGTAGTCTATTGTGAATTATACTTTATATTACATAATAAACTTAAGGTTAGTAGTCAGGGAATGTACAGTGTGATCCTTTCCAAGAAATGGAATGATAGGCATGTTTCTGTAATTATGTTTGTATAAAACAAAGGTAATATTTTACACCATAGAACCCAACCATTAATTGTATTTTTCTAAAAAAAAAAAAAGCATTCTCATCAGAATATTCTCTTGTTATAGTAGAGGGCAGACTGCAAAGACAGATGATTGAAAGATGTGGAAAATAGTGTGGGAAAATAATGTAACTCAGCAAAAGAGTAAGCGATTTTTTTTTGTTTCTCTAGGACCTTATGCAAGCAAATTTTCTTATCAGTTTACTTAAATACAAAGTGAAAATAGCAACCATTTTATATGTTTTCTGTGAGCATGAAATGAGGTAATTCTTATGAAATACCATGTATAATTCCCAGAACATGATGTCTAAGTAAATCTCAAACATTATGCCATTATCTCCATCATCATTATTACTACTTTTTTATTAAGTAAACCTTTACTCCATGAAAAGAGAAGCTATTTCTCAATGCTAAGACCTACCATCTGGCAATTTCAAGACCAGTTGGAAAGGAAACAACTTTCAATATAGATGGTAATCATTAAATTCCACTTTGAAAAATTCTAAGTGGAGATATGAAGAATTTTCTGCTCATTTGAAAAAATAAAAGAAAAATATGACACTCTAGCTGACAACCTCATAAATAACATTATAAAAGTGTTTCTCAGAAGCACTAACTAACTTTAGGAAGTGGGGTGGATAAATTGTAATTGAATTCAAATTTATCTTAGCTGTTTTTTTTAACCTAAAAAGTTGTCAGAGAAAGTTACATGAGATTCGTTTAACTATAGGTGACAATTTCTAATCACTCATGGAGTCCAGAATTCTGCTCGCTATATTCCCAATGTCAGGTAAATGAAAGGGCTTTCAAATCGAGTCAATAACTTAGCTATTGGTAGAAACAATAATCAAGGATTGGTTGCACACACACACGTGCGTGCACATGCGCAAATGCACATACAAACTATTTCTGATTCAGGAAGAAATCAAAGATTGGCCTGGGGATATGGCCTAGTGGCAAGAGTGCCTGCCTCATATACATGAGGCCCTGGGTTCGATTCCCCAGCACCACATATACAGAAAATGGCCAGAAGTGTCTCTGTGGCTCAAGTGGCAGAGTGCTAGCCTTGAGCAAAAGGAAGCCAGGGACAGTGCTAAGGCCCTGAGTTCACGGCCTAGGACTGGCCAAAAAAAAAAAAAAAAAGAAATCAAAGATTACATCTTCCCTCAGAGAAAATGGAAATAAAAAGAGCATGTCAGTAAAAATCATGGTATATAATTTAATAAGAGTTCAACAGCCCTATAAAATTAAGATATAAAATATTTCTCAAGTGAAACTTGATAGTATTTAACCATCTAGAATTTAAAAAGGAACCAAATAGAGTTTGAAAAGGATCAATATCCTTCTTCAGAGATTGTTTTTGAACGGTCTCAAGAAGGTCTCTAAGGAAGAGATCAATATTTTCCTCCAGTAACTATGATGGACATACTGGGATATCCATGTCCACTTGACCTGTTAAGCAAATTTTTTTTAAAAGATTAAATTGAATGGTTTAAACAGCTAACATTTTTTTCTCCCGATTTTGAAAGAGAAGTTCAAGATTAAGGATCTCTAAGATACAGTGGCTTGTAAGGATACACTCACTGTCTGGATTGTAAATATGGGCTTCTCTTTGTATTATCATATGGTGCAGAACAGATACATGGAACAAGCTCTCCATATCCATTTTGTGAGGATACTGATTACATGAATGAAAGCCCTACCCTTATGTCTTAAGTCTCTCTACAGGATTTAACTCAAAATATTACCACATTGGTAATATTGGCCTCCACATAAGATTTTGGGAAAGACGTCATTTAGTGTATAGCACAGAAAAAAGTTCTCAAGTAAATCTGTCCAATTAATATCATAACATTTGAGGATCCTTTATCGCATGTCTTTTTGGTCCTGTCTTTGGCATAAATCTCTTCTGGTGTAATGCAAAAATATTTTCTGAATATTTTGGTATCACACCCCACATTTGATCACAATAAAAATCTAATTTTACATCACAGACATGTATTTCAACTACAGCAGCAAATTGTAAACATTACCATGATTCTGAATCTTTATATCACTCATTTATTTCCAGCTGGTTACACACTACCTTATATTATTATTTTATTTTCATAAGTTAGTATCTCTTTTAATCTGTAAGATAATAAACTCAATGGAGGCAAGTTTTGAACATTATGAATCATTTGTATTGCCTCCAGAGCCTATCATTGTTGAATTCATATTAACTTGATAAGCACTGTTTGAACAAGCATTATTAAAGGCAGGAATAGCAATAACAAAAATATAAGCATTTTAATATTATAGGGAAAATCAGAAAATTTCAGGGTAAGATGATAGATTAGAAACTTCTTCCATGTGCTGTTATAAATGAAGTACCAGGGTAGGAAAAGGCAAATGACATTCTGAGGAGAGAAAGAGCATTGGGAATCATGAAAGAAATGGCTGGATAGCTGAAAGCATAGAAAAACAGAAAGGCTATGCAGAGAAAAAGTAGGAAGCTTAACTATAGCTCCAACGCTATTTCTTGGGGAAGAATAGGAGAAGAGAGCTGAACCCACAAGCACACTTAGCAATAAGTTTCCCATTAAGAAAACTTCCAAACAAGACAGATATCCATACCAGATGCACAAATCATAAACTTAGAAACACAAGAAGCATGTCAAACAATGGAACATGACAACTCCAAAAATTTTCTCTTCAATAATTAAATCTAAATATATAGAAATGTTTAAAATAACAAAGAATTCAAAAGTCAGTGTCTTTGAAGAGGATTCAAAGAAAATTATGAAGCCAATGAGAAGCAAATAAGATGGTAGATTAGAAGGATGAACTCAATTCAAGAAATGGATAAGAAATTCAAAAACTTAAATGAAAAATTCAAAAATACCTACAGTAAATAAACCACAAGTAAATTTTTAAAAATTATGAATTTGGGGAATGAAAAATTCAATGAATTAAACGGAAAATATCACCAATAGTGTAGATCAGCAGTAAAAAAAATCAGAATTGAAGATTAGATTGAGGAATTCAATTCAGATTTCAATTATAAAGAAAATAAGACGATGACATCTAATATATCTGGAACATCATTAAGAGCGTCACTGAACAAATCTGTAACATAGCAGATGGATCCTAAAGACATAGAAAATGTATCCAATGAAATTGTCTCAGAAAATTTCTAAAGGGTAAGGAAAACTATTGATATCCAAATACATGAAGACACTAGGCATGTAAACCCCAAATAGATGTGACCCAGAAAGAATATTTCCACATTACACTGTAGTTAAAATGCCAAGGATAAAGGACACAGAAACAAAGGTTGAAAACTGTGTGACAGAATTGTGGCATTACTTGAAAGGACAAACTTATCAAAATAACAGCAGACCTCTCAGCAGAAACCCGAAAGTCCAAAATAATCTGGATCAATGTATTTTAAATCCTGAAACAGCATAACTGCTAAGCAAGGCTACTATATCCAGCAAAGTTATCCTAAAGGAATTATAAAAGCTTTCCATAATAAGCATGAGCTAACATAATTCATAACTACAAAGCCAACATTTCTGAAGATATTACTGTAATACCACACAGAGAAGAGAAATTATAAACACAGTGAGCACTTGGGAAGGAATAAATCTCACTAGGAGAATACATAAACAAATTATATGCTGGACAATAATCAACAGTATTGTCTGTAAATCAATCAACCTCTAAGTTGTAGAAAGGACAAGTTAGTACATGACTCTCTATTACCCTAAATAAAACATTCTTAACTCTCCAGTTTAGAGATAGACAAGCTAAATGGAATTAAAAATGGACCTATTTTTTATCTACAAGGAACTACCACACTGGCACATTCAAACTAAAAGTGTAGAGACACACAATGATATCTTAAGCAAATTGAATAAAAAACATGAAAGAGCAGTTACACTCATATTTTTAAAAAGTGACTTAAAGCCATAATTAGTCAGAAAAGATTGGCGTCATTATGCAGTAATAATAAGAACTGATCCATCAAGCAGATAAAATAATAAATATATGTGTAGATATATCTAAATGCATAAATCATCCAGATAAGACTAGAGTTAAACTATACCATAAGCAAAGGGATTTAGTGGGCATCTACAGGTATTTCACTGTAAACTGTAGAATAAACATTCTTCCTAGCAAATCCTGGAACTTGTGCCAAATAGATCACATTTTATGCTATAAAAGTCTTAACAAATACAAAAAATAATATGTTTTATTCTATCATATTATGAAAGAATATAATTAGAAATCAGTATCAAGAAGAAGAACAGAAACTTTACAAACACATGGAGATATAACAATGAACTTTTGAATGACCAGTGAGTCATGGAAGGTATCAAGGAGGAAATGTTAAGAAGTCTTAAAATTTTAAAAAATCAAATCAAATCACAGTTTATCAGAATTTTTACAATACAGCTAAAGGCCTTCTAAGAGGGAAATCTATAGCACAAAGTGTTTATCTTTAAAAAAAAAAAAAGGAGAGCGATCACAAATAAATAACATAGATATACCCTCAAGTTCTTAAAAAGTAATAAGGACAAGTCCAGACCCTAAAAATAATACCTAAGGAGAAATAATATAGATTAGGACATGCTATTTTTAAAAGGAGACTAAAAGAAAGTCATATGGAAGATCAATGAGATGAAGAGTTGGTTTTTTGAAAAGATAAGTAAAATTGACAAACTCTCAGCCAAACTAAATGAAAAAGGGTTAAGACTCAAATTTGCATTATTAGGAGATGAAAAGGGGAATATTAGAGAAGATATCCCTGAAGTGCAAAGGAAGATTATAAAATATTTTGAAAACTTCTGCTCCCATAAATTGGAAAATGTAGAAAAAATATATACATTATATACATATATTATTATAGCATATACATATATAATATCTTACTATCTATAATATTTATCCTACTATATATAACGTACTAGCATGTATTATATATTGTATTATATTATATTTATATATAATATCCTACTAAAGCTAAATCAAGGAGATATAAACAAATTAAACAGATTTATAACAAGCAAGGACATTCACATTGTAATCAAGAATTTCCTAACAATGAAAAACCCAGGACTGGATGGATTCAGTTCTGAACCCTTTCAGATATTAAAGAGAAAGAATAGTAACACTTTTCAATCTGTTCCTTAAAATAGAAAACAAGGAGATCTGGGTTTTGGTGGTTTACACTGTAATCCTAGCTGCTCGGGAGCCTGAGATCTGAGGATTGTTGTTCAAATCCAGCCTGAATGGTAAAGTCCTGAAACTCATATTCCAATTAAGGACAAAAAAGCTGAAAGTATAGCTGTGCCAAGTGGTAGAGTGGGAGCCTTGGGGTAATAATGTCAGAGGCAGTGCCCAGGCTCTGAGTTTACCATAGTACTGGCACACAACAAACACATGTACACATATACATATGTCCATATACATATGTCCACACACATAAATGTCTACACATACACGTGCAAAAGAATCCTTCCAAATTTTTTCTATGAAGCCAACATTCCCTGATGCCACAAAACAGTTAAGGACACAACAAATAAAGAAAAGTATATATCAATTTCTTCGATGAAAATAGATGCCTTTCGTCTCCCTAGATTCAAAGAAAACTCAATAGGAACAGAGCTCACAGGTACGCCAATTCAAAGCAATAAACAAGTAAATAAAAATACTAAACCCCAAACATACTTCATTTCTTGTACAAATTCAACTCTTTCTTTACCAAATCACCAGAAGCAAGCTCTGTAGACCTTATGAACACAATGCCCATCGTAAGGACTTTAAATAGTACCCTGCAGAAGATTTTGTGAGTACATGGGGAGAAAATCTTCAGATCATCAATGAGAGACTAGCCTTAATTAAAAGAAAATATGAAAGGATGCAGGGAAAGAGGGAGGAAGAGAAATAGAGAAGGAGAGGGACAAGAAGGCTTGAATTAACAGAGACAGGGAAGAGAAGAAAACAAAAGGATGTTACTATAAGAGATTATAGTAACAAAAAAAATAGATTTCGAGAAAAGTGGAAAAACTACCATGTTCCACTATTAAAATCTAGAGAACCAGAGAGGGCAATTCTACTGCATGCTTTATTAAACTGACTTCTCCATTTCTCCCCAGGCTGAACTGCACAGAGGAAATTCATTAGCTCCATTTAAATGCACACCCCAGAGCCCACCTTCAGTTTCCAGTGGAGCACAACACATTTCACGTTGGCTAAACCACTATGACTCTAGAGAATGAATTTTTTTTCAAACTTAAATCAACCTTCATGGAACAGTTTGTATTCTTATGCTTTTTTCATTATAAGTGAAGAACTACTCTATAGACAAGGACTGTAGAAAGTCATTATACTAAATAATTCATAGTTAGAGAATTTTTTGTAATGAGATCAGCAAGGCACTAATACTCCAGGCCATTGGCCTGGGCTTAGAAATAATGTTTGTGTTGCAAACTTTTTCCTGTATTGTTCTTGTTAAAGTGGAATTTAACTGTGCAAATAACCTTAGAAACATTATGAACCACCAATGGATATGAGTAACGCGTTACTCAGACTTTTTAAGAATCCATTTTTAACTATTTATACATTACCCCTAACATACAATAAATAATCGTGTTCTTTTCTTTTCTTTCTTATTTATTGTCAAAGTGATGTACAGAGAGGTTACAGTTTCATACATTAGGCATTGGAAACATTTCTTGTACTGTTTGTTACCTCCTCCCTCATGTTCTTTTTTTATAGCTTTTTTTCTCCTCTTAGATCTTCCAATAATGTCTATTTCAGATTCTAAACCCCTACCTCTTCCTTAAGTAGTGTTGATCATGTTTCCTTAAACCTTCTATTCTTTTGGAAACACAGGGAAGACATTTCCCATTCTCATGAATTTAAAGACTGATAGCTTCCAAAATTATATTTCTAGGCCATTTACCAGACTTCATGTGTATATGATCATTTTCTTCTGGTTGTCCTGTGTAGGTAAACTATAATCAAATTCACAAAGTATAATTTTTCATACCACCCCAAGCACATGTCCATCTTGTCTTGTAACTATTAACTCAAACAATGACACCATGTTCATCTACTCAGCCAGGTTAGATGCACCTCACCTCCTCATCCTTTATGAAAATTATCCTCACTGGAGACACTTTATTAAGAAGAAGAGAGCAATGCCCAAACAGTCCTGGGGCCGAGGTTAGATAGGAGATAATGGTGATCAGCAGCTTTATTAAGACATCCTTCCCCACATCATATTAGCATCTAGAATATAGACAAGGGGGAGGATTCTTATATGAAAGAGCGACACACCTATTCCTGATATTTTTCTTGGGATTCCTGAAAAACTGTCAGAAAAATTGTTGCGTTTGGTCATGTAAGTTTACATGGGCTTACACCATTGATTATTATTTCAACAAAGAATAAGACATCTTCCCATTGCTAAGCATAAGAAAAATAAATATTACCAATATGAAAAAGAGGTGCCTTTTACCTACGAAAAATGAAATTGTAGAAGCTGTTTAAAATGGAAAGATAACATTAACAACTAGTACAGTTTTCAAATTGCACATTTGATTTTAATAAAAATTGTATTTTTCATATATTTTTGATTTATTTATTGTCCAAGTGATGTACAGAGGAGTTACAGTTTCATATGTAAAGCAGTGAGTACGTTTCTTATCAAACTTGTTACTTCCTCCCTCATTTTTTCCACATTCTTCCTTTCCCAATTTCCTTCCCCTGCCCCAGAGTTGCACAGTTGGTTTACAGCATACTGTCTTGTAAGTATTGCTGTTGCATTGGTTTGATTTTTACCCTTTTTCTCACCATTTTGATGGTTTTCTTTCCTTCTTAGTTCCGGTAAACATATATACAATACCCAGGGTACCCAAACAAGTTACAGTAACATCAGGGATAAAACCATGGAGAAGAAAGACAAAAGAAAAAGGCATAACTTCACATAGTACATTGAAAGTAACAACAACAATGATAAACCACTTATTTCTATAACTTGGGATTTATTTTGCTTAGTGTCTTCTTATGTGTTCTTATTTACTAGCTATTGAGTTATTGAGTTCTTCTGCTAGGACTATCCTAGACATGTTCTAATTATTACCCATGAGCGAAACCATAGGCATCCATGGTCATACTTGTTAAGTCTGAATATATGCCAAAGAATTATTATAATTGATATATAGAGACAAATTCAAAGAAGCAAGTCACAAAAATGATTATGCTTACAAATGTAGAATTTATTTCCAGAAATGAGTGAAAGTATTGCCTAAGTATCTTGTCTATAACATCATAGAAGTAATAGACCACCTAGAGGAACTTCAGTGCCACAGGAAAGGTCACATGAACAAGTAGAAATCATGGCAGGCCCTTAATGTTCATGAGTATGTAAAATGTCTACAAATTGAGCATCGGTTTAGAAACACTGCGAAAGAGGGGACTGACAGTGAATTAGCTTCCTTGATATCTAGCTGATAGTTAGAGCACAATCATATCCATCAATAAAGACATAGAGAAGTTTAGGTGCCCTGAAGTGATCTACCCAACACACACACACACACACACACACACACACACACACACACACACACACACGAAGACAGAAAGAAAGAAAGAAAGAAAGAAAGAAAGAAAGAAAGAAAGAAAGAAAGAAAGAAAGAAAGAAAGAAAGAAAGTAGGGAAGCAGGGGGGAAAGGATGGGAGAAGGAAGGATGGGAGGGAGGGAGGGAGGAAGGGAGGAAAAAAGAGCCAGGTGCCTGTGGCTCACATCTGTAACCCTACCTACTCAGAAGGCTGAGATCTGAGGACTGCAGTTCAAAGACAGCCAGGGCAGTAAAGTCCATGAGATTATTATCTCCAATTATCCACCAGAAAACTGGAAGTGGCACTGTGGCTCTAAGTGGTAGAGTGCTGGCCTTGAGCTGAAGAACTCAGCCCTACGAATGACAAAAAAGAAAGAAAAAGAGGGAGAGAGGAGAGAGAGAGAGAGAGAGAGAGGAGAGAGAGAAGTAAAGAAAGAAAAAGAAAGAAAGAAAACATCAACAATTATTTTGATACCATAGTATAGATAGAGAAATCTTTAGAGACCAATCTATATTAGTTTATGCTAGGAGCAGACAGCTTGTATCCTGTGCACTGAAAACACACCGTAAGTACAGGCACCATATCATTCAGTACATATGCTACACATGGAAGAGAATTTCTTTAAGGCATGCAAATTTGCAAGCAATGTGAAAATTCATTAGTGGTCATTTTTAGTGAAAAATATGAGTTATTTGTCTAAATTTTTTCAAAGATGTCCAAGCCATCATTTATATCAGAATCAGGAATCCCTAAAATGAAGACTCTCACTTCTCTACAGGCACCTGTCAGGGAGGCAGGATCAGAGGAATTCAACCCCCTTGTGGTTTTGGTAAGAGTTATTCATTTCACAGCCAAAATTTATGAAATAGTAAGGCAAATAACAAGGCAAATTAAAAACGTTTTCTTCGTTGTTGCAATTCTGACTCCATAAAGCATGTCCGCAATTATCAATCTCTAGTTCTTTCCATCTTTAGTGTAACAACTTTTCCACAGCCCCCAAAATAACACCAACAACAACCCCCCCACCACAACTGACATAGTCTGACAGATATAGGAAAGTGTTCTAGCAAAAGGGTTTACTTCTTTTTTCCATTATGTAAGCATCAGCTATCAACCACTTTGAGATACCCAATATGCTTTTTTTTCTTATACAGTTATATATTTTTCAGACTAAAAAAACCATGTCTACAATTTTGGCCCTAGAGACCAGAGAGCTGGCAGTACTGCACATGACAGCATTTCTTGGCTGTGACACTCACATGTGACTCATATATTTTTCCTTTCCCTGGGCTTAACGGAAACCTTGAAGCCAGAGTCACAATACAGTAAATGCTGTTAGTAAGCCCTCCCTCCTACCCTGTTAATATTCTGCCTAAAATTTATTTATTTCTATTCCTGCTTCTTATCCCCTTTCCTTTTATCTTTTGTGATTACCTGGAGAATTATTTCCCCCAATTCTAGCATAGCAGCTGCTGCTATAAAAGTCTACTGAATTTTATCCCTGTGACAAAGAATCTTACACTGTCATAAAGATACCCTGAGCATCCCTCAGCGTTCTTAGGCACAGTGGAAAGGAATGCACCTGAAGGCTACTAAATATCTCAGGGCTTAGATCTGGCCACTGGTCAGCTCAGTCCCTGGCATATAGCCAAGGAATACTTGGCTAACTAGAAAAGATTTAGAGCTATCCAAGACTCCACCTAATGTGTTCTTCTCAATGAAATTAGAAGAGTGGTATCTAGTCACTATATATGTACATATTCATATTCATATTTACTTTTATAAAATTCCTCAAAAATCCTCTAATGGCATGAAAATTTAACACAGAATATTATTATTCTTGAAAGTCACCTAGAAGTTAATGGCCTTACAAAAATTAACATAAAAGAAAATAAGTCATTTCTACAAAAGTTCCAAAAGGCTAGTTCACTTTGCAAATGTAGATTTTGTGTACATTACCTTAGCATTTATTAAGATGCTAACCTCAGGTTCAATTCTTCATCAGTATTGCTTGCGGTTGCCCATAATCTGGGAAACATCTGTCTCAATGACATTGTTAACAGCCAAGACTTAAAGTTTCATGTGATAGGCGTTAGTATGGTTTAACAGTATGGTTTAAATTTCAAAATCTAGATTCTATGAGATTGGTCTTTCCAGAGTGATTGAAAAAGGTTACACCCCCACCAACAGTTTAGTAACATTCCCTTTGGTTTGGCCACATCCCCACCTGCATCTGCTGTGGTTAGTTTTCTTGATAATAATAATTAATAACCATATTTATAATAATGATAATTCTTACTGAGGTGATATGGAATTCCATTGTTGTTTTGATTTGCATTTCTTTTATGGCCAGGGATGTGGAGCACTTCTTTATGTGCCTCTTGGCCATTCTCATTTCCTCTTCATAGAAGTTTCTCTTTAAGTCTTTAACCCACTTATTAATGGGGCAGTTGTTTCTTTGAGGATTTCTTTTGGGGGAACTTAATTTTTTGAGTTCTAAGTATATTTTAAATATGAGGCCCTGTCTGTTGTATGGCTAGTGAAGAACTTCTCTCAATCTCTGTGCTTTCTATTTATCTTGCAAGTTATGTCCTTTGCCCCGCAGAAGCTCTGAAGTGGTCTTAATTTTTTTTTTATTTGAAAGTGCTAAAAATCAAAGGGGTTAAGCTTACATAAGCTATCCATTTTTGACAATTCCAGTCTAGTCTAGGTATTTAGTCCAGTCTAGTCTAGGTATTTAGTACACTAATACATAATATTGGGGTCTCTTTCCTCCTCCTCCTCCTCCCCCCTTCCCCTTCTCCCCATCCCCCTCCTCCCCTTCCCCTCCTGCTCCCCTCCCCCTCCTCCTCCTCCACTAGTGGTCTACCACTTCAGTTCCAGCTCCGCTTCTTTGGCTGTACTTAAGAGTCTCAGAAATTTCCCTGCTTGGCTGACTGTAAGCTCCTTTCTTAACTGATTGGTTTTAACTGCTGTCCTCAGATCTGTCTCCTGAGTAGCTAGGAGTACAAGTATTAGTCACCAGTACCCAGTTCTGTCCTTTTGAATGTTTTAGTAAACTAAAAAGGATGATTAGAGTTATTGACATTCATTTTTGGACATCTAACCTGTCATATGTTTGTGGAATAGGCCATTATGTAAATTTTAATAGAAGGTGAAACTCTAGAGGGAAGCTCAGGACAAACAAGAATTTTTCCTATTAAAAATAATTTCTATTTTTAAGTTTTCAATTACAGTTTTCTATTAAGATTATTTTAAATTATAATTTTTAAGGGAAATTATAAATATTATAAGTTTTTCTCATTTGAATTTTCATGCCAGGACCCACTGAGCAAAGGTCCAAAGTTACATTAAAAATTCAGAGTTCATTTGGGCAGCAGTAGCACACCATTCTTTGGAGTTAGGACAGCACACTGATCCACGATTTTGCTCATTTTCTTAGGGACTTTTTTTCTTTTCTTTTCTTTTTGGCCAGTTCTGGGTGAGCACTGTCCCTGGCTTCTTTTTGCTCAAGGGTAGCACTCTGCCACTTGAGCCACAGCTCCACTTCTGGCCATTTTCTATGTATGTGGTGCTGGGGAGTCAAACCTAGGTCTTCATATATACGAGGCAAGCACTCTTGTCATTAGGCCATATTCCCAGTCCCCATTTTGCTCATTTTCTAAACATGATATTCAAAACTGAATTTACTGTGGTTGAAAGTGATCAAGGAGTCAACCAGAACAATCTTCATTTTCTTCAGTCTACAGGTCTGACTATCCTACAACCTGGCTAGCAAGCCCAGCCTTCTTCATGCCATAGGGGGTAAAATTTCAGAGTGTCAGTGGATCTAATGATCCCATACTTCACAAAACGAGCAATTACTAGAACCCATAACTGAAAAATATTATTCATGTTTAAGGTAACTGGGAGGGTGGTGGTAGCTAATTTCATCCAGGTATTTTGCAAATGTCACTCACTCATCCTCCTTGGTTTGTTTGTTTTTATTTTATAAGACAGGATTTGCTGCCCAAGTTAGCCTCCAATATGTGATCCTTCTCCTCCAACCTCTGGGAATCAAACTCTGAGAATCACAGAAAAATACCAACCGCACCCAGTGATTCATCATTTTCTAGAAACACCTGCAACTAGATCCTTTCTCTAGGGAATGGTCCTGCTAAAATGAATAAGTATTATGGTCAGAGCCAGGCTTCTGTCCATCTGATCTGGGTCTGTGGGAAAGAATGGATTTCTAGTGCAGCACAGAAAATTCTTTCCCTTTGGACAACAGACTTCATATAACCAGTGTGTTGGGAAGGGCTAATGGCTCTCTCAGGAATCTTCTCAGTGAAGCATTTCTTCTACTTTCATAGATTGACTTCCAGTATCTTTAAAGAGTACTCAAACTACATTATGATATCATATAGCAGTCACAGAATGATATACTTTATATATATAAATCTTTTGTTTTCATTAGGGTATTCCCCTATTTTTAAAACTTTTTTTTTCTATTTGTTTGGGTCAAATTATACAGGACTCTAATTGCATCCCATATTTCTTTCTCATTGTATTAAACATTATATCATGTAACCATTGGACAAAATTAGAAAAAGAACTTGATTTTGAACTTTTGAAGTTGGTTTAAAATCTTCCTCCCACATAATTTGATTGGAAATTTTTATAGGTCATATGATCAGCACAAAAATAATAGGAAATTGACGATGATAAATAAACAAATCTTTAGCATGCTTATGAGTCAAGAAATAATTTTAGGAGCTGGGGATATGGCCTAGTGGCAAGAGTGCTTGCATCGTATACATGAGGCCCTGGGTTCGATTCCCCAGCACCACATATACAGAAAACAGCCAGAAGTGTCTCTGTGGCTCAAGTGGCAGAGTGCTAGCCTTGAGCAAGAAGAAGCCAGGGACAGTGCTCAGGCCCTGAGTCCAAGGCCCAGGACTGGCCAAAATATAAATAAATAAATAATTTTAAATAGTTTAGAAATTTGAGTAATCTCTGGCCCCAGAAATAAATAATCTACTGAGCAAAGAGAAAGATAAGTAGTGACTTTGTCATGGAACCATGATGGCTTAGTAAAAGAGCAGAGAGAAAAACTTTTATAAAAACCAACAAAATAATCCAACTCTCATAATTCATCAATGTATATGTGTAAAGTACTTGGGAAGATATATCATCCAAATGCCATTTGATGGCTTTAGCTCTGGATCTCTGAACACCCCAGAGAACCACTTATAGGCAAAGCTAGTGAACATTCTATGAAGAGACAGACTCATTAATCTAGGTGAAATCAATTCTTTGGTGTCTTGTAAATATTTAGCAGAAGGAAGAACTGGGGTAATCAGAAATGTTGGAGGAAAATCCCACTGAGAGACGGGTTGATCTGCTGGGCTAGATTTACCTCCCCTGGTGCGGGGATGCTAAGCTTACTCCCTTATCAGTGTTCCCCTTTTCACCCTCTTCCCTGGGCACCTGACCAGCAGGTGGCCAAGGTGGAGCAAGGGACACGGGCTAGCCTAAGGTGCACGTGGCAGAACGAGATCCCCTTTTCCTCCCTCCTTACCCACCAAGGAAGCCAGGCACAGATGGATCTCGGAGACGCTTTGGAGAGCAATCCAATTTAATTGGGAGTGGCTCACAGTAATATAGTATTGATGACGAGGATTGGGCATGAGATGGTGATAGGCTGGTGAGATTGTCCATCCAAGAACAGCTCCCAAGGGCCTCCCTCATGGGCTAACATCACTTCCCATAGTACCGCCCTGTGGGCAAAACCCGTGCAAAAAGGGAGCACAAGTGCTCGCTGGTACAAGGCGGGGGATGGTCTCAAAGCTATCCCTTCTGGTTCTGGACCCAGAAGGAGATAGGTGTGGCTCACTTCCACCCTGCCCCAGGGCTGGGGGAAGGGCGGCGTCTTGGGAGCACTCTCCTCGCCCTTCCCCCCTTAAGGCCAAGATGAATCCCCAACACTGATCCATCCCTAAAGTACTCACTGAGAAAGACAACTATCTTTCAGTTGCTGGAACTGTATATTTCTACTAGATTCCCTGGATTGGTCTAAGAGAGGCATATGAAGGAAAGACAAGTATTCTATTCTAGGACTGAAAGGTGGTACAAATGTTAAGATAGTGGAAAAGGTGGTAGGACTGAGGGATGTAGAAGAAATTAATTAACAAGAAAATAGAAAAAATTCAAATATAGCACATTGTGTTACTTATTCCACAGTAGAAACCAAAAACAACATTGTTAACAATATACCTACCAACAAAAGAATCTTTTAAAAAGATGAGATAAGAGGAAAAGTTTGTGAAAGTAAGATGGTTTCTAGAGACTACTCATGAACAGCAGTGTGCAATTATTTTACAACCTGGATATAACTTCTGAATCAAAATCACCCATAAGAAAGCAATAAAACCTAGAAACACAGTTTGTGGCTATAGGATTAGATTGTAAAAATTTTGAATATGTCTTATACCTAGCTATGAGGCCAATAAAATGTTAGTTACAGCTGAAAAATTTATCAATTCTTACATCATAATTACTTATTTGAAAAGACAAAAAATACGACCATGTAAACTATGCATATTGTTTTATTTCATTATAATTTCTGATGAGTGTGAAATTTGGGAGGGAAAACATGCACACGTCTTTTGTAGAAAGGGAGATAAATAGTGAGTGTTGACAGTTGGTGATTAATGATCACCATTACCAGAAAAAGACACTCAATTAAACTTGGCAAAGGAAAATTAAAGAGAGAAAGGGAACTATTGAAAGAAAAAAATAGATGGAAGGTAGGAAAGAAAGGAGAGATGAACAAAAATGTTATTTTGAGATATTGGAATAATCTGAGCAAGAACAAGTGATTATCCATATGTTGGATCCTGATGATTAGTTTTACCTAACATAATAGAATTGTCATTTCTTTGAGAAACTAGAGTTATACGGAGCTGACAATATTATTAGTCATTTTGACCTGACATCTTGCTCTCTTGCAAATGGAAACAGACTCTTGTGCTTTGTGAGTTGCCTTGCATATTCCACTGGACTAGAACCTGATGGAGAAAAACAAGTGGCTGGAAATGAGGGCACTTCAAGTAGTAATTTCAGAAGATAATTGCAGGGCCTCCAGAGTATGAAGTAATCTGTAGGTGTGCAGTTTGAATTTACAGAGCTCGTATGGCCCTACAATCTCAATGAATAATTTAAATTGATTGTACTATGGGGTTGATAATGCCCTCAAGTGACTAGCAAGGAACAAATACAAAAGTCCATTTGTAGAAGGAGAAAAGAGAGTTCAATCCAGGACAGTAGATGTTGTTAGATATATCAACTGTGATGGGCATCCTGATGTAAGAAATACACAGATGTGACTCACTTGCCAGAGGAAAAATCAGATGGCTTGTATGAGATTCTGCCTGGTCAAGCAGAATGATCTTCATATTTGTGTACTTCTGAAAAGACCATGTGGATATTTTCAGACTTTGCTGGACTTGATCTGGGGAATTTCTTTGTTTCTAGCTGTGTTCCAGTTGTGGTCATATTGGATCTGGGTCCTAAGAAAGGCATCACCATTTTTTCCTCTTATATCTTATTTTGGCTTTATTTCTCTTAAAAATATCATTATCATATATTAGTTGTAGAAAGGAGTTTCATCGTCATATTTCCTTACACGCTTAAAATGTACCCTAATCAAATCCACCTCCTCTATCATTCCTACTCTTCCTATCTCCTAAAATATTTTTCTATATTTATACATGTACCTAAAAAGTACTTTGACTTCATTTATCCTATCCTCTCCTTTCGCTCTGAACTCTGCCACTTATACTTCTCCACAACAGAGCCTGTTTTATATTACCGTCATTCAGCTTATCAGTGTATATTAATTGTAAAAAGAGGTTGTACTATTGTATCCAAACATGCATGTGTTGTATTTTAATCATATTTACTCTCTATTGGTCCCTTACCTAGTCCCTAGTTAAAGGATATGACCCAGCCATCCCAGGGTACCATGCACAGATAATCACAGACAGGAGAAAAAGGTTCATAAGGAGGTTTATTAGTGGGGCCATATCTCCCAGAGGGAGCAACATGGCGTCTGCATCTTATCCAGGTGTCAGCTTCTCTGGGGCAAAAGGGGAAGTAGGTAGGTCTTAATAGTGACTAGGAATGGCCCATTAGGTATGGGTGGAACTGAGGGCTAATGGGAAGTTCTGAGGACCAGAGGCAGGGGAAATGCTAACACCCCCCACCTAACAACAGCTTTAAGTGAATTTACTTATGTCATTATGATACATAGATACTATGTATTTTGAAACCATTTACTAGACGGTGCTCTACCACTTGAACCACACACACCAGCAGCTCCTGATATTATTTTTCTCCATAGACTGTGCAGTTATACAGTAATTCCTTGATGATCTACTTTTTCATTAATTAATTTAGGAATGCATATTAAGTGCCAATTATTTCTTGGCATCAATGATTCAGAACTTCATGAGAGAGACAGATTTTGTCTTCCTGGAGTTCAGAGGGGAATTTCCAATTTCAGTAAATGTCAAATTTACATATGAAACTAATGAAGAGTAAAGGTGCTCACACATTTTATTTTTCTTGGAGCTTCTGATTCCAGAAGCTAAAGGTTGGACTTTAGTACACCTTAATAAGTGGTTACATGTGCATATCAGAGGTTGAGGATTTCATGCTTAACCAGTCTTCCGGGTCTTCTTATTTTCAATTATCTTGACACTGGATAACTTCTTGTTTTTTTCATAAACTGGTATTCTTAATTCTGGGTCAGAAAAAAACAATATCAATTAAAATGTTATCTTCAAATCCAAAAACTCACTAAAGCAGTTTTAACCCAGCTGAATAATTTGGCTAAGGTAATAAGCCTGTTTTTATGTAATGTATTACACTATATTATTTATTGTCAGTTGGTAGTATTGTTTTTTTTAAAAACTTAGATGCTGTACTTAATAGACAGGCATCCTACTTGAGTCCCATCCCTAGATTTATGTGCTTTTAGGTTTTCTGGGCAAGCCTAGATAGAGAGTTATTGTCTTATTGACATCTCTTGCATAGCTGGCATGATAGCTGTGTGTGCCATTTCTTGTTTTGACTAGTAGAGATAGAGATAGAGTCCTGTAAAGCTTATGCCCAGTCTTTCCTCACAACATGGTGCTCTTGAGTAGCAGGGAATATTTATGGGCTACCACACCCAACAACCATATTATTCTGTCTTCACTGTAGTACCTTGTTTGTGACAACAGTTTCTGTACCATCTGGGAAAATAGCCCCAACCATTCAATGCAAATGTCCAAATATAAGGCCATTCAGTCTAGGGCTGAGGCAGGTGGAGAGTTATCTTGTCAGTTTTTGTTAAAATGAGTAAATTAAAAGATTCTTAAGTCCCTTTGAATGATAAAAGAAAAATAATATAAGAAAATGAGGGCCAGTACTCCATTTATATCTGCAATTTTCAGTTCTAAGTGATATACTATACTCTTATTCTCTGGAGACAGAGACTGAATTGCTAAAATGTACTACAAACAAAACAAAAAGATTTCATTTTATAATCATGTTATTAATCATGTTTCTATTTTTTGTATGACAAGAATATGTGCCATGTATGCCTTGCTAAATATGCAATCATTGTTGAGTTTGATTTTTGAAGTTAAAAGAGAAGGAAGTAACAAGTTCAGAATTCTACTTCCAACTCTGTCACATGATGTTTGTGCTTGGGTTTCAGGAAGTACACTTTATAAATGAGGAGACAGAATTACATGCAACCTAGCCCTGCACTTTGGCTCAAGCCTGCTTGGCTCGTTGGTACTCAGACTGCTGGGATATGAGACTCACTATTTTAAGCCAGCCCAAGCTGGAAAGTCTGTGAGACTCATTTCCAATAAACTACCAAGAAAAAAAGGCAGAAGTAGAGCTGTGGCACAGTGGTAGAGTGCTTGAGAAAAAAAAAAAAAAAAAAGCTCAGGGACAACACCCAGATTGTCAGTTCAAACTCTATGATCACACACGCATACCTACACTCATAAAATTCCCAAGATGTTAACAAGTTGTGAGTCATCATTAATAATAATGCCACTAAAATGAATGAAACAGCTGCTGAAACAGATTACTTTTAACAGCAGAGATTCAAAGCACAAAACCATGTTCCAAAGAAATATCCACCTGATATTAAACTGAGCGACTATATACCTCTCCCTCACTCAGCACCTACTGTATGTTTTCAATTTTGGAAATAAGCAATGTCAAGATTGTCATACATTAAGCTATAAAAGGAGATGGGGTTATGGATGCATACTCTTGGTGTGTGTGTGTGCACCCGTGCATGCACATGCGCACAAGTTCTATACTGAGACTTGACTTCAACCTTGTACTCTCAATTCTCTGGTCCTGTATCATTTGAAACATGCCTCTAGCTTCTATCGAGTTAATTTGAGAGATCACTTTTCTTGCCCACGCTGGTATCAAACATTGATTTTCAGAGTAGTTAAGATTAAAAATGTGAAGGTGGGTGCCAATGGCTCATGCCTTTATTCCTAGGTGGTCAGGAGGCTGAGATTGGAGCATCACAGGTCAAAGCCAGACCAGGAAAAAATGCCTATTAGTTTCTGCTCTCCAATTAACCATCAAAATAATCTGGAAGTGAAGCTTTGCCTCAAGTGGCAGAGTGTTAGCCTTGAGAAAAAAAAAGTAAATATATAAAAGACCAGGGATAGCACTCAGGCCCAGAGTTCAAGCCTCAGGACTGGGAAATATTTTTTAAAAGATTAAAGGCATACGTCACCAGTACCTGTCTTATTGGTACTATCTTCTTGAAGTATTTCATGTTTTTATGGGAATAGAATACATATGACATACCTGTGGCCATACTTTGAGAAATGAACGAGAAAACTGATTGGCCATCAAGTGGCTCAGCTCTGAGGAATTTGCTTTGTGGAGTCACCAGTTTTGTCCATCAGTCTGATATCAGATGTCAGGAAGGAGTGAGCTGGTCACCAACATATCTAAAGTTGTGATGGAGGTGGGATGAGTCAGTGTTTTCCAAATACTCCAACTTTGAAAATAGAAAACAGCCTAAGACTAGGGCTTAAGTCCAATTAAGTGTTATTATTCCCTTATTATTTTCACTGTTGCTGTTATTGCTATTAATGTTTGAACCTAAGTACTCTACTACTTGAGTCACCACCTCAGTCATTCTCTGTCTCTGCCTCTGTCTCGGTCTCTTTCTGTCTGTCTCTCTCTGTCTCTCTCTGTCTCTCTCTCTCTCTCTCTCTCTCTCTCTCTCATTTTGATATAGAGACTTGATAAGTCTGCTGAGGCTATCCCTCTGCCTCTGCCTTCCCAGTAGCTGGGATCACGAGTATGTACCACCTAACTTCATTACTTATTATTATCATTATCATTATCATTATTTATTATTAAAATTGGTCTTCTTTTCAGGTCAATAAGAAAACATTAAACCTGAGTGTTATACAGAATTTACCCAGAGTGGCACTGTTGGCTGGGAAAAGGAAAAAAGTATCTTTCACTGCAATGTTTATAGTAGGGTTTTCCCAATAATATTAATTTGCTAAAAAAAAAAAAAAAAATAGCGGGGGTGGGGGGTGCATCCCATCGTGTGCTGAGGAAATTGGAAGCCTGGCACCACAATCCCATAGGGATTGAAACAGCCATCCATAAATCTTCACAGTGTGTCTGATTCTGCCTCCATTGAGTAACTGTAATAGGAGTTCTATAGACACTGCAGGAACTAAATAAAAACTGGGGAGAGAGAGAAGGCTGCTGTCAGGGCTGCATATGCAGTAGATGACACGGCCCAGGCAATACAATTGTACAATGTCCCAGTAAATCAAGTCCTAGCTTTAAAAACATTTGTATCTATTTACCAATATCATGCTATTGTATTTATTAGGTTTGTCACTAAGCCCTGTTTTGCATACACTAGTACTTGCTCATGCATGCCTTATGAATATAGAAATTAGCATCTCATTTACTTGATAATTAGGCCAATGATAAACAGCTGTTTTGTTGCCATGTAGGGTAAGTTTTCTACACAAGTTACTTATCAGCCATCCACAATAGCTGTGTAATTATTTGCCACACTATCAATTACACACAAACAACAAGAGGAAATAAACTTTTACATATTTGGTTTCATTGTAATTAAGATCCAAATTCGTGCTCTGCTTTTGGGGAAAAAAAACCCAATAATTCAGTGTTGTCTGACAATCTTGATATTGTGTGCATGTTCAGCTCAGCTTTTATAGTTCTCACATAGTTCAAGCATTTCACATGATGCATTCTGCTATAAATGACTTCTTCCAAGATATGTTTTGTTTAATTAAATTAAAAAACTCTTGTTCCATTTCATTCTGTTAAGAAACATAGCATGTATTGATCATTGCAAAATTCTCAAGTTTCTCTGTTTTTCTCCTAAGTTTCTGTTTTACCCTATAGCCTTCCAGATTAACCTATGCTCTTACCTTCTCTTCTTTTGTAGGATATGATCGCAATGTTTTCTTAATTATTACTATGGGATGATATTTTTCCTTAATTATTTAGGGATGGCACAATCCATATTTATTTCCACAAAAAAGGGGGAGAGGAATTATATGCTTCCTTTCAATTCATCACATGGATTTAAAACTGTAAATGTAATTAAAAAGAAAAAACAAAACAAAACAAAACAGAAACTTGTCTTTCTAACTAATAAAAAAGGAACTTGGTACTGTGCTCACAGCAAAGTCATGGAAGATCATTTGAAACTTCAGTTAGCTTCCTGTAGAGAAAAATAACAACCACCAAACTAATGGGTAATCAATGGCCAATTGCTTCAGAAAAGAGGCACCCCACAGAATTCCCTGGAAATTAATGGGCTACATGGAAGAAATTGGGAAAGTCTTAAGGCTGCCCTAGTGAACCCACCTTGCTTAACAAGGAAGGAAGGTCTGGGGGTGCTATTTTTGCTAATCAAGGCGTGGAGATGAAATGTTGTCTGCATTTAAGTTTCCTTGTGCTTTTCTCTGAAGCACTATATTAAAACAATCTTCCCCCATGATTTCTGGTGCTGTACTGAAGTATAGTTTATGTGAAAGTAAATCTGGAAAGATTACCTTTCAAAACTGCCAGATGCTTCACATTTTCTGGTAGAAATCTGGATTCCAGGTCTGTAATGATATTTCCTGCTGTGCTCAACACTCAATCAGAACGTTTGCTTCTTGGTGGGCAATATTAGGATTTCAAGGCTAACCTGGCAGTTTGGCTTTTGTATTTTCTCCAGGACAGCTAGGGGGTATAAATTTAAATCCTGGACCCCCCAAGCTAAACTTCAGAAGGGGTCTTGCTTAATTTTAGATCTCCTACAGTTGGAAGTCCCCTTCTTTCATAACATGTCCCCATACAGAGCAGTTTATGATTAGATTTATGCCAATGAATAAAACATACCCTTTGTAAAGGAAAACTAAATTATTGTATTAATGATAGAGGAATGTATGGGTTCCTGTTGCCCTTGGCTTTCCCATGTTTGCATCCAAGCTCCTTCTTCCACACAGTTTGAATTACATGAATGTCTCTTTCCCTCTCTTTCTTAATCCATTTTTCTCTTTTTGTAATATGGTGTGGAGGTTAGTAGGAAATGCTTTGGAGTCTGGGACTCAGTTTGGCATTCTAGCTCATCTGTTTCAAAGCCATTAGACTTTGAGATTAAGCAATTTCTATGAGCTATGGTTTAGCCCCTTATAAAGTGAGAACAATAATAGCGTCTAACACCTAGGGTGTTCCTAAGATTTGATTTTTAAAATTATGTGCACACTGTGTCCAGCACTGTATATAGTATGCATATCAGTTAATGTGATTTGCTCTTCCTATGGAAAAACAACATTTGGAGAGATAACATAGCATAGGAGATAAAGTCTGGGATTTGATCTGGTCTACTTGGGGTCAAATTCTCAATTCCCTCTCTACTAGTCATTTGAAATTACATGTATATCAACATATTTGTGCTTTAATTCCCTCTATTTGTAAATAGGCAATAATTGTAATTTCGACCTGGTAAAGTTCTTGTGAAGATTAAATGAATTAAAATTTGTTAGATAGCAAGATACGTATATATATATGTGTGTATATATATACACACATATATATACAGTATAATATATGTGTGTACCTATTGATTCTATACATGAAACTTATATATATATATATATTTCCCTATCTCAATTTGGCCCACTCTTCTCCCCCTGGTCTTGCTATGATCGATGTCATTTTTATTATTTTGTTTTTAGAATTGTGAGGAAACACCTGACTTCATCCTTTCTGTGTGTGGTAACATGCAATAGTTGATCATACCAGTGGGGCCTCCTGAGATAAATTGACTTTCTAAGGCAAACATGAACTACAGGTGTGTATCACCTGCAGAGCTCTGGAAGTTCTTTCTGTCTAATGCCATTTTTCACCCATAAGTCTTTATTTATCCTAAGCCTCTGACCATATAATATATGGCATACTTAGGGTATGAGTCTCTTGTTACTGGGATGTTTTCAGCCTAGAAACACTGTGCTGAAATAGTTCTCTATTAAGATAAACCCAAGACACTGTATGTGCATTGTGCTTATTATTTCATTTCATAAATTCTATGTGCTTGTGTATCTCTGTCACCTTTATATAATGATAGCATCATGATTTGTGTCGTGTCTAATATATATAATATATGTATATATATATATATATATATATATATATATATATATACACACACATGTGCGTGTGTGTGTGTGCGTATGTGTTTTTCTACCTAGATGGGAAATTTCCCAGACTTTGTGGCACTGCACAATACCTCAAAGTCTGTCATTATAATTAGCCTTTTTTGGATTAATCTGGCAAAACCTGTTAGGATTAAGTTTGATTACAAGCATTCAGAATTTTATTGCAAATATCACTTAACTTCAAAAATAATTATGCTTTACCCAGGGTAATCCATTTCCATCTTACTCTCAACTATAATATAGTAATGTAGTGTTGACGTGATGGCTCACAGTCCCAAGGAGCTAGATTCATTGTCTCTGAGTACTCTTACACTCATGATTTCACATGCCATAGTGCAAAAAACTGTTGAAACTCCGGCTGTGGTGTGTTTATTACAGACAATACAGAGAGAAAGAAACAAATATTCTCACTTGAAAATGTCCAACCACTGGACACAAGGCTCATGTTACAAGCACCCCATTTTCCAGAGTAACTTACAAACTGGAAGAAAGAATAGAAAATGAAACCTTTGAATGGTAATGTGCCTTGACAAAAGTCACACTTTGGTGACTAGAGAAGAAAAGGAGAATGGACACTAAGGATGACCAGCCAGCTCTGCCCTAATGGATATAGTTTTCTAGTTCCTGTTTTTAGGTCCTTTCCATGCACCTTGCCTTCTTTTTTATTGTTGTATAAACAACAGAAATGTATTTGACTTCTTCAGCTAATTGTAATTAAAGAAACAAGTACTACGCAGTTTATCAATTAAACAAACCATAGACAGTTTATGTTTAGTGGTTTTTCAAAATTGACAACAGACCATGTAGCCCACTTGTCTACCAATTTGCTACATAGAATTGTTTTAAAAGGTGAAAAGTTGGGGCTGGGAATATGGCCTAGTGGCAAGAGTACTTGACTCTTATACATGAAGCCCTGGGTTTGATTCCCCAGCATCACATATATAGAAAATGGCCAGAAGTGGCACTGTGGCTCAAGTGGGAGAGTGCTATCCTTCAGCAAAAAGAAACCAGGGACAGTGTTTCAAGCCCTGAGTCCTCGCCCTAGGACTGGCAACAAAAAACAAATAAACAAAAGGTGAAAAGTTAAATCATATAAAATATTTGTTAAGTATGTGCAATATATCGTGTACTACCAGGAAATACTGACTTTAATTCTTACAGAAATCCTTTCAAGGAAATTATATTAGTTACCTGAACATTTTAGAGAAATAAATCCAAGCTGAAGAGGTTAATAATGTGCTCATGTCCTATCACTAGTACAGAACATACCTGGAATTGGAATCCAGGGCCAATAAACAGCCAAATCCATTTATTAAACATTAACTCTATTTTTAAACATAACTGTTGAATTCAATATAAAACCACAGAGGCATGGCTAATATACATAATATACCTAATATACATTTTTATTATCTGCTTTATATTTGTTATTGAGGATGACTTTAAATGTTCTCCACAGAATGTATCATCCTATAGAAATCTGACACAATAATGTATGGCTGGAGACCCAAAGAAACATGGACTCTATGCTCTCCCTCATAAGGAATAATTAGCACAGGTTTAGGCAAGTCACAGCAGAGGATCACAAGAGCCCAATAGCTATACCCTTATGAACACAGAAGATGATGCTAAGTGAAATGAAATTCATGTTATGGAAACGACTGTTATATCACTGTTGTAAATACTTTCAACATGCTATGTGAAACCATAGCTTCTATTATTGATGATCTTCTTGTATCCCCTTCCTGTGGTTGTACCTGCACTATATGTGTATCTTATCTGAGTACACTGGAAACTGTATATACTGGTATTAGAACTAGGAAACTGAAAGGGAATACCAAAATCGAGAGACACAGGGTAAAAAAGACAAACGACTACAAAAGCTATACTTGCTAAACTGTTTGGTGTAAATGAATTGAACAATTCATGGGGGGGGGAGGGAAAGGGGGAGGGGGAAGGGGGAATGAGGAAAAAGGCAACAAATAGTACAAGAAATTTATCCAATGCCTAACATATGAAACTGTAACCTCTGTGTACATCAGTTTGACAATAAAAATTTAAATAAATAAATAAATATATATATATATATATATATATATATGGCTGGTAAAAACAAAATGTTGCAAATCATCTCAAAATGTCTCCTAGCCTTAATGCTTTTACTGTTAAAAGGTCCTTTGTTATTAATTTGGGCTCCATGGGCCACCTAATGAATTCCCAGAACTCTTTCCAACTCTTGCTGTTTTCTGAAAATAGGCTGTAATGCTTAAGATGAACCAGAGAACAGATATAATCTGTTGGGTATGTTTTGTTTGAAGAGCAAAGATGAAACATGACTACCAAATTGGCAAGCATGCCTACTTACATGCAAACCCTGTATCACTCTTGGTTTGGTATGTTTATATTATTAACAAAAACAAGAACATTGCCCCTGGTTGAGGTCTGGAAAAACTTGTGCTTCTAAACAAAAGGATACAGAATCCTAATCATTGGTGTGGGTGTGGGTGTGGGTGGGGGTAGGGGGTATATACACACCTCCCTTCCCCACACATATGTATATGTATTCTAGATATAGAAAACACACTGTGGATAAAAGCTTCTGTGATAATCAGTCCAGTTTTTTCTTTTCTTTACCAAAATCTAGATCTGAACAGAGTCCACACCATAAGTCATGGTAATGCTGGCCATTGCTAAGTGGACTGTGGAGGAGGATCCAAGAGTAAAGCTTGACCAATAAAATGGTTTCTTTCCCAAGAATTTGCATTTGAGGCTGAAAGGCTGTCAGTCATTTTCTTTCCTCTATGAAAAGAGAAGAATAAAGTTGGACTACAGGGAGACAAAGTGAAGCATATCTGCTCAAGGAACAAAGACAGGAGATGAAGAGTTTGAGTGCTTTGGATCCCCCAAGGCTTTTCGCTTCTTACTTCCATCATTTCTTTCCTCTTTGTTTGCATTGGCTCAATTTGATTTCTGTTATTAAATGTAACCCAAAGAACCTTACCTAATTCAGAAGGGAAACAGAATATTAAAAGAAGCAAAGTGGGAGAAGAACTTCTAAATCAGTCTGCTACCATACAGAAATGAGGCAGAAAATCTGAAGACCCCCAGAGATGCAAGGCAGCTCTCTTGTTCCTTCCTGACTGTCCCAGCCAACAGTGGAGGATAGTTAGCTTGCTTCTCAGGTCACTGATGGCAGAATTTAATCATGAAAGTCTCTTCCATAGAAGTATAGGAAGATCTTTTCCTTACAAAATGTTTGAAACTGAATTATATGAGAAGCTTACAAACAGAGTCCCACTACCAATGGTATAATGGGAACAGCAGGACCCCCTGAGTTTGTCTTGGGGCAGTGAAATCTCCCAGGAGCAATAAAGCCTGAAACCAAAGATTTTTGAAATCTAATCCATGAAGATGATCTTTACCTTGGCACTCATCCACAAGCCTTCAATTACCTGTGAACTAAATTTCTTTCCATATGTTTTTATTCATTTACATTTAAGATAAAAAATATTGGCTCTGAGAGCCATTTGATGAATGATGATTCAATGATTCTTTTGCTGTGATCTCAGTTCATTTATGATGCATATCACCCATATGATACAATGCTGTCAAAAGTCATTGCTTGGTAATGGTAGGGTGGATAATTTCTTTTACTTTCAGGCAAGGAAGTTTGGAATAAGGTCAATGTATATTTTGTTGCCTTGTTTTGAGTTAAAAAATATATATGTATATGTATCTTTTTTGAGGAACTAATATTATCACTTTAGGATGGAACTTTTGGAAAGCATACAATATACATATACACATCCATACATATATACATAGATAATATATTTGTTGATTTCTGCCCTTGATAGCTATAAAGACAATGAAACAGTTGTAATATTAGTATCAAGCTAATTTTGGTAACTTGTACCTTCTCTCTTCGAAAATTAGTTATTTAATTTATTTTTCATTATAAGAAAAACATTGAAAACCTCTTTTAATATGGTCACTTTCATGCTACACTAAGCTGCTTGACTGACACACAATTATTTCAGTTGTCTTAATGCTGCCATATGCATCATATTAACATTCAAAATATAAGCATAAAACAAATTTAAAAAGTCAGTCACTAAATAAAATATTTACAATAATGTAAAATATCTGCCTGCCCATATTTGCTCTTTAGTGAAATGTAATTTGTCTCTTACATATTGTAAAGCTATTTGCTGATGCCAAAGCACCAGGTATCATTCCAAAATCAATTAAAAAAAAACACATCTATTTACCATGTTGTATTATGATATATAGCCCTGAGGTACTTTGTTGATTTTTCCCCACTTGATTGGGATTTTATATAAAATAGTTAGGCTTATATGTGAAGATAAAACAGATATGGGCCTAGAAATCCTAACTTCATCATTTAAGAAAAAAATAAAATTATGAATATATGTATATATCTACATACATATATATAATCCTAAGCCTCACCTGAAATTGTCCCACTTGGGTTTTTAGAATGACAAAAGGCATATTTGGCCTCATTTGCCTGTGAAAATATGCCCTTTTGAGAATATGGAAAACCTATATTATTTGAAGTGCAACTTGATTTCATTTTTTATGAGACTGAGGAAAAGAAATTTATTCCATTTTTGAAAATAGTAAAGTTTTTTTTTATTCCTTGATTCATCTCTATTCACTAGAAATAGGTATCGTATTCTGAAATTTCCACAGGTAAGAGGAGTTAGTCATAGATGATAGTAAACCAGTTATTTCTTATGACCATTATTATAGCTAACATTGAGGTTTTATTAAGTGCTGACAATTTTGCAAGTACTATTTCACTTAATTTTTTGTTTTGATTCTAAATGTCCAATTACTGGTCCATGTTACCAAGGAGCAAATTAAATCCAAATAATCTACCTGCCATCACATAGCTAGCAAAAGGAAGAGCTGAGATTCAAACCCAAGTTTCATCCACTTTAAAAGGCTCCAGGTCACAATTATCTGGAGGTACACTTTTGAAAAACACCCATAAGTAGAGAAGATGGCAGGATGGCAGGACCGGCCCTACCACTTTCTTGCAAAGGAGTTTTCAGAAAGGTACCTGCTTCTTCATGTATATATAGATTTTTATTTCTGTAACACAGGTATAATAATGTCTTTTGTGAGTGAGAGGGTCATAGGTGATAGTTTTTATAAAAAGCACCCCGAGTCTGTCAAGTGTTCTTCACAGGTAAAATAGAACTATCAAGTTAATCTACATAAACATCTTCTGCTTAAGGTCACTGATGAGAATGAGTGTGCTCTGGGCAGCAGGGCTGTGCATTCTTTTTGCAGTGAAGAATGATTGGTACTGATTGCTCCAGCTTTTCAAGCCATCTGTATAAATAGGAAATATTGTTGTATTTTATCTAAAGAAACAAGATCCTGTTTCAGAGCAATCACATTCTCATCAATGTCTCTTGAAAAACATGTAATTACACAATGGCAGTGTCTGAATCCTGAGAGTAAAGAGAGAAAGATGGAATTTCAGAAAGCTGTAAGAAGGAATGCAAAGGAAGCTGTGGATTTGCATCCATTTCTTCTGTGAAAATGATGGTTTCATTTTCTTTGAGAGAAACGGTAATGATAGTTTATATAAGAGAAATCGACTGTTCTCTGGGACATCTTGAGGAATGATTTTGTCTAGAATAAAAAGTAGTTTTCAGAATTAACCACAGCTCCTAATTTTTCATCATTTTTTTTACCTGTGGAAAGTTCATCAGAATGTGCTATTTTAGTGCTGACATTCTTCTTCTTTCTGAATATGTATATATATATATATATTCTCTCATAGACATATATATTATATATATCAAAGAAAAGTCAGCATTTTAAGTATTTGCTGTTTTCAATTTTTACTTTTTCATTTTTTTTAAATTAACATGAAACAATCATACATATATATGAAACACAAAGTAATATCTCAATATATGTACATTATTGGTAATAAGCAAGTCAGATGATTGGCATTTCCATCTCAGTATTAATATGTGGATAGCCATTCTCAATGGGAACTCATTATGTTCAAAGGGAGGGTCTTCCTTTCTATTATCTTCCTTAATTTGTTCAATCATGTTGTAGGCTTCATTACCAGATCAAAGCAGAGATGTAGAAACTCCAGTGACCTTACATTACTTCTTCTAATGGCTGTACAGGTGAACCTTCCCTGTCCCTGGCATTTTGCATACAGCATTTCTAGTCCTCCCAACAACAGTGTGGGGTAAAAGGGTTCTTTTTTCCCACTCTAGGTGCTAATTCTATGAAGACTGGAAATAATGTGCCGAAACCACAAGTTATACAACTGTTAAGTCACACAGCCAGAACTCGATGCTGTGCAGGATTAATACTGAAGGCCTAATCCACTCATAGCAGTGCAGGTCAGGGAAGGGACGGCCATGAGTTGCTTGGTTACTAGCAGAATGTAATTCCTTAAAGCTTTCCCCCTTCCCCCTCTGCTCCTACCTCAAGGGACTACAGTAGTCCTCTGTGGTATAGTACTCCCTTTGAAACCAGTTCCAGTTCAGTGACCCAGCACATTCTTTTTTTTTTTTTTGTCTGTTGTGAAGCTTGAACACACGGCCTAGGCACTGTCCCTGAACCCTTTTGCCCAAAGGCTAGTACTCTATCACTCTACCACTTGGGCCACAGTGCCACTTCTGGTTTTTGAGTGCTTAGTTGGAGAAAAGAATCTCACAGGGACTTTCCTGCCCAGGCTTGCTTTGAACCGTGATCCTCAGATCTCAGACACCTGAGTAGGTAGGATTACAAGTATGAACCATCAGCGCTCAGTTTGCCAACACATTCTTATGCAACATAATGCATTTAAGGGAATGGCAGACAAACCTTTTCAATGTCAGCACACCGTATTTCTGTAGGAATTATGCAAGCTAGAGATGGTAGACCCAACACTGAAAAAGACATTAGGATCCTAATTAAGTCTGAAGTGGTGCCAATGCCAAATGTAAAGCCATTCATTTTCCAGAAATATTTACACTGATTTTTCACCCAATGACATTAGAGCATCTTTTTTCTTCTTCTGTAGTTTAGGACCATTTTCATCCTTATTTGCAATTATCTGTTTCTTTTATATTATCTTTATTATTTTCACCAGAGATTTGTCTACTATATTAGTTTAGACTCTGCTCAATTACCTTTGGATTTTGTTATGAAACTTCTCTGAGTGTCAGTTTCTTTTCCTGTGAAGGGATGGCATTAATAGAATCAGTCTCACAGGGATATTGGATGAAGAAAGAGATTAGTATATTTAAAGCATGTGGAAGAGAGCCCGTTGTATAACAGAGCAAGGGGTGTGTGTTTCTAATATCATCACCATCATCACCACAGTCATATAATTAATTCCATCTCCTTAAAATTTATTTCCTATTTTAGTTCCTTTCTGTTTGTATTCCTTTCTACTATATTCAGGCTCATCCTTTGGTGTCATTTCTAATACATTAGGGTAGATTCATAGCTCTTTAAGGTTGTGTGTGTCTTTTTCTTTTAAAAATGTGAGGCTTTAAAGCTGTAAATTTTCCTATAGTTATGTTTTTAGCCACCTTAAAATAGTTTGACACATTGTAATTTCATAACGTTCAGACTTGGATTTTAAATTTTAATAATACTTATTCTCTAACCCAACATTTATAAGGCATATTTAATAATGAATTATTTTAATCCAACTTTCTATTGTTTTCCAAGTTGATTGTACTTGAATCAGAAAATAATGATATTTATTTTTTTAATTTAGTAAAACCTCTTTTATGTATGGAAATATGATCATTTTACAAATGGTCTGAACATTGTAAGATTATGTGCTCTCTGTTTGTATTTATTTAATAAACGTACAACAAAAACATAAAAGTTTATATCCTTCACATGGAAACCTAGAGAAGATATTAGTAGTCACCTTAGGCATTAGTGATTCAAGATTCAAGCTGATTCTGATTTGTTTCTCTTCCTTGTAAAATGTTACTTTGAAGTTCATCTTATAAGATATCCCCATTCTTCATAGATATAATGGGGGGAAATGCAATGGAAACCATCTGATTCATATGGCCAAAACTGAGTGCAAGGGTTCTCAAAGAAGGCAGTCTAGATAAGGGACAGGAGGAAGAAATAGGAGATTTGTTGATTCACTACAACACTACTTCAGTTCTAATTTCTTTTTGGAAACCTACAAATTAAAAATTTTTCCCAACAGAATTGTAGATGATGTTTAGATAGCTAGCTCTATGCGTTTAGTGATAACCTTCCCCTTATCAGCTTCTTCATCTTGGGCTTTTTTACATTAGCCAGAATAGGCAGAGTATGATGAGGCAGTCAATTTATATATCAATAATTAAATTGTCATTCAAACCACATGGCAAATGAGAGTAAATGGGGTTATTTCTCTCTAAATCCAGGACCCCATGCTGATGAAGACACCATTGTACTGATTATATACAGCAGTCATACGTGTCTCCTTTTCTCAGAGCACCTTAAAACCTGAGGTCTGGGCTTTGTCCAACTACAAACATCTCATTGTGGAAACAGTAAGGTTGCTAGGAATTTCCCTTCTGGCTCTATGTTCTTATATGTCTTAGAACATTTTCAATCCATTCTTGTTGTAAATATTCATTTTTTGTTTTTTTCTAAATATATGAATTTTCCTTATTTAAATGAATTATATTGTATTCATTATTTCACTTAAAGCCTCATTTTGTCATAGTATTTTGAAGAAGTCACTACGTTATATTTTCTGCTTCCTTGGGCTTCTAATAGTTAGAAAACATTGCACTCATTTTGAATGTTTTGAAATTTATAATTCTGTACCACAATATGAATGCATGTGTTTTAATTATGCCTGAAATTTAAATGGCCTTTTTTAAAAATTTCATTTTTATTTCAGTTCAGTTAACTGGTATTTTATTATATTCTTTATTTGTGATTTCTCATTGGTTCCCTTTTGACCCTTAATCAATTATACTACACACACACTGAATGTCCCAGATATCTCTCCCTTGTCTCATAGTTTTTGCACATATTTGTTAATTTTTTTCTAAATTCTTTCTTTACTTGGGCTTATTTTTTTGAAGTTAATCTTTATTATCATGAATAACAAATTCTTCCTGCTTATAGGTTCATTTCTTTTCCAAATTCATATGCCAAATCTTGAACTCTCACTGTGATTACATTTGGAAATTGGGACCTTTGGGAAAAAAATAGACTGATATGCTACATGAGATAGTGAGGATAGGACCTTTATGAGGCTCTCAGTGACCTTTTATAGAGAGGAAGAATCACCACAGTGCTACTCCCCCCATCACCCCTTCTTCCTTGCCCCTGCCATTGCAGGACACAAGGCTACAAATAAGCTAAAATGAGAGACCTCAAAAGATCTTGGCTTAGCATTATCTTATATAATCATATGTTCACAGTCATTGAGCTTTTGTGATCCTCTGCTAGGAATATCCTAGATATATACAAGATATGGAAACAAGTGGATTTTCATTGCTGTTATTAGTTTTAATGTACCATGTGAAATTGTTTCTTTTTTTCTTGCACTTTTCTTCCCTCTGGTTTATCCCCTATTGTCACTGTATTTTATTTTGTTACCATGGGAATTGTATATATGTTTATCTGAATTATGGAAGGAAAGGGGAACATCAAAATGGTGAGATAAAGGACAATGCAACAGAAATACAAGACAATATGCTGTAAACCAATTGTACTACTTGGGGTGGGGGGGAGTGGGAAAAATGAGAGAAGACAGAAATGTATTCACTAGCTTACATATGTAACTGTAACCCCTCTGTACATCACCTTAACAATAAAATTAGATTAATAAAAAAAAGATCCTGGCTGTGTTGGCATTCTGAGCTTAGCCTTCCAGTGTCCAGTTGTTTTATGGTTTGAGCTACTCAGTATTTTGTTATGGAATCCTAAGCCAACTAATATACCTACTGTATTGTCTTTCTTCAAATCTATCACAAAATTTATACAAAGTATTTCCACAAATGGCAAGCTCATATATTTTTCTGTGCAACAAAACTATCCTTTTTTTTAATACAAATATATTCTGTCTGGAGGAAATAGTATGATTATTCTGGAGACAGACTATAGATTCAAAAACTTAGCTGCCAATTTCTAACCAAGTGACACTGGAAAGCTAAATTTACAATAAATCTATGTTATCATCTTGTAATGATACAAACACTAGCACTTTCTTCTTGGTTAAATAAATTCAGACATAGTTATTTAAGAGAAGCATAGAGATTAGGAGTCGTTTTGTGGCACTAATTTTACTTTTTATGATTCTTGATTACTACTAATATACTCTTAGAAGTCATAAACAAATTCAACCAAGTTTTAGGATACAAAATCAACATCTTGAATATGCTTCTTAGAGACAAAATTGTGGAATATGGACACATTGTAAAGTCCATACTTTTCATATTTTTAAAGAGTCTTTATTGACACTGGAATCTTGGACCATGACTTCACATTAAGCTTTGATGGTGCCCTCTGGGGCAGAGACTACATGAATAGTAAAGAATGACACAAACCACATTTACCTTTAGTTTGTTTCAATATGGAAAGAATGATTTTTGTCGGCTGCATTCCTGTTGAATAGAGTAACTTACAGAATAAACTGCAATGTTTTACTATCCCTTCTTTAGAAAGGGCTCAAAAGCTTAAAAAAAGAGAGATTATTTCCAATACTATTTTGAGGACACATTGGTATTTAAATAAAGAAGAAACCGTCATCCTTCATAGATTTTCCGAAAGTGTAGTCTGAGAATGTACATTAGAATCTTACCATGACCTTTTGCCTGCTTGTGGTTATAGGTAATTTAGGAAGTTGAGAATCTGAAGCTGATAGAACTTTTCCAGTTCATCTAATAAGGTACACAAAGACAAACCATTGCCTGGAAATAGACACGATCAAATATGTCTGAACCCATAGAGGCTAATCCACAGAATTTCCATGTAGAAAAATTAGAAGAAGAAAGACATTATATATGTGTGTGTATAGATATACATGTGCATATATATGTATATGCATTAAATAACATTCAACTCACTACAAGGCAGAAGAAATAAATGCAGTATCTCTTACAGTGTCATCAGAGAAGGACGGCTACTAGATTCATAAAAATCAAACTAACTAAATGACAGCAATATGATATATTAAGTACTTATGAATATATGCAACTTATAGTGTATAGTTAATATTTTGCGAATGCTGTCATTTAAAAAGCTTACTGAGTTTTTTTAATGTTCCTGTAGTTTAATTGGCTAAAAATTACATGATCTCTATCTTAAAGATGATGAAACTGAGACTTAGTAAATGATGTACCCAAGAAGAACACACACACACACACACACACACACACACGTGCAAATGTGCAGCGCTGTGGCTTGACCCCATTCTTTCTGCCATCAACTTACTTCTTTTGCATTAACAATAAGCATGCATTAATTCTCATGCAACCAAATGTTTGCTTATTCTTCTGAATTGAGTTATCTTCTGATATTGTCTACAAAGAGCAGTACTTTTGAATCTAGAACTAAAAACTGCCTTTTCATTTTGGCTTAACTATGGGTTGTAAAATTTTAATTACCTTTTGTTTAGAAAGTGCTATAGAACCTGAACTTGTAATCAGTGCTGGAAGTAGGCACACCAAGGGGTTGTTGATTTCCCTGGTGAATTTGAGTATCATTTATGGAAATGTAATTACAGTGGAATCCTGTTATAACGATCAATTTGGGCAACCCCTATTTGATCATTACATCCAAATGATCACCACATACAGACCATAAAACAGTGAGCCTCTCAAACCAGACAAGCTCAACAGTAAAATATCCATCTTGCAAAAACAGTATTATTACCACTAAGTACTCCAGAACCAGCACAGGTCAGTCAAATTATTGGCTCTAATTAGACCATCTAAAGGCTATAACATTCTTCAGCTAAATCATTATGGCTTATATGAAAGGCTTGAAATTCAACTAAGTCAACAAGTATTTATTAGGTACTTTCTGTGTATTCCAAATGGGGCCAGCCACTGACAAGAATGTAAAATTTATAGGAATTTATTTGTGATGCTCACTGTCTACTTAGAGAAATGAGTTGAATAAACTCTTCAAATTATCCTGCCTAAGAAGAGTGGATGCCTTAAAGACTCCGTATTACAATATTGTTTGGTTCAGAGGTGAAAACTTTGGCATCAGAAGAAAATAGAGTTTGGAGAATAATCTTTTGTCACAAAAAATGACCGCAGAAGGAAATGGAATAGGAAATAAAAATAAATAGTTCCTACTGCACAGGCAGCACCTCAAGTCAGAAACAGCAAAAGGGTTTCATCTCACATTCCAATTTCAATGAATTGTTACCTAAGTCAGAGGGAGCAATGAGATTTTATCTCTCATATCAATATCAATGAATTGTTAATGTCTGACTATATTGCTGGCATGAGAAGGATCCCCAATCTAAATTCAGACTTGTGGGAGAGTGATATTACTGATTAGTAGCTTTAGGTATGGAGACTGCAAGTAGAAGTAACAGGTGAAATACTGAGCATTATCCTCTCAAAGGCTTTTTTCATTCTTACATTACTTTAATTCAAGTTCTCTGGATTGGTGTGCTACTGTTTACCTGTCTTCTGCTAGAATCATAGCACAGAAAACATTTGAGAGTGCATGGCAGAAATGCCTTGCTCTTTCTTTCCTTCTCTCCTTCCTTGCTTTTTGATTCTCCAATGATTGATACACTTGGCATTACCTTTGTTTGTTTTTGTAATGCCAGTACTTGGGCTTGAACTTGGGGCTTTGTGCTTTTTTTTTCCCCTCAAGGGCTGGAACTCTAAAACAGGAGCCACATAACCATTTCCTGCTTTGAGCTGGTTAATTGGAGTTAAGTGTCATGATTTTTTCTTCTTTGATCATTACATCCAAATGAATCATGATCTTCAGATCTCAGCTTGCTTATAGGTAGCATTTACAGGAATGAATTACCAGTGCCTGGCTACTTAGCATTACACTTAAACCGGAGGCCAAATTTCTATGATGTGTACAACTGTCATTCCTTATGATCACTCTTGCTTCATACTCAAACCAGATAATATAATCAACCACTCTGACAATGGCCTAACAGCCCATGTTCACATTATTTGCTTTCAATATTTTTTCACAAAGCCTGTTTCAGACTGTACGCACATCTGGAGACAAGCATAAAACCTCACCAATCTAGCAAAGAGATAACTGCCTCTCACATCTGTCTACAAGAAGCCACAATTTATGCTACCAGAGTATCCGTCTACTTAAACTACTCTCTCCCATAGTAACTACATGTTTCTAAATCTCTCTGTTCCTGGGAGATGAAGGCAGTTGCCTTGTATTTGATTGTGTCCAATTACTACTTGTTTTCTTTTTCTCTCAAATCTTTCCTTCTATTTCTCCAATATAGTATATCCCTATGCATATACCAATGTGTATGTAATGTTCATCACACAAGATAGAATACTATAAGCTGTACCTGACCTCCCAATCTAGTGTTTTCAACATTTGAGATCTCTTGTACACAAACTCAGAGCTCTTTAGGGCAGCATTCATAGGGTAGCAAGTGGAGGAGGAGGAGGGGTGGGGGAGGGGGAGGGAGAGAGGGAAGGAGAAGAAGAGGGGGAGGGAGAGGAGGAAGAAGAAGAAATAATTTAAAATGCAGGACTAACTTGTTGAAATCCAGAAGGACGAAGCCAGCTAGCCATTTTATTTTAAAGTAAATAGTCACTAGGGGGAAAAAAATTCAGACAGACAAGAAAACAGGATGCTAAGATTATAGCAGTGAAAATGAATAAGTGCATCATCTTGGCAGGACTGTAGGCAGAACAGGACAGCCCAGACAGCCTACATTAAAACTAGCATTTTAAAAAGTGTATTTCATAATTGTACTCTTTCTCTTGGAGGAGGGTTGTGACAGGGAGACAAGGAGATTGGGATCAGTTGCAGCTCAGCTGATGAAATATCTCAAATGGGAATGAGAACAGCCATGACATGTGATCTTGGCCGATTTGTGGGACACATAGTACTTTCCTAGTGCTTTTCTGTTAAATAAGATAACCGAAGACGTATGCTGCCTAGAATATATAGAGTCTGACATATACAACCCATCCATAAATGCTATTTGTTTCTTTCTCTTAATTTCCCTCATTTTTAAGAGGCTACATAGAATTCATATTCAGTATACTAGCCATTTTGTTTTGAGTACCAGATGTTTGAATTCAGGGGTCAATCAGTGTGGAATAGGTGGCATGACTCCTGGTGTGTTACAGGGCTTGATCTTTGCAGTCGTCCATTGCCAAGACAATGTCTTGAGTACCACATACTGCCATGTTGGTTGTTCATTTCCTCCATTGATCTGTGTGAGAGCCAGAAGCCAGAGCCCTGAGGTTGTGGAAGCATTCACAACACAGGTGATTTCTTCAAGTTGTGGCTCCTTTTGGGGTTAACCAACTTAGCTTTAAGCAGAGTTATTACATGTGTCATTCGGTACCACTATTTTGCCCAAGATGAACATGAGATATCAGCTTCAGATTGGGAAATGCACACACTGATGGATGACAGAGACTCATTGAATTACAATTAGGACAAAACAAACAGCCTTTTAAAATGGATCTCATAGTGGAAAAGGAGGGGGGAGAAATTCTTGTCTTCTTGTGCTGATAGGTTTTCTTTTCTAAATGAACATAACAGCAGACAGGTTATACAGAAATGCCTCTGGCAGTAGTGATGACAGTGACATTAGCAGCATTTGGGAAAGAAAACAAATTGACATCATCAAAGTACAGCATGCACCTTGAAACTTTATTTCTGTATTATTTCTTTCACAGCTTGTATAGCACACACATACAAACACACACACACACACATATATATATACATATATACACATATATGTATCTGTGAGCACTGATGAGTGTAGCGGTGGTGCAACACAGAATATTAAAGAACCACATATAGTTAGATATATAGTTAGTATGCTAAACACAGTATTAAGTATTATCTTTACAAGTAGAGATTTGGGCAAAGTGAAAATCAATAAAATGAGAAAAATAATAGTAAGATTTGGGGAGTGACTCAGATCTGAGCTCATATTTGGCCTCTACTTTATGGTGAGCTATTTATACTTTTTCTAAGCTCAGTTTTTCTTATTAAACTCTGAAGAGGAAAAGAGGAAGAAATGCAGTCAAGAATTCATTGTTTATTCTACAAAATTAAGAGTGAGGTAAGGTGTGAATGAGGTGAGAATGTTGAAAACGGTGACATTGATCAAGATGCATTGTATTCATAAACTGACTTGTTAAATGGTAAGTCTTTTGTACAACTACTTAAAGATAATAAAAAAGGTAGAAATAATATTAACCATGTAAGGTAGCTGGATTTCCAGTTCTAATGAACATAGGTAATCTTGTGTTCACCTACTTAGCTCCTACTCTTCATAGGTTGAAATACTGGATATACTTCCTTACATTCTCTATGTGAAGCTTACACTAACTACTCTGAATTGTAAATTCCCATGGCTTTCCACACAATGGTAATTTTTTAAGAGAATGATCTAAAAAGAACTTTCTAAAAGCATAAATCAGTGCAAGAATAATGTTAATTAGTCAAATGTTAAGTACTTCTGTCTCCTTACCAAGTATTAACCACCCTCTGATGTTCAGTTATAAAAGATAATCTGAAATAATATCAGCTAAATAATTTCTCCAGTGAGCCATCAGGGGAAAATCAGTTATCAACATGACTTTATCTAACCTTCATGTTTAATTTACCTTTAGATTGATGAGGATAATATGAAATAGGTTTTCATCCTTATTTGGAATATACAATATTAGGATCTTAGTCTAAAGAGTCCCATCACTTATATGAATAATCATCATATTTAAAGCAGATGTCCCAGATATAGATATAGATATGTGTGTGATAAAAATATTTACACATATATTATAAATACATGCATATGTATACTATATATGTATATATTCATATACATTTATGTGTTATATCATTCTATTATGTATATTAGAGTATATATGTACATATATACATTAATATGTATTTATATACCTACATATATACACTAGCATAACACATATGTCTATTAGTATATCTTTATGTATATGATATCCAAGTAAGACTTAATAATGCTGAAATTAGAAAATAATAAATTATGTTTAGTTTAAAAGTTATCCCAAAAGCATATAGAAAATAAGTTCCTTCAGTATTAAAAGTAGGTAAATAATCTAAATAGAGCAATATACCATTGAACAGGAAATAAATAAATGATTTTTAGAAAAGTTGAACTTGGGATTAAAGTCAGAGATTATATATGTTTTGCTAAAGTTATAAAGACAAAAGATTTATTTATATAGTGGGTGTAATTAAGTATATCTTTCTACATACATTCCTTTAATATTAACCTATATGTGTAGGTTTATGTATATGCACATATATCCTTGTACATACATATACACAGACATAAAGGCATGTTGGACTATGAATGTTTGTGATAATGTAGTTATAGCTTCATGAATTTATTATGGAGTCAGTTTATTTAAAACACAAATATAGTTCCTATTAAGTACAGTGAAGAAGGTAAAGGTACACATTTTGAAACAGAGATGCAAATTACAAATCACACTGTGTTCCTTCCTAACTTAGATTATTTTCTGAAAGATGTTCAGCGTGTACTCAGAACAGTAAGAAATTTTAGATAAAAGAGGAAAGGACCATAACAAAATTTCTGAACAAATGACAATGCTACTCAAGTTTACTTTCTCACCACACAGTTACACCACACAGTTGTGTTCTGTCCCACACATTCAGTAGTTTCTCTAGTGTTGGCCATCTTTCCCTGGGACTGCCCTGTTTGTGACTTCCATCATCCCCTGTTCCTAGATAGTACTTGCTGGGACGAGAATGAGTGGAATTGGAAACATTTTGCATTCCACTTTATTTCTCTTGGCTTTGTGTTATTTAGATGCACTGAACCCATATGTTTTTATGAAGTAAAAGCTACTCTCATGACCTGTAAAAAAAAAATGCATGCCACTTTCTGAGGTATGTGAAAGGTTTGAGCCCTTGGGAGAACATGCCGTCCCCCCCACCCCCCCCCCCCCCCCCCCCCGCCCAAGAGCAATCCATGTATCACTGAGATGCTCCAAAAGAAACAAAGCTCTCTCTCCTCTCCAAGAAGAACAGAGCATATGTGAAGCTGTCATTTTACTCACAACAAGGTCAAAGAACAAAGCACTTAGAAGCCAAATGAGGAAATTGGGGCGTAAAGATAATTATTTTAGAATATTTCTGGAAATATGTTAACCAGTCAAGACAGCATTTATTTTAGAGTGTGTCATTATGATTTCGTACGAGAATTTTTATGAGCATTTTTGTCACTTTCAGAGAGATCTATTATGATATGTAGTGCTGAAGGGAACATGTTGACATGTCTGAGAGCTAAAACAAACGTGAAGAATGATGCTGAAAATAGCTGGCTGTGGAGAAAGCATTAAAAAGCATTGGGTGGCACTCCACATTGTACAGCTAGGATTTGGAGATGTGTTAGGAGAAAGGGATAACGTGGCACACAGAGTGAGATTTCCTGAGAAGGAATTATGAAGGGCACATCATTTGCTATTATAGACTAAGGTAATTGCTATCTACATATCTATGCTCTGTCATTGCCAATGGGGATACACATGAAAAAGATCCAGCTGCACCTGTCTTTGCAGAGTGCATTCTTGAAAAGATCTGTGCAAATAAAATCCCATTATAAAACCAGAAAGGATTCATCTTTTCTGATTGATCTTCAATAAGAGTGGCTCTTAACACTTAACCTTTAAGATGCTTTGTCTGAGTCGCATGGGGTTCAATTTTCTTTTCTATACTAATGGTTCCTAAATATTAGTTCTTAATGAAGCATTTACCAGGCTGAGCCAAATAGGAAAATGAACAAAATTTAAGAATATAATTTTACTTAAATTAAATGGCTCCTTAATTCTGAGTTCACATTTTTTCTTTCATTTTTGATGTAAAAAAAGGCTTTTCCCTTATGAATGGATGCTGACAGTAGGTGGTCAATTTTTAATATGGTACTTATAATTTTACAAGCTTATAAAATCTAAAGTTGTTTGAAACACAATATATAACCAGTCGATTTGACTGGTTATCATCTCAATTAAACCTCCACAAAAGAATAATGCATTTTTACACATATGTAAGTAAATATAGAACTTCTTTCATAACAGTAATATGCTATGATCTTTCCTATGATGTAATGGAGTATCTTTGGGCCTTTCTGGTTATGATAGTGGATGTTTCATTTTTCTTTTCCTTTTCATAAACTCATCAAACTGACAGTATTAAAAAATAGCAAGGCCTATGTCCTTAAAACACCATGATTTCTCTATCTAAAAGTCCACATTTTACAGGCTACATTTGTCAAAATTCTTAGTAAGTACTAAGGTTGCTTATGAAGATTAAATGAGATAATACTTCTAAAAGACATACTCAAGGCTGAACCCTGAAAGTTGATTAGTAATGAAAATGTTAATTAGCACAACTGAACAGATTATGACAGAAAAAAGACAACAACCATGTGCAGTAGACTTTGCAAATTACTATGCATGTGTATCTGACATACATATGCTGTGCTAAATCTGCTCTTTCAAGGCCTCCAGCATAATAGACAACCTGTTTCCATTCTCAGACAGGGATTTAGGTCCACCTTGTCCCTCCCTTAGCCTCCACCACAGAGGAGAGATCTCATTCACCATTCTCCATATTAATACTTAATGCTGTACACTTTAGTAGGAATAGCATATATTAAGCAATCATTGAAATGGATCACTGTAAATGACAGTGAGCTCTGTTGTAGGCTAGTCAATGGTCAACAAGGAGTGTGTAGCCAAGGTACCTGGTTTGGGTCAGTAACTTCCCTGTGGAAGTGACTTTTGAACTCAGATTAATATCATGATTAGAAGTTAATGAAGTATTCCCTGTGAGGGTAATGGTCAGGATCAGCAGCCATGTGGAAGTAGGGTGGATTAAGAAAATTGCAGGTCAGCCTGACTATAGAATAGTAAGTTAGAAGAAAAAGTATGGAAAAAGGTGTTGGGGTAGAGAAAGAAGCAAAGTGCTCCCACAAGATTGTGGAGCAAATTGATGGAAACAGATCTGCTTACCCACAGAAAACACAAATATTTGATAACTGACAAACCTTGGTTTTAACTGTACTACCAGAGTCAAAAGGACCAAAGAAATTTTTAGAAAGCAGAGAGATATAAGGCAAAGCTAGATTGCTTTTAGTCCCCAAACATATATAACTGTTAAGATCCTTGAAATCTAGGTTAGTTACTAGACAGTCTAAATAACCAAGGAAACAATTAAAAATGAAAGAAATAGAAATAATACCTCCCAGGAATAATTTAAAGAACTATAAAATAGGCATGCCTAACATGATTAACAATGGGTTTAAAGAAAATAAAATCATAAAAATCAAATGTCCTACATTAAAAACTCAAGGTGTTTTGTAAAATAATCAGTCTGAACTTCTGAAAAACACACAAGCAAATACCTTTTGCCTCAGCTGGTTTCTAACCATGGTACTTCAGGCCTTTAAGTCATGAGTAGCTGGGATCACAGATATGAAACACTGTATATAATGATGAGTATAATGATGATTTTTTAGCACAGCTCTTTCATAATTGGAACATCATTTAGGTAAAATACTATTAAGAACAGAGATGTGATTGTCAAGTCCCTTAATGGTGGAACATGTGTTCCACTATCTCAATTTTGGTAACATTCTTTTACAGGACCAATCATTTATAAATAATGAAAATATCCATAAATGTTTCCTTGAAAAAATAAGCTTATTTAAGAATATAACCAGTATAAACTATAGTTTATTTGATTTAAAGATCTGAACAAAGATATTTCAAGAGAAAAATCTAGTAAGGGGTATCATCAATTTTGAAAAGAGATAACCTATACTGGCATTAAACATATATAGTATTGAATATCCACCAGAAAGGTGCACATTTAACTGACATTAGGTGAAATTCCTCTCCATTAAGTTGGCCAAAATACTAACCATGATGATTGCTGCAGTGCAAGCACAAAAATGGGAAATTCCATGCAATGCAAAAACAGGAAATCAGAGCAACTGCCTTGGAGATAAATTGTCCATAGCTGCAAAAGTTGGGGATATCCTATGCAACTAGACTTACAATATCCAGTATGCTGGATTTTATTTTGCTGGCAAATGCACAGCAAAACAAAATGTATTTTATATTGCAAACTAGAATATAATGCACATGTAAATTCATACCTGTAACTGAGCTAAAAAAAAAAAAAAACTCATGGTAAAACCAGGAATCTTCAACATCTTATTTGAGAGAATCCCATTCCATCTTATTCCAACTCATTTCCTTCTACTCCACTTTACATAAAATAAACATACAAAATCAAGTTACTTTGGTAATAAACTACTCAATTGATTTCATGACATCCAATGTGTCTCTCAATATGAAAATCACTCTATTTGAGAAATTCTCATATATGTTCAGAATTGTTCAATTTTCACATATGTTCAGTGTTTATTAAAGCACTGTCAGCAAAATGGAAATATTGCTACCATTCTCCGTGTCATCAAGCCAAAGAATAAATAGCTAAATAATTGTTTAATCATATAGTGGAATTTTCTAGAGCACATAAAGAGTCCTGGCATGCCTGGGATAGTCTTTGCCCTCTTCTGTTAACTTGGTTTCCTAGATGGCTCAAGTATACCAAGGTATCTATAGAAATAGGGCCACTTGCCTAAGACCCATGTCCAATGTTGATACAACTTTCCACCCTTTAATGGCCTTCACAGTTGGCTGAGGTTTAATATTCTGTGTCACAATGTTGAAGGTCTTGATAATATTGTTTTTGAAATAAATTATGGAAGTGAAGCTTGCTGTAATGGGTAAATGGACATGAAATATGTAGGGCTAGGGGACAGGAAGCTAGAAGTTTGGGGTCCTGTGTGACTCCAATTCTTGGACATTTCCTTGTTATTCCTCAACCCCTGGTTAGCCTTTACTTAGCCTCATGTCCTTGTGCCTCCCTCCACCCCCCTTGTCATTGCCCACCCTCTGTCCCAGTCTTAAGGTGGATTTGGATCTATAGGGCATCCATAGCTTCTGAAACTGGGACATGCACAACGTGATTCATGAACCTCTTATTTGGTTTCTTCCAGATACCAGCACCACAGAGACTGCAATTTATTCAGTATTGTCTGGTGGCTTGAGATATGAGCCCTATGAGGGAGGCAGAAGCTTGAGAAGGAAACTCCCCATGCCAATGAGGGAAGAAAATAAATAGAAACTAAAATCCACCCTGGCAAGTAAAAAAATTGGGAGAGAATGGGAGAAATTGAAAGAGAATGTGAAAGATAGACATAATTTTGCCTTTTAGAAATTTCAAGGGCACTTTTCCCTTGCTCTGTGTGAGTGTTGTGTGTGTGTGTGTGTGTGTGTGTGTGTGTGTGTGTGTGTCTCTGTCTGTCTGTCTGTCTGTCTATGGTCATGGGGCTTGATCTCAGAGTGTGGGCACCATCCTTGAGTCTTGTTTCCTCAAGCCTAGCCCTCTGCCAGAATTCCACTTTGAATTTTTTGGAAGCTAATTGGAGACAAAAGTCTTAAGGACTTCCTGGCTTGATTTGCTTCAGACTGTGATCCTCAGATCTCAGCCCCTTAAGTTACTAAAAATACAGGCACAAGCCACTGGTGCCTAACATTTTCCTTGCTTTTTGAACAAGAGGCTCCACAAATTTTGTAAGCATCCTATTAAAATTGGATTCTTTGTTCAAAGCTTAATACCAATTAAATTGTTTTCATCAAGGAAATGATCAGATCAGCTTTGCATTCTAGAAAGATTATCCTTCAATCCCTGTACCTGCTTGTGAGTTCTAGTGTCAGTCTCTCCATTTGAACACAGTGTGCTGACAAAAGCATTTCTTGAGTACTGACTGCTGCTACTATAAACATATCATCACTCCTATTATAGACTTGAATCACGAGAAATCAAAAAAGGAAAGAAAAGAGCAATCTTCTGCCACTTGTTCTGTCTTCTTAAAGCTCTGTGTCCACTCCCCACTCAGGCACTTCTTTCTGTCTGATTGCCATCCATCTGAGCCTCCCTTGGAAGGTGGAGGGTCCTTTGGCAACATAGCACCTGGAGTACTTAGTGTACATTCTGCTGATTGCCTTTGTTGATTAGTTTTGTCAATTCCTCTTATACTTTCTGAAAATTTAGTTGGGTCACCCTGAGGGTACTTCAGTTTTAATTTAAATGCAGTTTTTTAAAACTTGTTTGTTACTCTCTGACAGTGGCTGTCATTCGATTGACTCTCTGAGATATGCTGCAAGTTTACTTTCCCTTTCTCCTTCCTGTGATATATTGATTTCAGAAATAAAATCATAAGCCAGGACTGGAAGGGAGCTTCCAGAGGTAGTTAAACCCTTTCCTCTTCAGAAGGAAGGCTATGAAGTTATGTCAGAGAATTAAGACATATTCTACTTTAAGAGATTTCTGGGGAAAGGAAAATTCACACCCTCCCATCATACCCATTTCATGGTTAAAGATCCCTGTCAGGGAATTTTTACTTATATCTAAACTAAATCTAGCTCTAATGTCCCTTTTAGGGCAAAGTATTCCTTGTCCATTTACTAGTTGAACTAAGGCTTCTTTTTTTTTGCTCTGACATGCCCCAAGTTGTTTTAAGATAGTGGTTGAGTATGTCAGAAAGAAAATAGGTTTTATGTTATTTGGTCTGAATTTCCATTAGATGCCTGTTTGTCTGGACAAACAGTCAGGAGTGCCCATCTTTAAATAATGAGCTTGGAGTTACCTGGGGAATTACAGGATGAGAAAAAATAGCTAATAAATTCATTACTGAGTGTTATAAAACACCCAGGCGAGCAGTGTGTGCAGCTTCAGACTGGGTAAGTCATGCTTCTCAGATCTATTTGGGATTTTTGAAAGAGTTAAGAAAACAATGAAGGATAGAGATGTAATAGGCATTAAATATTTAGACATTCAAAAGGCTTTTGATCAAGCTCGTAACCAGAAGACATTTAGGATCCATTTCAGTTATCTGGAGGACCCAAGAGGTGAGAGGTAAAATTTTGTCTTGTAAAACCTTGATGTTAAAAAAAACAACTGGATAACAATGAAAATGAAAGGTAGAAATAAATGATGTTGTTAGCCTGAAAGGAGGTTAATAGAAAGGTGCACCAGGGAGCGATACTGGAAATACATTTCTTGTATATGTTAACACCAATCAATCTGGAAAGGTTTCTGAATAATGAGGCTGCAAAATGTGTTGGTAACAGAGAATTATTTAGGCTAGTCAGTAGTGAGGAACATTTTAAGGAACTCCACAAGGACTCAACAAAAATTAGATAGTTGAATAATCAGATGTCAGATAAAATTGAGTTAAAACAAGTGAATGGAATTTATAAGGAATAATTTAGGTTACTGATGCACAGTGATAGATTTTGAATTAATAACAACCTTTCAGGAGAAAGGTCTAACAGTCATTATGAAGATCTCAATAAGGGATTTGTTCACAACAAAAAAGGCTGTAGAAAAGGTCTTCAGAAGTGTAAGTGTGATGATTAGATGCATATGAGAGAAGATGAAAGAGGCCAGGATTATCTCATTTAGAAAGGAGAAGAAAGTAAGAGAAATTTTGTTAGAAGAGGGTAAAAAAAAGGAAATGATAAATCCAAAAGGCCAGTGAAGTGCTTTGATTCCCTCTTGCCCTTAGTACTAAGAATTAAAAAGAAATAGATAATATGATATTCAAGTGAAAATGAGGAGAAAATGCTTATGTAATTCATAGTTCACATTCAGAGCTTCCTGCCTGGAATGTCACTGAACTGAAACCCTCTACAGTGCAAGGTATCAAATGGGTTACATGTTTGCAAGGGTGGCTGGGATTAAACTTTCTCCATGAGATCCTATTAGAAACAGTATGAATATGTTCGCCAAAGCGGCTTTTTGAATTCTCCTTGGTTTTGAATCAATTTGTCTGTCTTTCTCATTGGGCTATATATAGACTCCTGAAAAGCAGAGGGTTTTAAGTATTTTTATCCATTCCCCATTCTAGTAGCCCATTTTGTTCTGAAAGTTCACAGTGTACTTGCAAATTTAGAACTTTTTGTTATGAGGAGGTGGGCCAGGGGACTGGAAAGGTTTAGCAGTGCAGGAGGCAACAGTGTCCTTCAAGTCTATCCTCCTCCCACCAACAAATATTTATTTAATATATAGTAAAATATGATAACATGAAACCAGAGAAAGTGAAAGGCAGGAAGTATACTAGGGTAAGAAGCTTTTGTGAATTATTTGCTGTTTTCTGTGTTTTGATTTTTATCTTGTTATCATCAGTTGAACAAAACAGCACTAGTAGAGAGAGACCACCATTACTTTGATAAAAGTAATTTTTCTAGGCTGGGAATATGGCTTAGCAGTAGAGTGCTGGCCTTGCACACATGAAGCTCTGGGTTCAATTCCTCAGCACCAAATAAATAGAAAAAGTCGAAAGTGGTGCAGCAGCTCAAGTGGCAGAGTGCTAGCCTTGAGCAAAAAGAAGCCAGGAACAGTGCTCAGGCCCTGAGTCCAAGTTCCATCCCCCAAGAGACCACCAGAGACCAAGACCAATGCATGCAGCGAAAAGGGCGTTTATTTCGGGCTAGCTTGGTCCTCCGCTCGCTCAGTAAACTGGTGACACTAAGAGGCGCTGAGCATAGATTCAGCACAGGTTTTATAGCATTGAACAAACAACTCAAAAGAATTGTTAAAGGATTGGTTAACATTTGAATCAAGCTAACTTGGGCGTACATGATTGGCTGGCTATATTCGGTGGGCAAAAAAGCAGTAAGCGGTTACTCATCAATCTTGGGGAGTTGTTTTTGACACACTATCTAGAAAGGTCACTTGCTAGGTGGGACATTCCTGGCTTGGGTGGGTCATTCCGTGGCTTCCAGGAACACTTTGTGGTTTCTTTTTCCTGGAATTTGTTTGTGTTGAGGTCTAGTGGACTGTACAGGCTGTTGTCTGGACTGGGAACCATCTTAGGTTTTCTACTATCTTTAACTTAGCAGCAAAGCGGTTTACAGAAGCAAAATTAGCAGTTAGTAACTACAAAATGGTGGTTACAATTTTTAGTTTCTCACCATGACTGGCAATATATATATATATATATATATTTGACTTCTAAACTTCTCCCAGTTCTACCTTGCTTTACCTACTGTTGTCCAGGTAAGTTGGAGGAGTTGATCCTTTTATGCTTTCCTCAGAGATTATCTACCCTAAAAATCCAACAAATACAAACCTGTTTAGTCATCTTAAAATTTTAAGAACTCACTTCCTACTGAATCTCAGAAGTACAGGTCTTTTTTTTTCCTCCAATGACCTGAAGTTCATTTATTGACAAAAGTTTGCTGAACAACTTGGAATCATTCACTAAAGAAAAAAAAATGATCAAGGTACTGTTTGTCATCTGCAAGGGAAATTGAAGCAGAACAGAAAACTGAAGAAGTCAACAAGCAGTTGGAATATGGAGTGGTAAACTCTCTTAGGGGAGCAGTAGGAGTGACAGCAACACAGAGAAACAGCATGAAGCCCAGGACTTTGGGTAGAATTCCCTAAGAAATTTTTATTTAAGTTGAAAGATGGAAAAGACTGAGAGAAGGTGGTAGTGTCTGGAGAGTTAAGGTCAAGTCCCAGGATATGCACAGACAAATCTACATCTCTCTATCCATTAATATATACATCTCTCTCTATATATATACCATGTATAGATGTAATATAAATATACACACAGAACCATGTTACATTGTGGGGCGAGCCTGGATGCCTTGCCTCAGAGGCGGTCCTAGCTGGCCCTGCCTGTTTTCCAGGCTCTGGGGCACGTGTGACTATTACTCTGCTGGAAAGGCGGTTCTAGCTGGCCCTGCCTCCCAGCCTTGGGACCACGTGTGGCCAAGATGGTGCCTGATGGTGAACCCAGAGGCAGTCCGGTATAAGGCTGCCTCTTAGGATTGGTCCCTCGGCCCTCCACCCTTGACGGACAGCTCAGGCCTCCTCACAGTCCCTAGAGTGGTGCAAGTACATCCTTCCCCTTCCTGCCAATCTTTGACCTGATTGGCTCCTGTGCCTTATTTAATAGAAGGGTCTGCCTCAATAAACAAGCCTTTTCACTGACTTAAGCTACCAGGCCGTCTGTTTGTCCTCTGGTGAGGGAGGGCTGGGTGTGGGCGGTCTGTGGACCCTTTCCTCTTCTTGGCTTGCCCGGAGGGGGCGTGTTTCCCCATCTCTCCCGCAGGTCAGGAGAGCAGGGGAGGCTAGAGGCCCCGACATTACATAACAACGTTTCAGTCAGCAATGGACAAAATGCACATTGATGTTTCCAAAAGATTGTATTTCCTAGTGACTTTATAGCCATCTTAATTCCTATAAGTATGCTCTATAACTTTTCCACTATGATACAATTCTCATTGTTATTAAATGACCAGGGGGTATACAAGTGGGAGAAAGAGAAACACACAGTGGGGGGGGGGGGAGGAGTAAGAGACAGAGAGAGACAGAGAGACAGAGAGACTTGAAGTATTTGTCTAACATGATCATGGTTGCTATCACCTCCAAAATCTTCAAGGCATAATGAAGTAGAGAAGAGTTGTAGCTTGAATCAAAAGTCTATAAGCAGTGGGTGGTGTGGTGGTGCATACCTGTAATCCCAGCTACTTAGGAAGCTAAGGCAGGAGGAAGCTATACTCAAGGCTAGCTAAGGCAAAGTTTTCCAGACTCTGTCTCAAAAGCTAAATGTTAAAGAAAGAATCAATGGCATGGCTCAAGTACCAAACCCTTGAGTTCAAGCCAAAGGAAAAAAGAAAGGAAGGAGGGAGGGAGGGACGGAGGGAAGGAGACAGAAAATAAAGTTGGAAAGGAAAGCTAGAAGTTTTCCTTCATTCCCCATGGAGTTTATTTTTTTGTTTCAACTGATTAGATGAGGCCCATCAATATAATAGAGCATAATCTTCTTTACTCAAAGTCTACTGATGTAAAGGAGAATTTCATATTACAATATACATTCTCAGGCTTATCTAGAATAATGTCTGACCAAATATCTGCTTTCATTACCATGTGAATGGAACTTCACTGTGCATTTATCACTCTTGGTCATTGGAGCAACTGGCAGGAAGTAGGCTTGGGCACAAAGGCAGTGGCGGATGCAGTAGCTGGAGCCCAGTCACTTACTCTCCTGTTTTTAGACACTGCACTCACTAAAGCAGTGATGAAGGCAACAATGGAAGAGCTTCCTGGAGCATAACCAAACTTGGACAAAATAAAGGTATGAACAAAGGCAGTGGATAAGGAAATGGGACAAGAGGAACATGTGTTGGACAAGAGCCAGGCAGAAGATATAAATAAGGGAAAAAACTCTTGAGCAGCGCCATATGCTGGCAATGGGGGAAAAAAATTTACTGTTGCAAGGTAGGCCCTATGGTGGGAGTGCTAAGTCCATAATCGTCTTTCCAAAAGTCAATTAAATGGAAATTAGCATGCCCATTGTAAATAATAATAAGAAGAAGACACTATGGATCAGCGCTAAAGTAAGTAACTTGGCTAAACTCACCTAGCTAATTAGTAGAGAAGGTAGATCAGAGTTAGTCTTTCTTACCCCAAATTCTGCCTCTTTCTACCCTATGAGATCTCCATTTTTATCTTCCTCGGGTCCTGGAGAATGAACTATGGAGGGAATGAACTGGTATGAAGCAGCAAAAGCAAAGCATCTTTGGCATGAAATAAACCATCTGCCTCAGCCAAGAAGCATCTGATTATATTTTCTACTGAGACAAGTGTAAGTCCCCAGGGAAGTCCAGGTTGAAGGCTGCGGGTGAACACAGAAAAGCAAGCGAATTCAGTTGAGAAAGCAGTGGGTATGAGGGCAGGGAGTGGGCATAGCTTTGTGAAATGGGAATGAACTCAGAGACAGAAGGCAGCTTTCCTTTGAAAGTCTGTCACATTCACAATAAGGGTGATGAAAGACTTTGCTTCCTTGCCTTTTAGGCTACTTCAATATGGCCAGACTTTGAAATATAATACTGTACTGAATTTTGTATTGAATGTGGTGGTGCAATATTGAACTATAAAAGAAGGGGCTGGAATAGTACTTTTCAAATACTTGCTGCTCAGAATCCTTTTGCCCTTTTCTACTTACAGGTATGATCTTATCAATTGATATTTTCTGTCTGAAAGGGCCCTCTGTCTATTCTACCAGGTTGCCCTATTTTTCATTGTGTAATAGGCTGTATTTTGAAAATGAATAGCCACAAACAACTTGGATATATTGCTATTACAGTGCAGTGCTGTTCTTTTGAAGAAATTCTCCACTTGGCATTTGCACTTTAATCAGACTTCATGCTGCTATGATAGCAGCCCTCCCCTCCTGCCAGAACCCCCTCCCCCCCACCACCCAGACGCTGCCTCTTTTGTACATCTCAATGACTCCTGTCATTCTTAACCCTGAGGGTGCCCCCCCCCCTCGACATCCTGAGATGGTGAGGCACAGCTGGAGGCTTTCTTCCGACCTCTTTCCAGCAGTCTATGCCTGCCACTTGGAGCAATCAGCAGAGGCTCTATAGCATCCTCTGTATGTCTCCTTGTTCTGCTCTGCCCACCCTTGCTCTTCATGCCCACTTGAAATCCTCATGCTTCACACATGTGGGTTCTCATGGGCACTAATTCTAAAGTGAGAAGAGACAGAAGGAACTTGGGAGGTAACAAGTCTATTAAGAGCTATTTGTGTGCTCATAAAACACGGAAGAGACAGCCAGCCCACTTGTGTAAACATGGAGCCCAGAAATGGGACCATTTTAGCTGCAGTGTGGAGAAATTCTAAATAAGACCAATTTGGGGGGCAGAATAGAACCATGCAGATTTGAATATCATCAGCAGGATAGAAGCCAATTGGTAAAAGAACAAAGGAGTGAAGAATATTTTGTGTTTTGTTGTTGCTGTTGTTGTTGAGTGTTGTCTCAGCTATGATATTTTGAAGACAGGACTATAGCTGCTAAGGCTCTGAGAACCAAAATACACTTCTGTCCTCAACAGTGCTCCCTCAATGTGAATGTAACAGAAGAAAATTTAACAGCAAGCCAGTTACTGATGGTTTATGTCTCTAATCCTGGCTACTCTGGAGGCTGAGATATGAAGATAGGAATTCGAAGGTAGACCATTCAGAAAAGTCTGTGAGACATCTTTCTCCAATTAACTAGCAAAAAGCTGAAAGTATGGCGTGAATGGTAGAGCACCAACCTTGATCAAAAAAGCCAAGTGTGAGCACAAGGCCTTGTCCTTAATGGCCCTGAGAGCTCCTTCAAAAAACAAACAAAAAAATAAATAAATAAATCAGAATTTAATAATAAGAGGAACTGTGATTCTTAATCTTATTTGTGTAATATTTGTTGCAGAATTTTAATCAATCCTATTAAAGATGAGCCTCCCCTACTCAAGACAAATACATGTATATATGCATGTACATGCACACATGTTTGTACACACACAGAGAAACACACATGCACATTTTCTTCAAATTTGAAGACATCCTGAGACCTACCTGGTGTTGGGGTTGCAGGAATCTCAATCAGTGGAGATTTTTGCACACTCCAGGCTTTAGTGTAAACTTGTTTAATACTAAAAAACAAACAAACAAAGAACAACGGAGAGGGGCTGGGGATATGGCCTAGTGGCAAGAGAGCTTGCCTCGTATACAGGAGGCCCTGGATTCAATTCCCCAGGACCACATATACAGAAAACGGCCAGAAGTGGCGCTGTGGCTCAAGTGGCAGAGTGCTAGCCTTGAGCAAAAGGAAGCCAGGGACAGTGCTCAGGCCCTGAGTTCAAGGCCCAGGACTGGCCAAAAAAAAAAAAAAAAGAACAACGGAGGATCAGCATTCACAGTTCCATCTTCTTGTAGCCAAAGAAGATGTAATTTCACATTTACCATGAAGTTAAAAAAATTGAAATTTGAGTCCTTTCTTCCATTTGTTTTTAGAGTATGCCACCACCTCTTTGTATAAGTTTACACATTGTGAAAATAGACATAATACAATAGGGTTATTTGACAATATAAAGGCAGTATACTTAAAAATAATACTTCAAAAACTAGAAAGCTTTGCAGAAGATAGAGGTTTAATAGTGAGATAAGACAGAAGAACACATTTACTGTATTGTTTGAGGAGCTCATCTAATGAGACCTGAATTCATCTTCGGATTCAATTTATTCAGAAACAAACTCAGAGATCATGTGGGTCAAGTGAATACTCTTATCTATCCTTTCCTGGAGAGATTTTTCTCTGGAAAGAAAGCAGGGTAGCTGTGTTTTTGGACCTTGCAAAAGTCCAAGTTAACCTCAAGGGACAAGCAATCTTGAGATGATGAAGTTAAGAGTCATCAAAACAGGGAAAAGAAACAAAGAGAATCATGAGGTAACCTAACTCCCCAATGTCTCAGAAGTCAATCACACCAATCCTGCTTTCTCCAGGCTTGTTTGTTCCTGCTTCCTTCCTTCCTTCCTTCCTTCCTTCCTTCCTTCCTTCCTTCCTTCCTTCCTTCCTTCCTTCTTTCCTCCCTTCTCTCTCTCTCTCTCTCTCTCTCTCTCTCTCTCTCTCTCTCTCTCTCTCTCTCATTCTTTCTTTTTGTTGTACTGATGTTTGAACTCAGGACCTCATAACTGTTTGCCAGGTGCCTGCCATTGAGCCAGGCCTCCAACTTTCTTTTGACTGAGAAAGTTTTCATTCCTGACCAGGCTCATGCCTAGACAGTAACCTGCATATTCCATGCTTTCTGTTGTCATGGAGAAGATAGGCATATTCTACTGTGTCCAGCTTATTCCATTAGGATAGAGTCTCCTGGACTTTTCTGCTGAAGCCGGTTTAGAACAGCAATCCTCCTGCTCTCAGCCTCCCACATATCTGGAATGATAAACATGTTGCACTTTGCCCAGCTATGGGTTCAGAAGGGTGTCCTATAAACTTTTTGAGAAAGGACCACATGAATTTTTCTGCCTTAAACTAGGATTTCTCCTGACCTCAGGTTCCCAAGTAGCTAGAATTACAGATGTGAGCCACTGGTGCCTGGTAAACAGTTTCTTTAATTATAGAATACATTTCAGTTATTCCACTTTCTCTAATGATGTTGAGGTAATTTCCTGTGACTTACATGGAGAAGAAAAGTCAATTCACACAGGCTCTCTGTGTGGCTCTGAAAGTGTTACAGGAGTATGCTTAGCAAAATGATGTCCTTGCTCACCTAGGGAAAGAAATCTGTCAGTCCACATTCTGGTCCTAGCAAAAATGAACCCATGTGTCAAGTTTGATTGCCCAAGAAAGCAGTCTTACCTCCTTTCCTAAAATGCCAGAAAGCTGCCTCTGTACAATTTAGAATTGACTATTCCCTAACACCGAACCAGCATGGGAAAGCACTAGGCTTCTTGTGAATTCACTGCATTACTTATTGCCAGAATGCCTCTTTAAGAACCCCAGCTGAGGGAGACAACATGAATAGGGCAATTTGGGTTGAGTGGAGAGCAGATAAGCACAAGGAGGAGACAACAGCAGGAAAGAAATGATTTCTGAGAAAGAGTAGATTGCTGCTGTTTGTCTCTTTTAGCCCATGGAACCCAATAATAATTTTCCCCAAGTTTCATATTTCCTGCCAATCGAGTCCTATAATCACATGTGTAGGGAGGTCTGAATTACTTTGCTTGTCAAGGAAGGAGTATTGTTTATAAGTGGGGAACTAACATACCACTTTGTCTTCAAGTCAAGTGAAGACAGAACTAGCTGAATAGAAATGAGACTGTCTTATAACCCCAGTATAGCAAGGCATTTTTGATTGTTCAAAAATCCAATCACAACAGTTTGATTTAGGACTCACAAGAATTAACACTGTCATACTTTTCAATTAGAACTGTAAGAAAGCCATGTATTTTAATTTAAAATTTAATTGTCTATGGAATGTTTTACCCATAGAACACACCTGAAAGAGACATAAGCACATTTCGCTTGTCTTGAAACATGGAATTCTTTGAAAATTCCGCCAAATCATATACATTATTTCTGTGGCCTATGTAGTAAAAAGCCTTCACAAGAATTCCTAAATGGTATGGCCTTCCCTCCCCTAAGTCAGCACCCAGTTTCTGATGCCTATCCCTTCTTTCCTGTTACTATTGTATTTGCATTTCTTATTGTTTTGTTTTTGTTGTTGATGATGGTGGTACTGAGGTTTGAACTCAGAGCCTGGCATAATCAGGTTTGGTGCTCTACTACTAGAATTTACAGTTCTGTATTTCCTATATTTAGTATTCCCAAACTTTTTATGCATTACATAAAACCATGTAGTCTAAGAGTGTTTGCTGATATTTATCTCCAGGAATTAATTTTTTTTAAAAGACCTCTGCTATGTTATCCCATTCAGAGTTTCTAGGATCTCTTAAAATTAAATGTGAAGAAATAGTTGCTCCTTGTTTACCATTATTCTTATTTTTATAGGTGTTACTGCATGTCTGGAATTAGTCTTATGATAATAACTATCTCAATTCCTTGCAACAAAACACCACTAAACCCTCATATTATCATTTAAAATAAAAGTAGATAACACTTAGTTTTCTATCTAATTCAGAAAGCAGTCATTTTTTCCATCTAGTTAGATCTTGTTCTTGGCTAATATTTACTAATAAACCTTTTTCTGGTATCCGTATTCTACTTAAGATAGATTTGTCAGTGTCAGATCAAAGCACTCTTTATATGTGTTACTTAATAGATTTTTTTTTCTATTTCAATTTTCCCCAGATCTACTCAACTATTTTTCAGATAATTAGATTTTAACCATTATCCATCAGCTTTTCAAGCCATATTGATCTAAATATGATTCATGTTGTCAATTCATTTTTAAAAAACTTATTGGCCTGTATTTACACATAATTCAAGATGTGTAATTTCCTATCCTTCTGCCCTTTTGCCCTGAATAACATATTGTAAATCTGTAAGTACAGTAGCTTATGTCAGGGGGAATTATTGAGCTGAAAGCTTACTATATGATTTGGGAAAAATACTACATTTCACTAAAAACAAATGGTGAATTATTTTCAAGAGAATTCAAGTTGATTCCCTAGATGCTTATTTCAAGCTTTTGGTTGTTGTTGTTGTCTTGTTTCAGGGCATGCAGTTATATATTTATATCTTTGGATTTGTAAAAAATACTTTATTTTTCTGTTCATAAAAATGTAACAGAAACTTTAAATATGTTGGTGTGCAAAGAAGTGCTACAATGAGTATATGTTGTCTTATATAAAATTTTGCTTCCATGTTTTCTAAGCACTTTTCCCACATTTTATTTTGAAATCAATAATACACAAGAACATTCCAAACAGACAAAAACAAACCATAGAAGCTTGCAAGAAAAAAATGTCCTACTTTATTCCCCATCCAGCACCCTCATACTCATGTGCACACACACACACACAAAACACACAATTTCTAAGTCCTACTTCCTTCTCCAGATAGAATCACATTTTGTGGTTTACTATGCTTCCTTCCCAAATATTTTTATGTAGTTAAATAAATACATGTCACTAACCCAAAACATATTTTTGTTTGCTTTGTTTTGGCATTTCTTAGTATAGTCCCAGACAAGTTTATCCATTATATTTGTTGTTTCTACTCCCTAGAACATACTTCTCCAGGATATCCACTAGGCTACCTCCTGCACCTCAATGATGCTTTGTCCAAACAGCTCCTTTCATTAACTTTTCCTAACTAGCCCCAATAGTAACTGAAACTCCTCTCTATACACATGTATTTCCATTCTGTCCTTTGTCCATGAACTATTTGTCTTCATACTTATAACCTTACATATGACTGCATATTTCAAGAATTTGTTGTGTATCCACTAAGTGGTTTAAGATCTGAAAAGCTTTTTTCAACTCTATTTACTACTATGTTCTCAGTCCCTAAAAGCAAATATTTATTATATTAATATGTGATTAAAACTGCATGCTATAGAGCCAACTAACTGGATTCCATCCGGTTGTGGTACATTCACTACTTGTGTGATCATGGTAACTTATTCAAACACCTTGTTCTTTTGTTTTCTCATCAGCATTTCAGGGATAATGATAATGCCTACCACCTGGGTTGTTGCAATGATTAAACAAAGCCAATACATGTAAAGTGCATAGACCACTAACAATTATAATGATCACTAAGTTTTGTTGGCAAATATAATAGTGTGATAGGGGTATTCGTGTCCAGCCAGTACTTTCATTCAGCTGTGCCTTACCAACATGGGCTTCCATCACATACAGATAAGTCACCTCAGTTTCATATTGATACAGAATGTTTTATTATAATGATTTATGCTAATGCATGTAACTTATTCCACATTGTTGGATAAAAATGTTCTTATGAGTATTTCTATATCACAGAAAGTATGCTACAATTTCAAATGAACATTCTTGTACACTTGTGAATACCTTGGTCAAAAATATAGCTATTCTAACATTTAAAATTTACTACCAAAAAAGTTGTTATAGCAAATATTTCTTGATCTAGCACTTGAGAATATCTGTTCCCACAGCTTTCCTCAAAACATTATTGATCTGTTCATAATTTAGTTAAACTGATAAGTATCAACTATTATAACTTTACTTTTTGTTCTTTGGAGAATGTTTCTTTTTGAAAATCTTTAAATTGTTCTACAAAGCTGTTGCCGTATAACAAAGCAGTTTATGATTACAAACACTGCTATTCTGTAATATTTGCCTGCTTGCCTCTTAATTTTAAGTTGCATGCCATAAATAGTCCTTAATTTGTTATTTTTTATATAGTAAACAAATGTTTTCCAGATTCTCCTCTACCGTATGTTCTCTTCTCTGTCTCTTTGTCTCTCTGTTTCTCTGTCTCCCTATCTCTTTCAATTTCTCTCTTTACAGAATTCGGAAATGGTTGGGGCTGGCAATATAGCCTAGTGGTAGAGTGCTTGCCTAGCATACATGAAGGCCTGGATTCAATTCCTCAGCACCACAAATATAGAAAAAAGCCAGAAGTGGCACTGTGGCTTAAGTGGTAGAGTGCTAGCCTTGAGCAAAAAGAAGCCAGGGACAGTGCTTAGACCCTGAGTTCAAGCCCTAGGACTGGCAAAAATAAAAAGAAAAGAAAAGAAAAGAAATGGTATCCATGCCAGGTTCTTGTGGCTCACAATTGTAATCCTAGCTACTCAGAATGGTAAAATCTAAAAATTGTGGTTCAAAGCCAGTCTGTGCAAGAAAGTCCATGAGTCTCTTACCCCCAATTAACCACCAGAAAACCCTAAGTGGTGTTACGACTCAAACTGGAAGGTTAGCCTTAAGCAAAGGAGCTCAAAGACAGAGTCAAGTCCCTGAGTTCAATCCCCTTGTCTGTCACCACCAAAAACAAAAGAAATGGTATTCAATTAAACTATGGTAGCAGTTCTTTCATGCTTTCTAGATTTAAAAAAAATTTTAAGACATATTTTCATCAAATATATTTTACTGTTAACATTTCACTAGACTTTATTTCTACGGTGCATGTGTCTGTGTTTGTCTGTGTATGCATGTGTGTGATGTTTGCTAATTTAATTTTCTAATGAAAGAATAACTTATTTCAACATAGTTTATTGAAAAATATCCATTTTCTCACCTTATTAGATATTATTTACATATATATCAATTATATATATCTGTTTCAAAACTTATTGTTTCTATGAATGTCACTGCTTTTTTCATATGCAGTTTTATGATAGCATTATTTGTTATGAATTCAAATTTTACACTTTAAACATTGTTCTTTAAGTAGACAAATTTCAAGAAGTTTTGAAACCAATAGTAGTTTATATATTATCTCTGGCTCAATTTTTCTAAAATTCTTAATGTTAGTTTCACCCAATATTTGTTCATTGTTACTGAAATGATAATGCAGGTTAATTTCACTCTTTCCTTATAGCAATTGAAGGACTCTCATCTAGAGCAGGGTTTCATGGTTGGCATTTGGGCCACATCCCTCTTAGTTGTGAAACCATTCTGTATATTATGGGACAGTTATTATCATCATTGTTTTCTGGCCAGTAGATATTTATGCCTTCCTGTTAGGATTTTTTTTTTCATTCCTGGGCTTAAACTCAGGGCCTGGGCACTGTCGCTGAGTCTCTTTGTGCTTAAGGTTAGTCCTCTATCATTTAAGCCACAACACCACTTCTGGCTTTTTCTGAGTATTTTATTTGAAATAAGAGTCTCAGGGATTTTCTTGCCCAGGCTGCTTTGATCTCTGCCTCCTGAATAGCTAGGATTACAGGTGTAAGCCCGGCATGCTCTCAGTGTTTTTTGTTTGTTTGTTTTTGGTTTTCATTTCTTTATTGTCAAAGTGATGAACAGAGGGGTTAAAGTTTCATACATAAGGCAGTGAGTATATTTCTTATCCAACTTGTTACCTTCTCCCTCATTTTTCCCCTGCCTCCCCCTCCCCATTTCCCTCTCCCCACCATGAGTTGTACAGTTGGTTTACACCATATAGTTTTGTGAGTATTGTTATTGCATTGGTTTGTCTTTTTATCCTTGTCTCTCGATTTGGTATCCCATTTCCCTTCCCTTGTTCCAATACACATATATACCATATCCAGGGTACTGAAATCCATTACTGTGATATCAGGGGTAAAACCTCGGAAAGAAATACAAAAGAAAAAAGACATAATTTCACATGACATGTTGAAAATAACAACAATGATATACCACTTGTTTCCATAACTTGGAATCCATTTCGCATAGCATTATCTTATGTGTTCATGTGGATATAGCTATTGAGCTATTGTGATCTACTGCTAGATGAGTGGATCAAGAAAATGTAGTACATATACACAATGGAATTCTATGCCTCTATCAGAAAGAACGACATTTCCCCATTCGCAAGGAAATGGAAGGACTTGGAAAAAAAATCATAACAAGTGAAGTGAGACAGACCCAAAGAAACATAGACTATAGTTTCCCTCATTGGAAATAATCTTCTTACTTTTAACAAATGAAAATATCTCCTCCACGTTCTTATCCCTTCCCTTCACTTTCATCTCCTTACTTCTCCTCCCTTCTTTCTTTCTCTTTTTTCTTTATTTCTCAATGTTTTTGTTTCATTTTGGGGGGTGCCATTGGCTAAGGACAACTACTTTCTGTTATTGTTTTTGATTCACTTTGAATAAATCCTAAATTTTTGGAATTAGATTAAATAGCATCATCTTCTTAGGCAAAAAAGCAACAACAACAACAACAACAACAACAAAAATCAACTAAATAATTGATATTATCTAAAAACAACAACAATAAAGTGGGTAGTTTCTGACTATGACCGGGGAAAAAGGTATGAGTATTTGCCTGAATTGTCAATAAGGACAACCTGATCAAGGGCAGAAAACTGAAGATTGACTCATATGGCAGGAGTTGGTGCTCACTAGATGCTGGGCACCTGCGTATCTTCTGTGTGTGTGTGTGTGTGTGTGTGTGTGTGTGTGTGTGTGTGTGTGTGTTTGATTTTGGATCACTCAGTAGTTCATATCAAGACTGTGTCAATCTGTGTCACAGAAAATATGACAGTTAAAGTGGAAGCTAAGAAGCCTTTTATAAACTGAGAAGCCAAATGTTCATTTCTGCCACATTCTATTCATCAAAGCAAATTACAGAGTCTGCCAAGATTCAAGGAAGAAGAAGTAGGTTTTACTTCTTGTTGGAAAAATGGGAAAGACACATTTTAAAAGAGTAACCTCTCTGTACATAAGTTTGATAATAAATATTTGAAAAAAAAGAGTATATAGGTGAGAAGTTGAGGAACAAAAAGACATCAAAGTTGTTACTTAATTACAACAAAGGTGTAAAGATAACATTTAGTAGAATAGGTAAAGACCAACTTGAGTGCTGCATAATGAGTTAAAATTTGAATATATAGATATGGATGTGTATGAATACTCAGTGATATCCAAAATAAATCTATAAGAGTATAGTTCAGTATTTTAAGTACTTTGCAAAAATAAGTAATTGCTATAGAAACACTAGGAAGAGGAGACACGGAGATATTAAGGTAGTAAAACGATTTTGTGCTGTAAAGATGATTAATACTTCAATATTTTAATTAGAAATGTGTGCAATTAAAGGGAAACATTTTTCAAAACATTTGTGTGTGTAGAGAGAGAGATGAAGTATATAATAATATTTATCTATGTAGCGTTGTCTTTATCTTTGAGCCACAATACTGAGTAGGCATTTTTAAACTATGCTATATTTTTATTATCTTTAAATAGTTGTACAGGATTTGTGTTTCAACATATCAGATTAGGAATCTAGTGCATTTTTATTATTATCACCCCTTTCGTCACTCTCCCCTAGGGAATGAAGTTTTGATTCTTTGAGAGCAATTGTCATATAACTTACATTTTCTACTCTGAGAAGAAATTTTAAAAAGTACTAAATAAGCATGCTATGCAACCTAAGTTTTGTGACCTTCTCAGTCACTACAGACAGAAAAGTACAGTGGCAATTATTTTATGTTCCCAGCTTAGTATATTTTAAAGGAGTTCGTTGTCTTTAAACTCCACACTGGCATGCAGGACCTTCTAGGAAAAATAACCAGCCCATTTTTTTGAATATCATTAAAGGCATTTGGTAGTACATAGATCCTTGCTTTTATTCTAAAGTTGGCTTGTTGCTGGGAGTCTGTCTTTAACCTCCATCCAAACTTCTCTTCACAGTTATATACTATGACCCTGTGAAAAAGCATGGAGTTGAACCTTATCAAAAAGAATTGCACTAGCTTACACAAGGGACAAGTTCTCAATGAACCTACAATTTGTTCTTGTGGAAAACAATCTCAACTTATTATATCAAGTCTATTAGACTGATTTCTTAAATCTCAATGACATCTCTATGACAACTCAAATTTCTATAAATCAGTAATTTTACAAAGCATTAGCATACCAATCCCTTGTAGAAACTACCTCTCAAAAGCTTAGTAAGCATTCTCAGGAAATTTAGGTTCTGGAAATTGGTCAGAAAACCTTAGCACTAAAGTGTGGGCCAAACAATTTGGATCAGTCTCAAGGTCAAATAAAAACTACAGCCTTAATTACAGCAAGCTGAGCTATCAATGCAGCTATGTTATTTCATCAAAACAGAATCAGGGACCACCAAGAAGATAGTACCTTACCATTACTTGTGGATTATGGGAGGGTGTTGAAAAAGAACAAAGAAGAAAAAGGTATCCTAAAGGGCATCATCTTTTCCTTGTGAATTGGCAGAATTTTATTATGTACAGCGAGAAGGATTACCTACTTTATCGCCAGCCTTGATCTGTCAGTATGGAAAAGAAGTCTAGGGATCAAATCAGCTGGGATAGTGTACAACACTTTCTTCTCACTCACAGTTGCTGTTCATGCCTGCAACACCCAGCACAAAGACCTTTGTGTACAACCTGTGTTCAGTAGTGAGTCTGGCTAAGTAGAGAACCATGTCCCAAACATGTTCATGCTTCTTAATTCATTCACATAGAATAAGTGTTTTGCTATAAATTCAAGTGAAATTTCTAGAAGTCACCACTGCTTTTCTTCTACCATCTCTGCAATTTCTAGGTCAAGTAAAATAAATCCCAGACTGGGAGAAATTCCCAAAAACAAATCAAAGTCACTCTCATTCTAAGTTTTTGAATATGCTATCCTTTTGTCTGCGGTATACTTCTGTAACTTATACTCAGAAAAGTAATGTATCCTTGGAAGTCCCAACTTAATTATAACTCAATTTAACAGATATTTCTACTAATTTTTGTTCTGATATATATTTTCTAATATTTTAGCTTAAAAATTACTCATATATAGAGGAGTATATTAATTAGGATTTATTAAGAAAAAAAAACACCAAAATCATAGGCTATATACAGAGGGAGATTTGAGAGGGGATCAACTAGGGAGAATCATCCCAGATAATCAAGAAGCTGAGCAGTCCCACCAGGACATCTACACATACTGGGGAATGAGAGAACCTGGTAGTGTGGATCAGTTCTAAAGGCTACAAAACCAAGAAAGCCGATATGTCTCTCAGTTTGAGAATCCAAGGGGCTACTGATGTAAATCCAGAAATCAAATGACCAGAGAAGTGCTGCACACATTTAGGAGAATTCATGCTGTCCTGATCTTTCTCTTGTATGAAGTTTAATATATTATTTATCTCTAAACTTCATTGTTACCTATATGACAGATGGGAAGTGATATTTTACTTCCTGTATGTGAAGTTGTTATGGCACATCATAGGTGTAAATGAACATTGGAAGTTAAAATATTATATGAGGTTTTTAAAACAAGAAACAATGTTGTCAATTCACATTTTCTGTGACATACATTCATTATGATTTCATTATACAATCCTTACAAAGTTGTCCTTAATACAATGTCTCTGAGGTTTGTCCCATAATTACTGTATTGCAAAGGTTTTACACTAAGCCAAACTAAGGCCAATGGCCAATTTCATCTCCTGAACACATATTCTATCCTGTTGTGGACTGACAGACTTTCCTGACACTTTAATGACATTACCCTCTCTGTTACCATCAGTGTATATATAAAAAAGCAAGAGCAAATAGAACTTTCAATGGCACAACACTACTATTCTTGTATCCTGTGTTTATGAGATAAAAACATCATAATAGACTTATAGTCTCTTTCATTTTATACATCTGTAGTTGCAACAGTCTATATGGCTGAGATAGAAGATGAGATTTCATGTCATTCTCTGCCCATAGTTCTAAATAAGAACTACATTGAGGCCAAGTGCAAAGTAACTGCTGAGGGATTATAAAGCTGCATTAGGACCACAAAGTATGGAAATGGGCCCTCAAGAACTTTAAGGACTTTAACTCAAACAATGGCAGTGTGCTGAGAACAGATATGGAGCAGGTACTAGACCTATAAATAAAACATGTATTTTTTTTTTGCTTGCAGTATACATTGCTTGTGGAACCTTTGGAATGCAAGCAATACATGACAGCTGAGAGATGGATGAATGTAGTATTGGCACCAGCCAATGGAACATAAAAGAAAAGGCATGAAATACTTTGTTCTCTCTCTCTCTCTTTTTCTCTCTGTGTGTGTGTGTCTCTCTGTATGTGTCTCTCTCTGTCTCTGTCTCTCTCTCTGTCTCTCTCTTTCTCTCAGAAGTTTCATTCTTCTGGAATTATCTGTAAGTAAAATGCTAAAGTGAGTACTATGTTTGGATTTTCCCAACTACCTCTCACTTCCCTAAAGTTTCAGCTTCTCCTTTCTGGTTTATATTTGCTGTTGTGTTTTCTTATTTGCTTGGTTAGCTTTTATTTCCTCTTTTGTTATTATTTGCCCCCATTGGTTGTACAAAGGACTTCATTTTGACATGTCCATATAAATGATCAGGCTGATTCTGTCCCTCAACACACATTTCCCAACCTGAATCAATCTCATCAAGAATCATTGCTCCATTTCCATACACATACATGAAGTATTTTGACCATATTTACCATCCTTCCTATTAGCACATACACCCACATAGGATACGTTTCAGTTTCTTAATATTCATGTTTGTTAGTGTTTGTGAGTTGTTCAAAGGCACTTCATAATGGTCTCTTACACATGCATATACTATCCTTTAATAAGTTTGGTTCTGTATATGTTTTTGTATGTGTTTATTTTTTGAACTAGCATCCACATATAAGAGATACATTAAACCTTTGTTCTTCTGAACTTTGCCTAATTAGCTTAATATGATGACCTTCAGATCAGATCTATTCCTTTATTTTTTCTTTAAGGTTGAATAATAGTACATTGTTTGTGTGTGTGAGAGTGTATGTGTTTGTGTGTGTGTGATTGTGTGTGTGACATTTTTGAGCCATTTATCAATTATAGGGTAAATTCACTGCTTACATAGATTAAGTATTGTACATAATACTATAATAAATATGGGTTCTCTCTCGTAGTCTGACTTACATTTCTTGAGATACATGCCCAACAGTGGTACTTCTGGATACCAGTTAGTTCTATTTTCAGATTTTTTAGGACCATGCATATAGATTTTCATAGTCGTTGTACCAGTTTATACTCCTATCATCAATGTGAAAATGTTTCATTTTCTCTGCATTCATGTCACTATTTAATGTTATTTTTGTTATTGATGGTGACCATTCTGACTGAGATTAAATGAAATCTTAATTTACATTTCCTTTATGACCATGAAGGTTGAGCATTTCTTCATGTGTTTTTTACCATTTTACCTATTAAAAGAAGTATCTGTTTTGTTTATTTGCCTGTTTGTTAATGAGCTTGTTGGTTTGTGAGGAGGTTAGATTTTTAGTTTTCTGTATATTCTTATAAATTCCTTCTTAGATGTATACCTGACAATTATTTTCTCCTATTATCTAGGCTATCTGTTTATCCCAGTAATAGGTTCCTCTGCTATGCAGAAATTTATTAGCATAATAGAATTGTATTTATCAATTCTTGCTCTTATGGATTTTGGAGTTCTATTCAGAAAGGTGTTGGCTACACAATCAACTACTTTTTCCATTCATAATTTCAAAGCTTTAGGTTTTGCATTAAGATCTTTGACCAACTTTGAATTTACTTCAGTACAAAGTGAGAGATAGAGATTTAAGTACAGACTTCTGAATGTGACTATTGACTTTTCTCAGTACTATTTATTAAAGACACTGTCATTGTGAACTCCTTGTAAATTTTGAATGCCTTTGTCAAAAATCAGATGGCTGTAGCTATTTGAATTTATTTCTGAGTCTTCTGTTCTGTTACAATTGTCTTCATGTCTGTTTATTACCTTAACAACAACTGTCCATAATATACTGTGGGTTGTTTTTTTTGTTTTTGTTTTTGTTTTACTATGGCTATATATTATAATTTGAAATCCAGAATTATGCTCTAGCATTGCTTTTGGGCTCAAGGCTATTTTGTTACAGGGTTTTTTTTTTTGCTTTTATATGAACTTTTAGGATAGATTGTTTTTTATTTCTGTGAAGAATTACATTAGAATTTTAATAGGAATAGCATCAAATCTCTAAATAGCTGTTGATGACATCATTTCACAGTATTAATTCTGTCAGTCTACATGCACTTTCCATTTTTGGGTATCTTCTTGATTTTCCTTCACTGATATTTACTGTGTTTTATTTCATTATTAGTTATCTCTCTTCAAACTTGTGTGTTATTAACAGAATTGTTCTGTTTTACTTTTCAGCCTGTTTATTGTCCATGTACAGAAAAGCATTTGGTTTTGTGTATCAATTTTTATATCTAGCTACCTTGCTAAATATGGTTATCATATACAGGAGTTTGGGGATAGATAGAGACTTGGGTATAGGGGTATGTTTTCTGCTAATAGGGATAGTTTGATTTGTCTCCTATTTGGATCCATTTCATTTCTTTTTCTTGACTTATTGCTTGGGCTAGGAATTCTAGTACTATAGTGGATATAATTGGAGAGAGTGGAAATTTATCTCTTTCAGATTTTAAAGAAGATGGTTTGAGTTTTATTTCCTTTATGTGATGTTAAATGAATGTTTATCATCTATAGTACTTATTTTGTTGAAAGCACATTCCTCGATTCTTGTTTTCTTCGGAGGTTTTACCAGAAGTAAGCTCTTTTATCCCAGTGGCTCATTCCTAAACCCTATCCTAGCCACTTAGAATACTGTGATATGGAGGTGTGGTTCAAAGTATTCTGGACAGAAACATCCCTGAAACTCCATCTCCAGCTACCCATCAAAAAGCCAGAATAAAAGCCAGGTGCTGCTGGATCATTCTTGTAATGCTAGCCACTCAGGAATCTGTGATCTGAAGATCATAGTTCAAAGCCAGCCAACACAGAAAAGTCTGCAAGATTTGTACCTCCAAATAGTCAACAAAAAGCCAAAAGTAGAGTTGTCACTCAAGTGGTGGAGTACTAATCTTAAGCAAGAAAGCTCAGGGTCAGTGCTCAGGCCTTGAGTTCAAGCTCTGGGACACACATGCACACACACACACACACACACACACACACACACACACACACACACAGTGTGCCAGGATGGAGGTCTGCCTCAAGTACCTCAAGTAGTACAGAGTCAGAAAAGTAAGCAGCTAAAGAACTCAAAGTCCTGAGTTTAAGTCCAATTCCAGCCAAATGTAGTAAAAGGATGTTTAATTCCTCAAAGGAATTTTCTGCATCAATTGAGATGTTAATGTGACTCTTGTCTTTGATTCTGTATATTTAGTACATTAGTTTATTGGTTTATATAAGTTGATAAATTGGAATGATACCAACTTGATCATGTAGAGGACCTTTTTTGATGTGCTGTTGAATTTAGTTAGCAATGCATTTTAGCATTTTATTGAGAATTCTTGTACCTGTGTTGATCAAAGGTATTGATTTATAATTCCCTCTAATATCTTTTTGTGGTTTCACTGCCATGTTTTGGGATAAATATAATACTGGCTTCATAGCATGATAGAATAATTTTAGTAATGTTGCTTCCCTTTATAGTTCATACATAGAAAATTTTTAGAAGTATTAGTGTTAGTTCATTAAGGGTCTGGTAGACTTCATCAGTGATTTTTTTTTAATGTGTTAGTACAGTCATTTGAACTCAGAACCTTGTGCTTTTACTCAGCATTTTTACTCATAGCTAGTACCATATAATGTGAGTAAACTTCCAGTTCTGGCTTGTGGCTAGTAGGTTGGAGATAACAGTCTTCCAGATTAGTCTCCCCTCTATGTTTCTCAGAACTAAGCATCTAAGATTATTATTTTTGGACAGTCTTATGGCTTGAACTCACAACCAGAGCACTGTCCCTGAGCTCTTTGTTACTCAAGGCTAGCACTCTACCTCGAGACACAGTGCCACTTTCAGCTTTTTCCTGTTTATGTGGTGCTGAGGAATCCAACACAGGGCTTCAAACATGCTGGGCAAGCACTCTACCTTTAAGCCACATTCCCAGCCTATGTGTCTAGTATTATTAGAGGGAATCATCAATATCTGACTTTGGTAGTGAATCTATTTGGTTCTGAACTTGACTTTGTTGGGAAATGTTTCATTACATTACACTACATTTTATTACAATTTCATTTGCTTAATATAGATCTATTTGAATGGTTTTCATTATCTTGGATCAATTTTGATAATTCAAGTACTTCTAGAAATACATATATCACTCTAGATCTTCCAGCTTATTTTTTTTTTTTTTTTTTTTTTTTTTTTTTTTTTTTGGCCAGTCCTGGGCCTTGGACCCAGGGCCTGAGCACTGTCCCTGGCTTCTTCCCGCTCAAGGCTAGCACTCCGCCACTTGAGCCACAGCGCCGCTTCTGGCCGTTTTCTGTATATGTGGTGCTGGGGAATCGAACCTAGGGCCTCGTGTATCCGAGGCAGGCACTCTTGCCACTAGGCTATATCCCCAGCCCCTTCCAGCTTATTTGAACATACTTTTTTCTAAGTATCCTCTCACACTTCTACATTTAACTTATATTTGTTGTGATATCACCATCTTCATCTCTAACTTTATTTAGGGTGTTTTCTACTCCTTTTAGTCAGAATGTCTCAGAGTTTATCAATTTTGTTTGTCTTTTCAAAGAACCAATATTTTGTTTAAGTCTTTTACTCATTTATTTTTATCTTTGTATTTATTTTATTATTATCTTTAAGTAGTTTTACAAAGGAGTTTTCATTTAACACAGAATTTTATGAATACAATATATTTTGATCAATGTTACCCTTTTCAACATTCTCACCCAACCCTTTCCTACCTACCGCTTCCCTCACTCTTCTCAATTTTGTGGGCTATCCATAAAATTCTTGACCGCATTTTCCCCCTCTTCTGCTCTTCATTTGATTCTTTCTATAGTTTTATTTTCTACAGATTCTTTACCAGGCTAGTCACAGGAATTTGGTTTGTAGAAAGTTTCACCTTTATAAAGAAGAGATTTTAGTTATCTCAGAAGTGTTAATGAGTCTCACTGCTCTTCAGTAAATACTATTTGGCAAACTTCTTCCTATCCATCCAGATAATCATAATGTGTTATCAAACAACAAACCCTCTGTAGGCTTGGCAAAGTAGAGAAAGTATAGTTTTAGAAAAGGGTTTTTCCTCACTCACTTACCAGAACCAGCTGTCACAAATGACAAGCATCTACTAACAAGATGTTCTTTTGTACCTATTTCCTTTGAAGGGAACATCAGTGAAAATTCAACAAGATTCACAGCAAAGGAAATTTCATCTAGATTCTAATCATGGCCATAAAGAAATCTAGGAAACAAAAGCAATTGTTCATTGAATAGATGAGAACATGTAAAAGCTAACAGAGCATTGTAGTGGGATGGGATACTTTCAGAATTCCTTAGGCCATTTGAAAAACAGAAACAACAACAACAAAAACAAAAACAAAACAAAAAAACAAAACTCCTGGACTCAATTGCTGCTCTGGAAACTAAAAACTCAAACCTATCTTCTGCGTATTTTTTTCCTAAGAATGCCCGTGGGAACTCTGGCAGTGTAACACACACCAGGGTGGTGGAAGGGAATGAGTCATTGACCTCCTGTGACACCTGGAATTTGACCTACAGACTAGAGTATATATTTCTATTCAAATGTTTCATTCTTATAAGTCTTATATGCATTCTGGCATTAAGGCAGGAATTCTCTCAGGCTTAAGACATAAATTAAAGCCATAGAGTGTCAGCTTCAATAATGGCCTCTGTATTTCAAAAATTTTGACTTTCACTTAGAAAGACAAGACTGTACCAAGAGGTTACTCATTTGAGACAGTCTCTACAGTATTCTAGTCATTTTCCACTCCCCTTCAAAAGACTCTTCCACTACAATTACATGAATATCTGTGTCCCCAAGGTGAATGCAACATTTGGAACAACAAAATATTGATTTCCCTTTGTGTAGCTTCCATTTAATTTAAACCAAAACAGAAGGAGGGTAAAGGGTGGTAAGAATATACTAGCACCCTTTCCAGTGAGCCTTTAAAACTTCACATACTTTCACTGTAGAATTTTGTTGACAGATAATTACTTCAATCCCATTTTGACCTTACATAACTGTTGAAAGCCTGTTGAAAAAAAAAGGAGTATAGTCTTTCTTAAAGCCTAGCTCCTCTAGCCCAGGGTGATTCCAAAAATTGAAGTGAACATTAAACCGTAGCTGTTTGCCCAATTCAGTCTCATTCATCATAGTTGGTTTAATTCTTGGGACTTGTGCCAAAATAGTCCCTGAGTTCATTGGCTTCTCTACAAATACACACAATACCACCTGCAGCAGTAGATACCTTGTCTTTACAACTCCATCACTGCTCTTCTGGATTTATAGTACTTGAAAATGTTTGCAAGTCCTGTTGTACCAATTTGTGTATGCCAACATCTTCCGAAACATTCCCTTGTCAGCTTTCCTTTCAAATCCTCCATGTCCTTTATTTAATGCTATTTTATAAGATCAGACAAAATAAAATTAACATTTCTCAATATCTTTACTCTGCTTTAAGAAATTTCTAATTGCTTCAGGTTAGGAGATAAGCTATATATATTCGACAGAAGGTAGTTATTTATTTTTTTTACTGTTCAATATCTTACATGAGTAAATTACTACATATCTACCTAAGATATTTTGTAGTTAATATTAAGGTAAATGATCCTATCCTTTCAATGATTAAGATAGCACATCAGAAAAATATTCCCAGTGTATCTCTTACTTGCATACAACTATGAATATATCATCAATGGATCACCATTTTGAGACATGCTGGAGGCAGTGAAAAGACAAATTTAAAAGAGATACTACCTTCAAAATACTTGCCATATATACTAGATTAAAGGTAACCATATCTTAACTGTGTTTTTTCTTGAAAATCAAAGCATATATAAACATTATATATGTGTGTGTGCACATATATGCACATGTCAGATATATCATATCCGTCATTTATATCATGTATCTGTCATAAATACACATAATGTACATATCATAACTATTTAATATACCTATCATATAGCATATTTAATTAATAAAAGGTTGGTTTGGGTTGATGCAAATGATATTATGAAATCTATGTATCTCCATCTATAGATGATAGATATCTAATTTGATGGATATCATGAAAGAAGATGTTTCTGGAACCACAGAGTTTCTAATAGATAAAATTAATAAATAAGAAGTAAACTGACTATAATTCTACAGTTATTTAGAAGGCATTTTATTGTTAGCAAAGAATTTTTATTTGGTTCCATCAGCAGCATATTAGACAAAAACTTGGCAAAATAACTATAGTGCTTGGATAAAGAAGTGGGATGTCTATGCCAAGTCTTGCAGGACAGCTGCCTGTTGGAGAATGGAGCAGTGTACTGTGCAACACAATATTTAAGATAGCTATTCTAGCATGTAAGGATACAAAAGAAAAACTCCAAATCTCAGAAATGCAGAGCCCAGGGATAGAAAGGGTCAAGATGAAGTGAAAAGTTTCATCTATGATGGCAGAAAGATGAGAAAAAAAATTCAGAAGAACAAATACTATTTGGGAGGCCATGGGATTCTCTTTCTTCTTGTTTCTCATAGTTGCAACTTTCATTGGCAAATAACACTTAGTAAATCTTCCTTACTTTTTCACTGTAATATAGATGAACATTCTCCCGTAGCTCATTTCTCAGCTCTTTTTAATTAGAATCAGTATAGAAGAATGGATATCTCAGGCTGCTAGTAATTTGATATAGAACTTTTCACCTCCAGGTCAGTAGTAAGTGAAATGCATTTACATATTTTTAAGTGGATTTATTGGTCTTGAAGGGAGCCCAGTTTTAATCCTTGACACCAGAACACTTTATTGCCAGAAAGCCCACAGGCATTCTAACATTGATCAGGAAGTAACAGAGAAAAAGAGTTCAATTTCAGTTGCTTTTTAGTGTTTAGTTTCTCTGAAAGATTTAAAATTGTTTTAATTAATCCTAATTATGATACTATTTTTTAAAGATTGTTATGTGTCTGATGACAAATTGGATATAGACCAGTGAATTGGGCTTACTTAAATTTGAAATATGAAGCTATACAGTTCTTAAATGTAATTATCTACATCAGAAAAATCAAGGGATTTACTATAGTGCTCCTTTTGTGCTGAGGAAAGAAATGGGTAATAGAAATTATATTACAAATTTTAGTTAATTTTTTTTACAATTAGAGAACAATATCACTAGTTATATTGATCTCGGCTTTGAGGAAATTAGGAGTTACTATTTCTGGATATGTGTGCCCACTTAACACCTCTAGAAATGATCATAAGGGTTCAACCCTGTCCAATTCCACAGCATCCACGGTAACACATCCATGGCAACAGGCAAGCATCATTACTGGTTCTTGACAGGGAAAGAATAATTGTTTCACTTCTTATAATACAAGCTTATACCAGACAATACAAGGCTACAAATCCAATCAGTTTTGTTATCATTTACTGTAAACATATTATACTAAGTGTGTTAATAGTAATCAAACACAATAATAAATATAACAAAATATCTGTATCCTAGCTCCAAATACATGATAGATGAGAATAACTTGCATGGAGATTACTTATAAAGAGCATGAGCCCAGAGATTGTGAGTGAAAGATAGTGGAATCAAACAAGAGAGAACTAAGTCAAGAATTAATAGAGCATTAATGAGCCCCCAAAGTCTGACAAGTTTGCACCCCACTATACGCAAATGGCATGCAAAGTTGCCAGACTTTCTAAGATGTATGAAATGTGTCTTCCAATTGTTTACCCGAATACAACAGGTAGGTGATTTTGTCCATTGGCTCATGCTTTCTGGTGGTCAGGTGACCGAATGATCAGAAGTTTCTTCTGTCTCCCACTTGGTACATATGTGGCTGGTAACAGGATCCCAAGCTTCAGTGTCAGGGAGGCCTCCTGTGGCCTAAGAAGGACACTGTTAGATTCACTCCTGAGAGAACCTTTGGTGGAATGGATGGTAGGGGCTGAAGGAAGAAATCACTGAGCCCATATGAAGGAGTGAGGGAGAGATTATAGGACAGTATGTTCTATAGCATTCAATATTCAGTGCATCCCCAAGGAAGTAATGGGGGGGAAAGTTCAAGACAAAACCAGATATTTTAAAGACAAATGGATAGATATTATATCTCAAATGGTTAATATTGCCTTGGTGAACTCCTAAACATACTTTGCTTGAGTTCCCGAGCTTCTGAGAAGCACAGAATGTAGAACAAGAACATAAGGCAAGAACATAGAAGGTACATTTTGTCTTATTTGTAACAGAATTATTATTACATTTTGTCTTACTATAACAGAACCCAAAGTAAGAATTGCTTTAAAATTTATGCTTAATTCACAAAGTTTACTTAAATTGTGTCTTATAAAGACAGGGAGAAAATGATTTGGTTTCCTAATGACTCAACTAGCTGTTTTTGAAATTTTAAAAGGAAGATTTAGGATTTGGCTATGCTAGTTCCTGAAACATCAGTGACCCTGAATACATGGTCTTTAAAGTATAAGAATTCCCTGAAGCTCCATAGCATCGAGATCTTAACCTACACAACAAAACAGCAGGATCGGGCAAGTCATTGCACCGAGATAACCACTTGGGGCCAGATTTTAATAGCTGACAACTCATAATGGATTGACAAAAGCTAAACATCATTAACTTGAATCTACAAAGTCGACATTTCCATATGCAAATAAGAGCCAGCGCATATGTGCCTGTGTATAAGTCTCATTGCTTGTTTAGTTGTCTGTATGTCCTTTCAGTTGCTTTCCTTTGTCTTTAAGATCCCAGTGGACAGCAACCACGTCTGGTAGCCTCTTTGCAAAACAGTAACAAGTGCACAGACTGAGGCCTTACTAAGTATTTTTTATGGTAATGATGCTGATATATATATATATATATTTTAATTTTCTCTTTCATACAAGATTCACAGAGCAATGTTAGTACCCAAGAACAAAAAGATAGTGGAGAATAATATAAGCAATGAGCACAAGAGTTATTGCATAATTACATAGCAAGGACAGACTGACCTAACCTTAACCACTCACCCTGGCTTTCTACATATTAGCTCCACTCATAATATGAACATTTGCAAAAGTTATTTTCTTTCATGAAACCTAGGTAACTCTTACGTATTTAGTCAGAAAAGCATGTGGCTGTGTGATTTCAATATTTCATGTATATTGGTTTGAGTTGTGAAAAAAAAAGTTCAAAACTCCAACTGACTAATTCTGGCACTTGGGAAGTGATTTAACCTCTCTAGCTCTAAGTTGTCATTGAGTAAACATAACCTATGTTCCAGGCTTGTGGGTATCAAATAAGATCAACAAAATAATATATTTAGTGCTATAAAATGTGAAGTTATTATTATTCTTTAAGATGGATCATTTTCTGTAGGCTTAGGTAACTTAAGGAAATAGTTAATTAGATTATTTCCTTTTGGAAATAGAATACTTGGATCTATTGCTCAGTAATCCTGCATGAACACATCACCAGTATCCACAGCCTCTGCCATCCCTTACTCTTGACTTTCTTCTTCCAGGTTTTCCAGTGATCTATCTTGGCTTGTCTTTCCTTTCTGTTGTGTATACAAATGGTGTGTGTTAAGATCAAGGGGTGGACACCTGGTTTGCTTCTCTGAGTTCCATCACTCACTCTTATAAAGATTTTGCTTTGGGCATTGCAGCTGGCATTCTCTCCATTCTTGTTCTTGCTGCTGAACAGTTACACAGTTCCTATCTACCTTGCATCCTCCTGTTACCAAAGGGGAAACACATGTTTTTCAAACTCAATTTTTGCTGATGAAAATTTTGTTCAATTTCACAGCTTGACTTCAGAATTTTCCCAAGTGATGGTAAATTCCATTCCCTTGCCAAACAAGGAAATAATCTACAAGCATGTTTGGAAGGGAAACTCGGAAATTTCCCTCAAGCCTTAGTAAATGATAAATGCAAGAAAGAAAAGAATTTGTTATGCCGGCCTTTCAGTATTTCATGATATTAACATGCTTAATGCTTATAAATTCTGGGAGAATAGGTAACATAGGCTGATAGAATATCGTTATTAAAGTACAAACTTTGAAGCACCTGTATTTATTATATTGGTAGTCTTTGAGGACTCATAAGACAAAGAGAAAAAAAGCTTGCATGTGGCTTGGAGTTGAGTGTGTATTTTTTGAAGAAATTTATATTTAGAGAAAGTGTCTGGTTATATGTATGAATCATATTATTTTGAGCTTTAAAAAACAAAGTAACTCCTTTCCTTGTTTAAAAAAAAAACAAAACATGTTTCTTTTATTTCCGTGATGGTTATCTAAACCAGTATAATTCCAAGTTGCTTTTCTTTTTTCAGTTCACAACAGTCCAGATAAACTCCTCTCTATAGGTCACTCTCATTACAAATGTCATAAAAATAAATGACTTGTAACAGGTAGGGAGAATATGAGTCACGAAGGGTGGGCTAGAGTCTTATTTCTCAGTGAGCCTCTGTTTTCTTTTTGTTTTACTTTTTGTTCAGTTCTTGCCAAGTAAACCTTCCTCCATCCTAACTTAACCAAGAACTAGTCCAGGGAAACAACAAAAGTCAGGAGAGACGTATTTTTCATGAAAAGGGTTTGGAAAGTGAGCTAGTTAATTTGATCCCCAGGAAAACCTGTAGCCAAGCTAATCGGAATGAGAGAAACAGCTTCCTACACAGGAGCTAGAATGATGAGGAATTATTTTCAAGGGTGTTTTACAGCCAAACCCCTTCAATGGTATAGAAGAGCTTTCCAACTGGGGACACAAATATTCAAGGAGAGCTTGTTTATTTTATGGTTATTTTTATCCCACAATAAACAGCTTAAATTTGCAGACTATACTTTTTGCCTATAAAGAGGGTTATTTCTCAAGATGCTGGTGCTTCCCCATAACAGATGGGATAAATAGAAGAAAACGCTGAGAATATGCCACTGAAATTCTGATTTATTCAATCATTAACAAAAAAAGTGCAATTTCAATGGTAATAGAAAGAAAACCCAACTGTTTTTGCTTTCCTTCTGAAAACTTGTTTTCTATGGAGAACACTGCTCTTAGGAAAACACCTTTTTAAACAACAGCAATGTATAATCTTAACTTCAGGCAGCACGTTTGCATAGGTTAGGTAATTTTGAGACTTTTGCAACTAGGGATAAATTATAAACTTTCAATAATACAAGCAGGTATCTGCAGGACAAATACTAGGGGTGAGTTACATTATCTCCAGGAAAGATGAAAAGCACTTTGCCAATTGGCTGTAGAAACTTCTCAAAACAGTTAGACTGCTGCTTGTTAGAGGAAAGAAAAGTCCACATACAACCTTTTCACTGAGACAAAGTAGGCAATCAGTTCCGTGTGGCTCAGGACACATTCAAGAAGACAGAAAGCAAAAGAAATGTAAGTTCAACAATGCCTAAAATAGTATCAAGGAGGCAATTTTTGTGTTAGGAACCAGAGTCAATGCTTCTTGAAATAATTGTTTGAATATAATAAAGCCAAAGAAAACATTTGTTAAGGTTTTAACAAATGCAAGAAACTTTAAATATAAAAGAATACACAATGCACACATATGTGTATCTGATTCCTTTGAAAGCCATGTATTTACTGGTGGCTCATGTCTGTAATCTTAGCTACTTAGGAGGCTGAGATCTGAGGACTGCAGTATAATTCTAACCAGGGCAGAAGAGCATGCTCCTCTTATCTCCAAATAACCAGCAAAAAAGCTGACAGTAGAGATGTGGCTCAAGTAGTAGTGTACTAGCTTTCAGTGAAATAGCCAACCAAGAATATGAGACCCTGAGTTCAAGTTCCAGTATACACAACACACACACACACACACACACATACATGAATACACACAGACAAAATATATAGAGGTAGAATACTCATCAATTTTGTTTGAATATACAATAGACCTGTAAGACATAGAGATTTCACCACACGTGTTTAAACTTTTCTTACAGTTGGAAGTTCTTTTTCTGGGTAGAATAGAAGAATTCATTGACTGTGAAGGCCAAAGGCTGATTCTGTTGTTAATCCACATTGTGACCTTGGATAACTTGACTCTTCATATTTTGTATCCACAGATTCCTTTTTTGTTTGTACATACAACTTGAATATTCAATTTATAAATAATCTATAAAGAGATTCCTTCCAGCCCTAGTATTCTATCAATTTATATATTTCCTTTAGTTTTCGATTTCTTTTCATCTTCTAAGTCTTTTATTAGTAAAATAAATCAATTTTAAATTACCCATTATCTAACTCAAAGGAGACATTTACGATAGAATTTCTTCAGGTTTATCCTATGTTCCCTTTATATTTTTTCTCAGATGAAAAGTTATACAGAACAGAAGTTACAATATACTATGCCTAAAATGAAAGTTCAATTAAAGGTTGGATTGTGTGAGTTTAGTTTTTGTTTATTTGCTCCTAAGTCAGGGTCTCACTATGTTGTGCAGGTGGACTTAAACCTCTGGTATCTAGTCATTCTTCTACTTTGGCTTCCAGAGCAGCAAGGTAAATAAGTCATCCTACAAGATGACCCCATTCATACATTCACCGCTCTCTTGCTTATCTTCTCATTTCTTCTTTCATCTCTCCCCTAGCTCAGTTCTTGAAATCTCAGATATATAATGAACCTATGGTTCATTTACTTTGTGGTAGTGTTCTCAAGAACTTTAACAAAGCTGTACATATAAAGTCTGGTTAAATATCTTATATATGTTTAGAAAGTAGATGTGCCTCCTTCTATGTGAACAATGCAAGCAAACAGACACAATATTATTGCTCAAACCAGCAAGGTCTTTTAAATTTCACTGCCCATTTCCTTTTTCTCAATCCATCCAAAAACTGAAGCTATTTTTAAAGCCTTTTCTGTTCTTTATGCACACAACGGTATCAGGCCTATCTCTTAGTGCAGGTGTGTGCTTTGTTGAGGTTTGTTTACAATGGAAGGGCTTGATTGTAAAAGCGCTGTATTATGAATAAACCAATGCCTGAAATGAAGTGGAACCTTGATTTATTTGAGTAAGACTGTTTTCCAGTGCTGTAAATCATATTTTGGTGCTCTTTACCTTTGCATGCTTTTTGGAGCCACCAGCACTGAGGCTGATGAATGGGAAGCAAATGAAGTGTGCTGAGTGTTTCTGCTGGAGGGTTACATCTCCCCACATGCCGGGCTGTGATTTATCTCTGCAATATATCACCCAACTTATTTGCCTTTACTTATTTTATTTAGTGTTGTCACAAATAATATCAATTGGCCATTGACTATGAACCCTAAACTGTAGTAAATTAATGAAATTAGCTACATCTACAGAACTCAGTTCTACCCGATTTGATTAGAGCCACTTTGGTTGCACCAAACCATTTACTATAGATGAACTTCATTTATTAGACAAGCAGCTTCATGAGTTCTTTGTAAACTTTTATGCATAGTATGGGGGAAATTTTAATGAAACAGTTAAAGCTGACTCTTTTATATCTCAATCACGAAGCATATTTTATGTTAGTAGAATAGGCACTTTTAGTCATCCTGTGACTTTAGCCTACTCTTTCTGAAGTAGTTGTTCATCAGTGGAAGAGAGTATTCTTTTAGTTTCTGGGGAAGACATTGGGACAAGGAAGTGGAATAGGTTTTATAAAATGTCATGGCTCCCTGGGTGATACACTCTTGAATGGTGGTTAAAATTGCCTCCCAGAATAGAGAACATTGTCCCAGCTCTGCCCACTGTTTCCATTCCTGTGTGCTTCCGCAGTGCTACCATGTCAAGAGGCATTTCAGACAAGAAGCATGCAGAATTCCAAGAGGTTCCTTTGCCTCGGAATTTAAAAATTCAGACTTCCAAAAGGAATGATTTTACAAAAATCAGTTGGAACCACTCATATAGATCTTGTCAGTCTTTCTTTGTAGAAGCTTACTTATAGGCAACCAACTATGTCCCTGGACATGGGGTGGAGGACACTTAAAACAAACAGGAGAAATACAGAGTTTGATATTAAATAATCAGCCTATAGACAAGAGGAAATCTGCCACAAAATTAGGGGAAGAGGTGAGAAGAACAATCTGGTACCCCCGGATGTGGGGTGGAGAGGAGCCTGAGTGAAACATACTGATTGTACATTGCCATACAGGGCAGAGGAGCATAGTAGAGGACAGAAAATGATGTTGGATGAGATAAGAGCATTCCTGGGAGGTATCTGTATGAGACTAATGCAGAATTAAAATTGGAAACATTTGGGAAAGCTTGCCTTTCTTCTGAACATAAATGATGGCTGGTGGTAGTGATGTAATGCAGTCACCCTACACATCTTTGTGAAGGACACATGCTTGCCTTATGGGTCTGCTGAAGTCAGTACTTGATTAAATAGCCTTAACACAATCACATAAATGCTTAGTGTTACCGTTAAAAGCATACCCAATATCTGTTTTAATAAGAATTTAATGCATACCAGTTATATGAAAATAATTTTCCAAAAGTTTTTTATACTTTTTTCATAGTTAGCTATTAATTAAAACTGAAGTAACTATATTCATTCTTTATTTTAAATAAAAAATAAAATATTTCTTGAAAATCTTCTAGTTAGAAGGAACATAAAAGGAAGTGGAAGGACAGAAGGAAGGAAGGGAGGGAGAAAGGAAGGAAGGAAAGAAAGAAGAAAAGGAGGAAAGGAGGAATGGAGGGAGGGAGGAAAGAAGGAAGGAAGGGAGCGAGGAAGGAGGAAGGAAAGGCTGGAGGAAGGGAAAGAAACTGAGGAAGGATTGCTATTAATTTGCTTATTACTCCCTTATTTGGTGATTTTGTACTATATCATACATCATATAAGAACAATGATTAAATAATTTAGTTAGAGCTGGGAAATTGTACATGAAATAAATGTGTTCAGATTTTCAGATTGCAAAGTGATTTTCATAACAAAATGATACCTTGATTAAAAAGACTTAAGAAATAAATGCAGAGACTTCCGGGAAGATGGTGGAGGAGCAGCAGAGCCCTACCTGAGCTCCCTCCAACATCGCATTTTTCCCATCCCAGAGAAAATTTTACTCCTAGAAAGACAGCCAAAGTAAGTTATAACAGTACAGGGATTCTGGCCAGGAAGGAAAAATCGACATTGCTGGTCTCAAAACACAGATTTGAGCTCTGGGCGGCTTCCCACCACCATGCCAATGCTGGCACCAGCACAGCGCCCAGCACTCTGGGCAGCTAAATCACTCAACGGAGACCAAGGAGAAATCCTCCAGACGGCAGCGGACAGACACGGATCGCAGGCTGAAATCGCAGAGAAAGTGTGAGTACCCCATGAAAGACATTCTCACTTGGGCCCATATAGCAGCTTCTGGGAGGTAGCCCTTCCCCCACCGCCAGAGCAAAGCACCATCTGTGACACTGGCATAGGGTCAGACCAGACTGGAACTAATGTGGGCCTGGAGAGCGAGGACAAAGCAGCCTTCTTTGAGAAGGGCAAGAGGGACTGACCAGTGAGAGCCAGCTCCGCCCAGGAGAATGACCCCTGTCCAGGCAGGGGGCTCGTCCTGGGCTGCGGCTCAGCTAGAGTTGCCCCTCCCTGCCCACTGGAATTCCTAAATTAAAAGCAAAAGAAGCCAGCAGCTACAGGTGGCACAGTCAGACGGGAGAAGAAACAGTTCCTGAGACAGATAAAAGATCCCATCACAGAGGAAGCCCAATTCCCAGCCCGATATGGAGCTGAATTCCATACCCAGCTCTTCCCAGGAGGCTGCCCCACCCAGGAGGGAGGAACCTCCCGAAGGCAAGCAACTCTCAGGAGGGTAAACCAGGCCAGAGGTGCCCCGCCCTGCTGAGTCCACAGCCTATTCAAAGGCAGGTGTTAATGGCAGCCACCCCAGAGCAGACGAGAGGAGCCATGGTTCCCGAGATGGTTCATGTCCCCCATCTACAGAGGACTTCCAAGTCGTACCTCCAAGCTGTGAGAACCACAGAGACCCAGGATTTCACTAACAGGGGAAGAGGGTCAGAGCAGATCCACCCCATGCTAACTGAAAGGAAGTCAAACAGGCCAAGTGGCAAAATAGACTGCAGGCCATTGCAAGGAAACCAGAGACTGTAGAAAGCCCACCCAAACAAGGAAGACTCCATTTATTTTCTCAAACATTTTTTAAGCTTTCCTTTTCCTTTTTCATTTCTGAAACGTCATTGGTTTTTTTGTTTTCCATTTTTACCTGTTTGTTTTACCAAGTTTTTTTTTGGTTGTTTGTTTTTCTCCTTTTTATTTATTTATTAATAATTTTTCTCTGTTTTGTGCATAGGTCTTCCAGTTTTTTTTTTATTTCCCTCTTTGCATTCTCTTTCTTCAAAAATTATGTTCCTATGAATAACATCTTCACTCTTTACTGCTAACTCTCCATTGTCTATCATTTTAAACTTGTTCTTTCTACTGATTCTACTCTCTTCCACATTTCCACGTCACTGAAACTAATCCAAAATCATCACCACCACCACCCCCCATACATTTTACTCTATTCTCTTTACTACCTCTAACTTACCTTCCTGATTTACTTCCAGAAACTCCAGATTCCATTGACTCCTGGTTATTGGATAGACGGTATCCCTGCTTAATTAGAGTGAATCAAAGGGGTTCATAGAGAAAGCCAGTCCATAAAGAACTTAATATAAGAACAAGAATTGCTCATAGAGGCTGAGGATTTAGCCTAGTGGCAAGAGTGTTTGTCTCGTATACATGAAGCCCTGGGTTCAATTTTCCAGCACCACATATACAGAAAATGGCCAGAAGTGGCTCTGTGGCTCAAGTGGCAGAGTGCTAGCCTTGAGCAAAAAAAAAAAGCCTGGGACAGTGCTCAGGCCCTGAGTCCAAGGCTCAGAACTGGCCAAAAAAAAAAAAAAAAAAAAAAAAAGAATTGCTCATAGGGTTGTAACAGTAAATAAGTAACTACTGAATACAGGGCTCAGGATTGGTTGTTATATTGAAATTTTATTCTTTAGGAATACCAAATCTAACTTAATATACAGGTATACAAGGTATCTGTATATAATTGTGAACTTCTAAGATTTACACGACAGTGCTTGTTAAGGTCTGCTTTGGGTCTTAAACGGTGATCACAGTTGCTTGTAGATTGGCGTTCCCAATCCAAATGGGCAAAAGAAACACAAGAAAAATGGCAAACAATGGAGTCTTATCTCCCACTCAAAGCAAGCAGAAAGCAGAGGAGTCAATCAAAGACATAGAAGAGAACCCTCAAAATATTGATAAACATGATAAATGAAACACTTGAATCAATATAGCAATCCTTCCAAAAAGTAATAGACGATTTCATGGCCTCGACAAATAGAAATAAAAATGAAATTCAAGAGCCAAATGAAAAGATAGCTACCCAGCTAAAAGATTTGAGAGACAGCACTCAAAACCAAATTAATGAAGTTAATGAAGTAAAGAAGGCCATGAAGGACATAAGAGATGACATGGAAATCATCAGGAAAGAGCAGTCAGAAGGAAAAGAGATTCGAAATCAAGTAGCTAGCCTACAGTTCCGACTAACTGAAGCAGAGGATTGAATCTCAGGAGCTGAAGAGTCCCTAGAATCTATGTAGAAAGATCAAAAATCAATACAAAACCAATCCAATCGACAAAACAGATCACTCCAGGAGCTCCAAGACACAATCAGGAATCTCAATTTAAGGCTAATAGGTATTGAGGAAAAGTTGGAGAAGGAAGTTAATTGAATAGGCAACCTATTTAACAGAATATTAGCCAAGAACTTCCCAAATATCCAGAAGGATAGGCCTATACAGATACAAGAAGCATTCAGAACCCAAAACCGACCAGACCAGAACAGGACATCCCACTGACACATTGCCATCAAAATAGGATCAATAGAGTCCAAGGAAAGAATCCTAAAAGCAGTTAGGGAGAAGAAAACAATCACATACAAAGGAAAACCAACCAGAAATACCCCGGACTTCTCAGGAGAGACCATGAAAGCAAGGAGAGCCTGGAAAGAGGTATGCCAAACCATAAATAAAAATAACTACCAACCAAGAATACTGTATCCTGCTAAACTCTCATTCATAACCGAAGGTCAAATAAAAGTTTCCACAGTAAGGAAAACCTGAAACAATGTATCTCCACCAAACCAGCTTTACAGAAAATCCGCAATAATCAAGACCAAGATCACAATACAGACAGAGAAATGAACCCTAAATAGTAAACCAGAATATGAGATCAAGAATTGGGAAGACACAGCTTTTAACAAGATAGTGATAATGAAAGGAACAAATGATTAGCTCTCAACCCTAACTCTCAACATTAATGGACTTAATTCTCAAATCAAATGACAAAGGCTCATAAGGTAGATCAAAAAATCAAGATCCATCTTTGTGCTGCCTCCAAGAGACACATCTATCCAGCAAATGTAAACATCTTCTAAAAGGGAAAGGATGGAATAAAAGCTACCAAGCAAATGGCCCCCATAAGCAGGCTGGAGTTGCAATCCTAGTATCAGACAAAATTGACTTCAAATTTTAAAAGGTAAGAAGAGTCAAAGAAGGTAACTACATACTAATAAAGGGATATCTCCTACAGGAAGATATAACCATCCTAAATATCTACACACCAAATACAGGAGCACCCAACTTCATCAAACAAACACTACTGACTCTAAAAGTGCTCATAGACCCAAACACATTGATAGTTGGAGACTTTAATACTCCACTGTCACCTCTGGACAGATCAACACACCAAAAAATGAACAAAGAAACCAGGAGAACTAAACAATTGCATAGACCAACTAGACTTAACCGACATCTACAGAATATTCCAACCAGAAACAACATAATACACATTCTTCTCAGAGGCACATGGAACATTCTCCAAAATAGATCACATCTTAGGGCACAAAGAAAATCTGTACGAATTCAGAAGTATCAAAACCATTCCCTGCATTCTCTCAGACGACAATGTAATAAAATTAGAGCTCAACTCAAACAGCCACCACAGAAAATCCCACAATTCATGGAGACTAAACAACACACTGTTGAACCATCAGTGGGTCATTGAAGAAATTAGAACAGAAATTCAAATGTTTATGGAATTCAACCAAGCTGAGGACACAAAGTACCAGATCCTTTGGGACACACCAAGGCTCAATAATATAAGGAAGCACCTTAATTTCCTTGAAAGAGAACAACAAGCCAAACCCCAAGCCAGTAGATGGAAGCAAGTAATTAAAATCAAATCAGAATTAAATCAATTAGAGATGAACAAAAGCACCGAAAGAATCAACAGAAGAAAGAGTTGGTTCTTTGAAAAAAATCAACAAGATAGACAGACCCTTAGCAAACCTGACCAAAAAACAAAGGCAGCACACCCAAATAAACAAGATCAGAGATGAAACAGGTAACTTCACCACAGAAACAACCAAAATTCAGAACACAATAAGGGAGTATTTTGAAAACCTTCATGGCAACAAAATCCAGAATAAATTTCGTAGAAAAAATTGATATCCCCAAACTCAACTATGAAGATTTAAACCTTCTAAACAGACCCATATCCAGCATTGAAATTGAAACGGCAATAAGTGATCTCCCATCCAAGAAAAGATGAGGTCTAGATGGATTCCCAGCAGAATTCTACAAGGCCTTCAAAACAGAACTCACACCAATATTTCTCAAACTTTTCAATGAAATTGAAAGAGAAAGTTCACTAACAAAAGCATTCTATGAAGCCAGTGTAACCCTCATCCCGAAATCAGGCAGGGGCTCATCACGGAAAGAGGATTATAGACTGATTTCCCTGATGAACATTGATGAAAAAAATTCTCAACAAAATTCTGGCCAATCGACTTCAACAGGTCATCAAAAAAAATCATACACCATGATCAAACTGGATTCATCCCAGGGATGCAAAGTTGGTTTAATATAAGCAAGTCAATTAATGTAATCCACCACATCAACCGGAGCAAGATAATGAACCACATGGATTTATCTCTGGATGCGGAAAAAGTGTTCGATAAAATCCAGCACCTATTTATGCTAAAATCCCTGGAAAAATTGGGATTCCAGGGAACATTCCTGAATATAATCAAGGCAGTTTATGGCAAATCAACAGCAAGCATAATTCTAAATGGTGAAAAACTAAAGCCATTCCCTTTAAAATCAGGAACAAGACAGGGATGTCCACTCTCTCCCTTTCTTTTCAACATAGTTCTAGAATTCCTAGCCAGAGCAATTAGGCAAGAAGAAAATATAAAGAGGATCCAAACAGGAAAAGATGAAGTTAAACATTCTCTCTTCGCAGATGACGTGATCCTATATCTAAAGAACCCCATAGACTCTACCCCCAAGCTACTAAGAGCTGATCCAAAACTTGGGCAAAGTTGCGGGACATAAAATAAACCCTCAAAAATCAACGGCCTTTCTCTATGCTAATGACCTGAAGACCGAGGCTGAAATCAGGAAAGCAACTCCTTTTGCAATAGCCTCAAAAAACATAAAATACCTAGGAATAACCTTAACCAAAGAAGTGAAAGACCTCTATGATGAGAACTTTCAAAACATGAAAAATGAAATTAAGGCAGAACTGAGGAAATGGAAAAACCTTCCATGCTCTGGGATTGGGAGGATCAATATAATCAAAATGGCAACATTGCCAAAGGCTATCTACAAATTCAATGCAATACCCATTACTATCCCAACACAATTTTTTAATGAAATATAGGAAGCAATTCAGAAATTCATATGGAATAATAAGAGACCCAGAATAGCAAAAACAATCCTAAGCAGAAAGAACAGTGCTGGAGGAATTACAATACCCAACTTCAAGCAGTATTATAAAGCTATAGTAATAAAAACAGCTTGGTATTGGCACCGGAACAGGCCTGAAGACCAATGGAACAGAATTGAAGACTCGGGAATGAACCCACAGAACTATGCCTACTTAATCTTTGATAAAGGAGCTAAAAAAATAGGATGGAAGAAAGATAGCCTCTTTAACAAATGGTGCTGGCAAAACTGGTTCAACACATGCAACAAACTAAAACTAGATCCTTGCATATCACCCTGCACCAGAATCAATTCCAAATGGATCAAAGACCTCGAAATCAAAACAGACACCCTGAAAACACTAAAAGAAGGAGTAGGAGAAACTCTTGGGCTCCTTGGCACAGGACAGAACTTCCTTAACAAAGACCCAGAAGGCTAAAAATCTTGGAAAGGATGGACAAATGGGACTGCATCAAACTGCAGAGCTTCTGCAGGGCAAAGGACATAGCTCGCAAGATAAACAGAAAGCCCACCGATTGGGAGAAGATCTTTACCAGCCATACATCAGAAAAAATCCTCATATCTAAAATATATGCAGAACTAAAATAATTACATTCCTCCAAAACAAAACCGCAAAGAACCAATAGCCCCGTCATCAAGTGGGCTAAAGACTTAAAAAGAGACTTCTCTGATGAGGAAATGAGAATAGCCAAGAGACATAGGAAAAAGTTCTCTACATCACTGGCCATAAAAGAAATGCAAATCAAAACAACATGGAGATTCCATCTCACTCCAGTAAGAATGTCCTATATCAAGAAAACTAACAGTAACAATTGTTGGAGGGTTGTAGCCAATAGGGAACCCTACTTCATTGTTGGTGGGAATGTAAACTGGTTCAACCACTCTGGCAAGCAGTATGGAGATTCTTCAGAAGGCTAAACATAGAGCTCCCCTATGTCCCAGCAGCCCCACTTTCGGGTATCTATCCAAAAGACCACAAACAAAATCACACTAAAGCCACCAGTACAACAATGTTCATCGCAGCACAATTTGTCATAGCTAGAATATAGAACCAACCCTGATGCCCCTCAGGAGACGAATGGGTCAGGAAAATGTGGTGTACATATACACAATGGAATTTCAAGTCTCTATCAGAAAGAATGACATGTCCCCATATGTAAGGAAATGGATGGACTTGGAAAAAATTATACTAAGTGAAGTGAGCCAGACCCAAGGAAACATGGAGGGTATGGTCTCCCTCATAGGGAATAATTAGCACAGGATTAGGCTATTCACAGCAGAGGATCACAAGAGCCCAATAGCTATACCCTTATGAACACAGAAGATGATGCTAAGTGAAATGAACTCCATGTTATGGAAACGATTGTTTTATCACTGTTGTAACTAACTACTTTCAATGTGCTACGTGTAACTGTAGCTTCTATTATTGATGATCTTCTTGTATCCCCTTCCTGTGGTTATACCTACACTTATTCTGTATCTTATCTGAGTATATTGGAAACCGTGTATAGAAGTATTAGAAGTAGGAAATTGAAAGGGAATACCAAAATTGAGAGACACAGGGTAAAAGAAAAGACAAATGATTCCAAAAGCAAACTTGCAAAATTGTTTGGTGTAAATGCAGTGAAGAATTCATTGGGGGGAAGGGAAAAAGGAAGAGGGAAAGGGGGAATAAGGAAAGAGGTAACAAACAGTACAAGAAATGTATCCAATGCCTAACGTTTGAAACTGTAACCTCTCTGTACATCACTTTGATAATTAAAATTTTTCAAAAAGAAATAAATGCCGCCCAAATGTTTAACTTGTTTAAACAACTAATGAATTGTTTTTCAAAATGAATATGAGGGGGGCTGGGGATATAGCCTAGTGGTAAGAGTGCCTGCCTCGGATACACGAGGCCCTAGGTTCGATTCCCCAGCACCACATATACAGAAAATGGCCAGAAGCAGCACTGTGGCTCAAGTGGCAGAGTGCTATCCTTGAGTGGGAAGAAGCCAGGGACAGTGCTCAGGGCCTGAGTCCAAGGCCCAGGACTGGCCAAAAAAAAAAAAAAAAAAGAGAATATGAGGAAGGAAAAACATATTGGGGGGTGGAGGGAAGTGGGGGAAGGTCATTATATTCAGTGTACATTATGTAAAATTAGAATTACCTTATTTGGGTAGGGAAGGGAAGAGTAAATCTTAATTGAAGGGGTTACATTGAGCAAGAAATTTTATGGAATTTAATATTTTTGCAGAACTTCTTCACAGTATTTTTAATGAATAAAGAAGAACCTTGCACTCACAAGAAGTAGAAGCACATTTGACTAGGGTTTCTTACTGTCAACTAGCTCCTGCTGACAGGACATGGCACAGTGTTACATGGAACAAACACTTTTTGGGGACATGCTGCTCTGACACTTTTGCAGAACTCATACTCTGAGTTCCTCGTTCAGAGCTTATACTTTTTTTTAAAAAAAAGTGTTTCTTCTGGTAAACCTTCTCACAAGAAAAGTAAGTTTTATGAAAGGCATTCTTGACCCTGAAGATTTTGGAAATGAATGGTAAAGGAATGAAAATCTTCTTTTTTTAAATTCCCAAACTTCAAGGTAGTTTATTACTTCTACTGTTTCTGTAAATTAATGTGAAATACTAAGTTCTGCCTTTAGCATTCAGTAATATTGTATGAAGATATAGGAATAGGAGGATGAAGAAGAGTAAAAGGAAGAGAAGGAGAAGGGGAGGAGAAGAAGAGATAAATGGAGGAAGAGGAGGAAAGGAAAAGAAAGTCTGCAGATTACTATATTAATTCATACCTATATTCTTTTTTCTATTTTTCAAGTTATAGAAATGACTAAAATCCTCTTGTGAACTTAAAGCTTTCAATCCTACATAATGCTTCCTTTTTTATCTGAATTCCACATCCAATATACCAATCAGACTGCTGAAATCTCTGTCAAATTAATAATGCTGCCTTTCTGATTATTTCTTATCTTCCTTGGTCTCATCAAGGCATGTGATAATGCCTATCCCCTTGAATAGGGTCTTTAGTACTCTGTTCCACTGCACCCTAATTCTTCCACAGCTCTGAATAGTCACTTAGTTGCTGTTTCCTGACCTTGTGATTTTAGAGTTCCCCTCATGCAACCAAGACTCAGTTCTAATACATTTTGTCATTTATAATTATTCCTAGACTCTACATTTCAGTTTTAAGCTCCAGAAATAAGCCTCTCTGACGTATGACGTGGGTGTGTGTATGTGTGCATTTCTTAAGCTTTATAGCTGTCTGTATATTTCCTATGTACCAAAGATAATCTCTCCAATACCCTCTGCTATACCCAGTTCCAGGAATTAGTACTACACTTAACATCTATCCTAAAACAACAATAACCAACTTCTAATAACAACTTCTTGTTCTATAGAGAGACATCATTTTTCCTTTCAAAGAGTTAAAATAAAATTTTAATGTAAGTTGAGAAAAACTCAAAAAACAAGGTGTTCTAATGTTTTGTATACACTCGTCTTCCACATGATCATGCAAATCTATATATCTTACCTTAGCCACTCATTGATTCCTTATAACCTGCTACAGTAGAATTCATGCTATGCTTAAAAAGTCAATTGATCTTCAAGAACCTAATTTACTCCCCCAAATTGTAAATGCAACATTGAAATAAGATAAGTTGAATGCTACAAGTTCAAGGGGTAAAAGAAGGAGAAAAGAAGGAACCCAGAGAAGTGTAGGGATGGGACAATATTAGAAAGGGTTCTATAAAAGAGACAGTATATGAGATGGGTCTGTAGGGGAATAGAAAGTCATCTGGTGTAAGATAGTACTTCAGTTAGAAATATTTTTACTTGTTTAACTGGATAATAAGAATTATGGTGGACCTGTGTAGGAAGCAGAATTCATAAAACTTAGAAATTGAAGAAGATATTAAGGGATGAGACTGGAAAGTTATATCTATCCTGGCTTACTACAGATCTTGAATAGGGTTAAGTAATTTGAAGTTGATTCTGAAAGCATAGGTCCCAGCCAACCCAGAGGACCATGCAGAGATAATCACAGATAGGAGAAGAAGAAGGTTCATAAGGAGGTTTATTAGTGGGGCCTCAGTTCCCACGGGAGATGGAGCTACATGGCGACTGCACCTTATCCAGGTGGCAGCTTCTCTCTGGGGATAAAGGTGAAGTAGGTAGGTAGGGAGTAGGAATGGCTCTTTAGGTATGGGTGGATCTGGGGGCTAGTGGGAGGAGCTGAGGACCTGAGGCTAGGGAAATGCTAACATTCCCCCATTTGTTGTTTATTAATAACAGAGGAGGGGTACCAGGATTGGAGTATGGGCAGAGGTTGTTTCTTCTGTACTCTGGCTTTTGTAGGCTGGTGCCCTACTGGTTTAAGCAGGGTGACAACTTTAAAAAAAATTTTAGAAGGCTTGGGCCTTTAACCATCTTACAGAACAAAGGCCAACCAAGTCTGTTCTCTGCAGCAGCCACAACAGTTTCTGAGACATAGAGGGGGAAGACACCAATGCTTCCCCAATGCAACCCTGTGGCCACCAAACACAATTCTGATGCTTTTTACCTTGGAGTAAGTCTTGGTGCAACTGTCATGATAGGCCTTCTATAAGCCCAACTCTAACCTTGGGAGGGGGTGGGGCAGAGCCAGGGCAGGAGCACTATGGGCCTGTCAAAATCTTCACAGGAACACCACCAGTGACTCCTAGATTCCCTGATCAGTTTTCCATGAAAGAGAGAGTGGATAAGGAATAACTAGTGAAACTAGGCAGTTTGGGAGCAGACTGTGGAGGAAGCTTCCTGTAGCCATGGTCTGCCACAGTCCACGCAGCTAAAACACATGTTGACCTGCATCCTATAAAGCAAAATATCAATCCTGGGTCAGGAAAATTGAGGTTAGCAGCCACATTTGCACACTTGTTCCAAAATGACTCTGGTCCCTTGATCTTAAAGAGTTTATGAGAGCACAGGAGAGAAAAATGGAGAAGCAAAATCTTAGTCTATACCAAAGAATTGTCAGAATCAGATGTACACTTGACTTTTAGCATAGATGGACATAAAGAATAACACACTGGTTTAATATAATTGTACTTATACCACATGCTGCATATTTGAACCTTTTTGTTTTTCTTAGACACATTTGCTTGCTCCCAAACATGATCAGTTTGAGTTTAAGCCTGTTTTTTTTTTTCTTTTGCCTTGGAGTCTGGTGATAAGAGTCAGGATTGCCTCCAGGCTGTTCACTGTGACCCCACCCACAGGCTGCAAAGATCCGTTTAACACAAGACTTAAAAGTAAGTTAAAATAGTAGTCAATAAAACCAAGTAATTTTGAAACTGTGATGCCAGTTTTTACATGTTTTACCAGCAGACAGACAAATAGACATTCAGACAGTTGTGCCTAAGCTTTGGGGTGCACTTAGAATTTCTTTTTTTTTTTAATTGGCCATGTAAGTTTTCTGGAATTCCACTGGCAAAATTATATTATTTTGCCCATATTTTAGAACCACGTGGTCAGTTAGAAAACAAAAAACCTTTCCAGCAAACAAAAATTTTCACAGATTATCCGGTGAGGAAATGGAGAAGCCACATTTTGAGAAACCAGTTCAGCTCCAATGGGGAGCTGAAGTGGGATGCTATGACCAGAGAAGGTCTAGGAGATGGGAGACAGGACATGAACAGAACACAGACAGGTGGCATGGCATAATGGTGGTGGAGTTGGTCACAGCATTAGCAGGCTCACAGCAAGACACGTTCACCTTCCAGCATTTGAATTGCAAGGCCACAGTTACAGAGTTCAGGGTGGGGGGCAGGGTTACAGGGAGCATGAGTCTCCACATCCCTGCCCTGCCTCAAGGAATTTGGCATGTCCATTACCTGGGGGATGGGTGGGCTTTCACCTCCAAAAGTTTTTGGAACCTTGATGGAACCAAGATGGTGCTTGCTAAAACCAATTCTACTGTTCACCACGTGGTCAATGCTAGAAAAAACAGGATTTAGCTAACAACAAGCAGAACTTAACCGAATCTCCAAGCTTAACAAACATCAATCAAAGCAGATGTAAAACAAATATTGGTACCTTTGGAAGCTAGTACCAGCCCATCACAGGCAGGCAGGCAGAGTTTAGAGAGAGGCAGAAAGAGAGAGAGAGAGAGAAAACTCCATCTGCCCGAGCGCTCATAGAAGTTGTGTAAGTCCTGTAAAATATTTCAAATTTGTAAGATTGGACTCAAACTTGAGCAGCTTTTAGATTGTGCCCCTCCTATGGTAAGTGATTAGCAGAGCTGAGGAGTTAAATACCAAGCGTCCTTCGGTATTACTCTGGTCAGCCCCAATGTAGGAGACAATCAACAGTGGGGCTGTCACCCCAGTAGCTGTGTCCCAGACCGAGCGCAGAGTGTGGCCCTGAAGCCATGGCCCTGTGGCCCTATGCTATGGTCATTTGGTGTGGGGCTCAGAACTTGGCACCGAGATTTTTCTGTAGTATGGCCCTGAAGCCATGGCCCTGTGGCCCTACGGTAAATCAGAAAATCAGATCTGAGCCACCGGTTCATTTACCCTGGGTGTGAGGGCAAATTTGTAGATTGTTGTGGTGGATGGAAGTAGAGCGCTTGGCCAGAAGTTACCTTGGTGGTTCTCTGGGTGGGCTTAGGACAGCAGAATAGGTCCCGGAGGCAGCTTGAACTCCCCAGAAATGGGGGAGTAAATCCACCGGGGAACCTATCCTGGGTTTAGGTCCAGGTCCCAGAGGACCATGTGGAGATAATCGCAGACAGGAGAAGAAGAAGGTTCATAAGGAGGTTTATTAGTGGGGGCTTAGTTCCCACAGGAGAGGGAGCTACATGGCGTCTGCACCTTATCCAGGTGGCAGCTTCTCTCTAGGGAGGTAAAGGGGAAGTAGGTAGGTAGGGAATAGGAGTGGCTCATTAGGTATGGGTGGATCTGGGGGGTAGTGGGAGGAGCTGAGGACCTGAGGCTAGGGAAATGCTAACAGACTCAACCATGAAGGAAATAATCATAATTTAAGCAAGGTTATTGCATCTGTATGCGAGAATAATCAAGCTAATAACAGAAGAAGGGAAAGAGAAGAGAAAATATAGGACATGATAATAGTTTCTAACTTCCCTGACTCTGAGTTCTGTATTTAATTCTAATTCTCTATAGTTACTTTATAAAACTTCATTGCTCAAAATCAATTAAAACCATTTCAGGGGGCTGGGAATATGGCCTAGTGGCAAGAGTACTCGCCTTGTATACATGAAGCCCTAGGTTCTATTCCTCAATACAACATATATACAAAAGGCCAGAAGTAGCACAGTGGCTCAAGTTGGCAGAGTGCTAGCCTTGAGCAAAAAGAAGCCAAGGACAGTGCTCAGGCCCTGAGTTCAAGCCCCAGGACTGGCCAAAAAAAAAAAAAAATTCAGTAACTATGTGTTTCTTATTGCATCAAAATCAGATACTTCTGCCTCATTTTTTATATAATCTATTGGCTTTTTGTTATTTTTCTTCACTTTATGAAGAATTCATTACCCACTATATTCATATTAAAGTTTTAGTTAAAACTTTAAACAACTGATTTTATAACAAAGCCTGATGGAATGCTACATGCTCTAAAATTAAGCAATGTAAAAACCTGAGGAGCAATGGGCCAGAAATATTAGAGCATGGATTAAAAGCCAAGATATTGGCCTAGAGATGTGCTATGAAACCCCTGTTATTGGTCTCTCTAATGAAGACCTGAACACCTGACACATGAGGCCTATAATAATTTCTCTAGCACACATAGTCTAATGTAACTCAGGTCTCATCAATTTCATGTTCTAATCAGACATATCTACTTAGCTTTACTTAAAATGTACTCACAATATGTTGATGTGCCAGGGCAGGCTTCCTCTTTTACTTTAATCTAAGATTGAATTATTCTATAAGATAATTCTCCCTTTTAGAGTATGAATTCTGATTTCAATTATGTGTAGTTTCCATGATACATATTGTTATTCTGGACAATTTATAAATATCCATAATATAATCAATCTAAATTCTACAGGTTAGTGTAAATAATTTAAAAAATGGAATAATTATAAATTATGTTGGGAATGATTTTTTAAAAGTAAAGTAAAAGAAAAGAAAAGTAAAAGTAAAGAAAAAGATTACTATCTTTTTCTTGATAAATACATTGATTAAGAAAAGGATGAAGATAAGAATAATATAATTTTCTTGGTTTAGACTTTGGAGAAGGTAATAGCAAAAAATTCAAGACACCCAGTAGATGGATAGATATATATTACAATTTTTATATCATCTAAGTATACAAAAAAGAGAATGTGAGGAAGAAATTTTAAAAGTTTGTTCCTTTAGCCATTAAATGTCAATAACTAGCTACTAGTACATTTAAAAGTAGTTTCTCAGGCATACAGAAGAAAATGTTTTTTCCTAAGTGAAATAAAGCAGGTAGTCATTAGCTACAATGAAGAAGGCCTGTCTCAGAAAAAAACAAAACAAAAACAAAAAACCCCAAAGATTTCATTTGACCTTGGTTGTACCATCTCAAAATCATGTTTAAATGACCTTTCCAATAATATTTATTATGAACAATCACATAAAAAATGGCTTATTCTTGCAGCCCTGGGTGGGAGCTTTCTGCATTAGCCCTCAGGAGAGGGCTTGAACCCAGGTAACTGTAATGACAAAAATCAGGACACGGGGATGCAGAGGCAAGTGCACCATTTCTGACTTTATATTAGGAGGGCCAGAGTTTATATAGGGTTAGAAATCAATTCACAACTTCAAGATTAACACAGATAGATATACATATCAATGCATTGCTGCTGATATCACAACAAAGGATCAGACCAGTCAAGGCAAAAGCTCTAATTGTCACCTAGCTACTATTTCTGCGCTAATTTGACAATAGACTTCCCTTCCTATTGTAAAAGCCTTTCTCCAGCAGCTGGGCAAACAAGTCTCCCCAGGGACTCTCTAAATATCTTGACAATAGACTTCCCTATATACTCTAAAAGCCCTTCAATGGAGCAGCTGGACAAACAAGTCTCCCCAGGAACTCTCTCTTCAGGGGAGGAGAGTCTCATGACCAAATGGTTTCCTTCGGCCATCAAACACAGACAATGCCTTAGCAAATGCATCCCTCTACCGGCCTTTGGCATTCCAAGAGGCTCCACAAATTTGTGCCAAAGTGGAGTCCATCACAGGTCAGAGAAACATTCTCCTACAACTTAGGTTAGAAAATAAGGTGGTTCTGCTTGAAAATTTTTTTCAACATTATGTTTTCCTGCATCTCTAACTTTAAGATAGTTACAATGCAATTGACATGTTTTTATAAGCAACAGAAAAGTGAACTCTTTGGTAAGAAACAGTAGCATTGCTAGATCCAGCAAGTTCAATCTGAACAAACAATACAAATAATGTTAGCGCTGACCTAAAAACAGGAGTAACTAAATGTAAGTTTTAGTGTTAAAATTATAACAGCTTCTAAACCCTGTTGATGACTCCATGCTAGAGGGCTGCACCCCCACCTGTGAGACTAGTTTCTTGTCATTTGACATTTAAAAATATAGGGAGCATTTGTTCCTCTCTGTACCTGGGTAGCAAGCATGGTAACAGACAGTAAAAAATGACCATAGTCATAGACCATATAACCATAATAGTAGTAGAAATGCCATGGTAACTGTCAGGTTGGTTTACTTATGACTGAGTACTGGATTGTTTTAGCCCACTCAAGCTTGCTTAGTGGTAATGGGAAAACATGCTCGCAATTGTTAAAATAAAGTTGGTACTAGGTCAGGCTGACCACAAAATTCTGCTTCTATAAACGGCTTGCTCAAGCCAATTGTGACTTAATCTAACCCCCCCCCCCCACCCACACTAACCCATCAGTGCTATGTGGCCACCTGTTGTCAATTCCTGATATGGAGGCCAGTTCCCGACATCAAAGCCAAAATAGATAGCTGAAAGGGTAGATAGCCAATAGAAATAGGACAAGACTTGCTTGCTAAATGCCATCCAATCAAGTATCTGCCAGTTGGAAATACCCTGCCCCTGTTGTAATCACAATAAAAACCCTGACTATCTGAGGGTTGAGACCCTCAATCCAGATCCTCTGCGTCAGTGATGGTTGAGAGTCCAGGCTAGAGCTTGCAATGAAGACAGACACTCATGTGTTTGCATCAAATTCGGCTCCTTGGTGGAAATCTAGGCATAACAATAATAGTTGCTAATAGAATCTTCTTTTGTGAGGGGGAGGGTAAGTACTAGAAAGTGAACCCAGGGTCTTACTTATGGTAGATAAGCCTCCACTTGACCCACACTCCCAGACATAACAAAATATTAATAGAATTTCTGATACCAACCGAGCTTTTGTGGCTGATGCCTATAATCCTAGCTACTCAGTCAGGAAGCTGAAATCTAAGGATCGCTGTTCCAAGCCAGCCAAGGCAGAAAAGTCCTCCAGAGACTCCTATCTCCAATTCACCACTCAGAAACCCAAGTAGCACTGTGTCTCAAGTGGTAGAGCCCTAGCTTTGAGCACCAAGAGGCTCAGGAACAGTGCCAAGGCCCTGAGTTCAAGCTACACAACACACACACACACACACACACACACACATACACACACACACACATCTGATAGAAACTTTGCTGAAGTTTGCTCAGGCTACTTAAATACTACTTTAAGTTCCAAAATTTACTGCTAACTGAACTTCAATAACTTTCAGTTTTGAAGTTGAAAGTCAACATAGTGGTAGGTTGCTTCCTGATCAGTGCTTGGAGGAAAGGACCTGTTCCCCAACTCTCTCTCAGGTTTGCAGAGGGCCATCTTCATGTTCATGCCTTTCCTCCCTGTTCATGTGTCTGTCCTTCAAGTGCCCCTCTTTTACATTGACATTAATTGTGCTTGAATAGGGTAAATCCTACTGACTTCATTTTAGCCTACTTACTTCTGTAAACTTACTTTTTATTGTTTCCAAAATAAAATAACATATAAACCATTGGGAAGGGTTTTTAACATTTGAAAAGGGATGTTACAATTCAAAACATAGGTAACATTTAAACTATCATTTAATTTTTTACTTGTTTTCTGCACAAACAGTATAGATCATATAAATATGTATTAGGAACAGTAATTAGTTCTTCAGAACCATATTGATTTGAAATAATAATTAAAATAATTAATAGTTGGGCTTACTGATTGTTTACTTTTAATTCTGACACATTTGAAGCCTAAATGAACTGGGAACAATTCAAAAGTGCCTAAATATGGCTATCCGAGTTGATAAAGTAGCCTTTATGGCATGTGTCTCCTGTTGGTAATTTTTTTTCTTTTTTCCTTTTTGGTTATGGGCATGGGCAATGTCTCTGAGCAAATTTTGCTCAAAGCTAGCTCTCTACTACTTTGAGTCACAGCATTCTCTGTTAGTAATTATTGATACTTCTAAAATATTGTCATTGACAATTTCTACCCAATAACTGATATTTCCCCCACAGATCTTACACTAAAATATATATATTTCAGAAAGTAACATGAGGTCAAACCAATTGTAAATGACAAAAAATATTGAAAGTGGCCTTAATAGTTTTCTTCTCATAAATGAATCTTAAACATTCACTAAGATGAATTACTGTTGCTTCTTCAAGGGTCTCAATGCATTTTCTGTTGTCGTAACAAAATACCACAGACTGGATAAAGGACAAGTAAAACATGGTATTTGGTTTATGGTTCTGGAAGTTCATATCAAGGCGTCCCAATTGTCTAGGGCATTCTTGTCTCATGGTTATATAACAAAGGATGTCACATGTCAAGACAGCAAGGGATAGTGACAGAGGGAGATATCCACCCAAGAAAAAGCTTACTCCTGTTATGAAAGGACTATGTGGTTGGCCACAGTGGGTTTCCCTCAGATACTTGCTTTACAAACTTCAAGCAGTGAAATTCTTGGACAAAAAAGAAATGATAAATGTGAGACTAAATAATTTATTCCAAGTTAGAAGAAAGGAAATAGAAATGTTGCAGGACAAGAGGGTTACCAGTCAGGTAGTTGGCCCCAAAGGTGTTTATCTGGATTACTTTTGAAAACTGGTAAACTTTTAGGATAATTAGATGCTTAGGAGGTTACTTGCTTATTGGTTAGGCACTGAATATTTTGATAAGTTGCTCTTTTGTAGACAGTGAAATTTCTTTAATGCAGTTACAATATTATAAGTGAGGGGTCCACAAACATTTTTAGCCTGATACTTACATATTTGTATATAACAATGTACCAACATGTTTTCATATTGTCTATTATATAAAAATAAATCCTAAGCTACTAAAATCTTTAAGTCTCAGGTAAAATAAATTTACAAATATGTCCTAAAATTTTCATTCCATTAGTGAATAAAGCATTTTTTATATTCCCTAAATTGCATGTACAAACTTTGATTTAGAAGGAGAGAAGATAGCGCCATCACGATAGGGAGGCACCCCAACTAACTAACTGAATAGTGAGCTGGGAACTCCAGCACCCAACACCCCATCAAGAATCTAGCAAACCCAACAACCAGAAGCAACAGAGAATCATAGGAAATAAAAAAGAACAAAAAAAGAAGAGCCTATAGCCTACATGGAGTCGGAAAATCTCCGTGGTACCTCCCCCCCACCAGCCGACCCTGGCCTGAACAGGGCCAGGCTAGGAAAGGGGACCCAGCGTCAACAAACTGACTGCCGAAAAGTCACGCCAGGAGCACAGAGTCTGGACAGCAAGAGCTCCATGGACCCCAGACTGAGTGCAGCCCACTGAGACAGACAGCAGTGGGGAAGGACCGGAGGTGTGGGGACCGAATGGCTGTGATCAGACATAAGCAGCAGGGGAACCCGAGGTGCAGATGGGGAGAGCTGGGGCCACCACCACCAAACGACCGATTGCTACACCCCAGTACAAAAGCCCCCAAAAATCCACAGCAGTGTGGGACACACAATCAACCCAGGACCAGTAAGTTGCCCATTACCCCCCCCCAAAAAAAAATGGGAGACCAGCTCTAGCAGGGACTCAAACCCTACAAAGAAGCTAGAGCTCCCTCCCTCACCCTCCCTACCCTGAGGGAATAAAACAGCTCCATAGCTGGTGGCTCTAAGACCTCTGGGAGGACGCAGGAACTAACAGAGGCAGAGCAATGCCAAGGCTTCCCCCCCCAAAGCCCCAGCAGAGCTGCCTGAACCTGGCCGCACCAACCCCTCCCCCTCCCTAGCAGGGGTCCGGGGACTGGTAGGCTTTGGAAGCCCCAGGCTCGCTGGTGAGCAACACCAGCACAGCAAGGTCACCTGGGCCCGAACACACACCCCTCTCACAGCAGAGGAACAGAGAGTCTGCAGGCACCAACCTGAGACTGGACACTTGATCCTGCAAGGGCCCACGCATACCATCCCCCACAACAAATTAGCCAGAGGACACAAGCACCCTCCAACAACTTAGGCAACTCATCCCCAAAGGAATCACTAGAGTGAGTGTACACGCACAAGCAGGCACAAGTGAGCATGACCACCTCAGCAACAATCGAGAAGGTCACACTCAACCATTGGGCAGTAAGGTTCAAGAGCCAAACTCAAACCCAGAGCCAGGACACAAGCAAGTCTCCCACTGATGGACCAGCAGGAACCAGCACAAAGCCAACCCAGGAAAACCACCCACAGATCTCCAGATGCACAAATCACAAAGAAATATAACACAGTTCATCAAAAGGCAAGTCAACTTGCCAGCTCCAAAAAGCAGTACGACTGAAGAGGAGATGGAGAATAAAAAAACAACTGAGGCTATGATAGCAGAAATGATGGAAAGCCTCAGAAACAAAATCAGAAAACAATTCCAGGAGTTTAGAGTGGAAGTCTTGAAGGACATCCAGGAAGCCAAGAAAGAAATGGAAGCAAAAATGGATACAATGCAAACCTCTGTTAAAGAAAACCTTCACATCCTGAGAAGTGAAATGCATGAAAAATAGATTTAAAATACATCTCTTTAAAGGAAGAAATTTCCAAGATCAGAGCTGATCTGGCAACCATAAATAGCTCTTTGACATCCATAAACTCCGCACTTGAATCCACAGCACAAAGAATTGACCGTATTGAATCCAAAATCTCTCTCTTGGACGATGATGCAGCCGACAAGGTCCAGAAAATTACCACACTCCAAGAAACGGTAAAGCTCCAGGGCAGACTAATCCAGGAGCTAGTGGACAAAGACAAGAGATGTAATCTGCGCATAATTGGAATAGAAGAAGCCGAATACCAGAGCAGAGGGCTTCAACATATTTTCAATAAAGTGATTGCAGAAAACTTCCCCAATCTCACAAGGGACCTCATCCAGGTAACCGAAGTCTATAGGATGCCTGGCAGACCAGACCCTAGAAAATCTTCACCAAGGCACATAATAATCAAGACTTCAGATCTCAAGAATAAAGAGCAAATTTTGAATGCAGCCAAAGCAAAGAAAGAAATTTATTACAATGGGAAGAGGATCTGAATAACAGCAGATCTCTCCACACAAACCTACCACGCACGAAGAGAATGGAAGAACACTATCCAAGTCCTACAGGCCAACAACTGCCAACCTAGAATAAAATATCCAATGAAGCTGGAGTTCATATTCGAGGGGAAAACCAGATCTTTCCATAGCAAAGAGGATATAAAGGGGTATGTGAATAAAAAACCAGCCCTACAGCGAATTCTAAGAGGGGAACCCCACCCAACAGAAATCGTAAAGGACACACAGACAGAAACAGAAAGAAACTACAATAGCCAGAGCCCAACAGAAAGAGCAGCTCACTAAAGACAAGAAAAAAAAAAGAGGAAAAACACCCTAACAGGAAAATGGAAGGAGAAAAAACACTCTTATCCTTGATCTCTTTGAATATAAATGGTATAAACTCTCCGATAAAGAGGAGCATACTGGCAGAATGGATCCGCAAACAAAAAGTTGTCATCTGTTGTCTACAAGAGACCCACCTTACAGCAAGGGATAAAAGCAGGCTCCGAATGAAAGGATGGAGCAAGATCTTCCAAGCAAACGCACCTACAAAATGGCAGGAGTAGCCATCCTGATCTCAGACAAGCTGGACTTCTCATTAAAATCAACTCAAAAAGACAAAGAAGGTCACTACATTTTAATAGAAGGAAAAACCCAGAATTAAGACATCACGGTGATAAATGTATACTCAACAAACAAAAGAGGCCCTATATATGTCAAGCAAATTCTCACAGAACTACAGAACAAGATAGACCCAAACAGAATCATAGTGGGGGACTTTAATACCCCACTCTCTCCAAGAGACAGATCCAACACCCAGAGGATTAACAAGGGAGCTGAGGACCTAAGTAACACCATATCCCAAATGGATCTGACAGGTCTGTACAGAATCTTCCACCCTACAGAGACCCAATACACCTTCTTCTCAGCAGCCCATGGATCATACTCCAAAATAGACCATGTCATAGCCCACACAAAGAACCTCAGCAAATACAAAAGTATTGACGTCATCCCATGTATTATATCTGACCACAGTGGAATAAAGGTAACCCTCAATAATGACGGTTAGCACAGAGGCTATACACATTCTTGGAGGCTAAACCCCACATTGTTATCCAACACTTGGGACACAGACCAAATTAAAGATGAAATTAACAAATTCATAAGCCACAATGACAATGAAAATACATCACAAAGAATCCTATGGGACACAGCTAAGGCAGTACTGAGGGGCAAAGTCATCACCCTCAGCACTCACATTAAAAGAATGGAAACAGAGCAGGTGAATAACCTCACGATGAAACTAAAACAACTGGAGAAACAAGAAATGATCGAATCTAAAATGACTAGGAGGAGAGAGATCACAAAGATTAAAGAAGAGATAAATATGATTGAAAATAGAAAGACCATTCAACAAATAAATAAGACTAAAAGCTGGTTCTTTGAGAAAATAAATAAAATCAACAGACCCCTAGCAAGACTTACAAAAAAAAGAAGAGAAGAGACTCATATACATAAAATCAGGGACTCCACCGGAAAAATCACAAAAAATACACATGACATTCAAACAATCATAAGGAACTATTTCCAGAACCTCTACTCACTAAAAAACAATAATTTTACAGAAATGGATCAATTCTTAGAGAAGTACAAACTGCCCAAACTGAATCAAGAAGAAATAAATCACCTAAATAAACCAATAATGTACAGCGAGATACAGGGGGTAATCAAGAACCTCCCAACAAAGAAAAGCCCAGGCCCAGATGGATTCACCAACGAATTCTCTAAAACCTTTAGTGAGGAGCTAATACCAATACTCCTCAAACTCTTCCATGAAATAGAAACAAAGGGAGAAATCCCAAACTCATTCTATGAAGCTAATATCATACTTATCCCCAAACCAGGCAAAGACCCAACAAAAAAAGAGAACCATATAACTAAGGACCAATATCACTAATGAACACAGATGCAAAGCTCCTCAATAAAATATTAGCTAACAGGATCCAGAAACTGATCAAGAAAATTATACACCATGACCAAGTAGGCTTCACCCCACAGTTACAAGGATGGTTCAACATCTGTAAATCAAACACTGTAATCCACCACATCAACAGAACTAAAATCAAGAATCACATTGTTATCTCAGTTGATGCCCAAAAAGCCTTTGACAAAATACTACATCCATACTTATTAAAAGCCCTGGAGAGAACAGGAATAGATGGAACATTCCTCAAAACAATAAAAGCCATATACAACAGACCAACTGCTAACATCATATTAAATGGGGAGAAACTAAAATCATTCCCCCTAAACTCAGGAACAAGACAAGGATGCCCACTCTCCCCACTTCTTTTCAATATAGTGCTGGAATCCCTAGCCATAGCAATAAGACAAGAGCAGGACATCAAAGGGATCCACATCTGCAAGGAAGAAATCAAGCTATCCCTATTCACAGATGACATGATCTTATATCTGAAGGACTCAAAAAACTCAGTACCCAAACTCCTACACCTAATAAACCATTTTGGCAAAGTAGCAGGATACAAAATCAATCCACAAAAGTCAAGAGCTTTTCTGTACACCAGCTTTACACAAGCAGAAAAGGAAATCATGCAAATAATTCCATTTACAGTAGCCAAAAAAAGAATAAAGTACCTAGGGATCAACCTAACCAAAGACATGACGGACATATTTAATGAGAACTATAAAAATCTAATAAGGGAAATCAAAGAAGACACAAGGAGATGGAAAGACCTCCCATGCTCATGGGTAGGCAGAATTAATATAGTGAAAATGGCCATATTGCCCAAATTGTTATACAAATTCAATGTAATCCCCATCAAAATCCCAGCTACATTCTTCACTGAAATAGAGAAAGCAACCCATAAATTCATATGGAACAGCAAAAGACCTAGAATAGCCAAAGCAATTCTAGGCAAAAAAAGCAATGCAGGAGGTATCAAAATACCAGACTTCAAGCTCTACTATAGAGCCATCATAACAAAAACAGCCTGGTATTGGTATAAAAAAAGACCTGAAGACCAATAGATTAGAATTGAAGACCCAGAAATTAAACTGCACTCTTACAGTCAGCTGATATTCGACAAAGGAGCTAAAGACATACAATGGAAAAAACAGAGCCTTTTCAACTACTGGTGCTTGGAGAACTGGGCAGCCATATGCAGAAAACTCAAGGTGGACCCAAGCCTATCACCATGCACCAAGATCAACTCAAAATGGATCAAGGACCTCAACATCAGACCTGAATCCTTGAAACTACTGAAGGACAGAGTAGGAAAGATGCTAGAACTTATAGGCACAGGATGGAACTTCCTGAATAGAGTCCCAGGGGCACAACAGTTAGGGGAGAGACTCAACAAATGGGACTACTACAAAATAAAAAGTTTCTGTACAGCTAAGGACATAACCTCCAAACTAGAAAGACAGCCAACAATATGGGAAAGGATCTTTACCAGCACAGCAACAGACAAAGGCCTAATATCTGTCATCTACAGAGAACTCAAAAAACTAACCCCCTCCAAGCCCAGTAAACCAATTAGGAAATGGGCAAAGGAGTTAAAGAGAGACTTCACAAGAGAAGAGATAAAAATGGCAAAGAAACATATGAGGAAATGTTCAACATTGCTGGCAGTAAAGGAAATGCAAATAAAAACAACCCTGTGATACCACCTCACTCCAGTTAGAATGGCCTATACTCAGAACTCAGACAACTGCTGGAGGGGTGCGAGGAAAGAGGAACCCTTCTCCATTGTTGGTGGGAGTGCAAATTAGTACAACCACTTTGGAGAACAGTTTGGAGGTTTCTCAGAAAGCTCAACATAGACCTACCCTATGACCCAGCCATACCACTCCTAGGCATCTATCCTGAACAACAAGTCCCAAGATATCAAAAAGACATTTGCACTTCCATGTTTATTGCTGCACAATTCACAATAGCCAAAATATGGAAACAACCCAGATGTCCCCCCACAGATGAATGGATCCAAAAAATATGGTACCTATACACAATGGAATACTACATAGCAATTAGAAATGGTGAAATATTGGTATTCACAGGGAAATGGTCAGAACTTGAACAAATAATGTTGATCAAGATAAGCCTAGAACACAGAAAACAAAGGGGCATGATCTCCTTGATATATGACTATTAAGTAGGGGGGAGGTGGATATAGTAGAGACCAGGTCAGCGAAACCAAAAACTTCTTATCAAATGGTATTTCCAACAAGTGTAGGTCAGCGACCCTACATTATGTATCCAAAACCAAACAACTACTCAACATATAAAGGTCAAAAATAGACCTCTCAGTGGATCACAATAGCTCAAAATCTATATATGTACGTTCATATAAGACTATTGTTAACATATTGTCTACTGTCAACATTACATTTAAAGCCCTCGGTGAATTTTCTTTGGTGTAGGCCACGTGACTACTGTATATGTTTTTGGTACACTGTGTATTGTATATATGTCTACCTGACCTAGGGAAGGGAAAAAAAACATGGTGTAAGTTATCACAAGAAATGTACACACTGCCCTACTATGTAACTGTACCCCTTGTGCACAACACCTTGTCAAAAATTTTTGTCTAATTAATAAATAAAGTATAAAAAAACTTTGATTTAATTATTTATTCTGTTTCTTTATTATTTGTTTGAAATGATATATGGTCTCATTATGTAGCTTAGCCTGACTTCTAACTATACAGTCACCTGACACTACTTGCTGAGTGTTGGGATTACAGGCATGTGCCACCATACCCTGCCAAGGTCATTCATATTCATATAACTATATGAACTATATGACTATAGATGAGCTAGGGCTCACAAGGAAATGATGTCAGCTAGGATTTTTACCTGTTCAGGTAAAAGCAATAATACTTTGGAAGGCTTCCTCTTTCCATTGACACTGCTGTTATGTGTGGTACACAATTTGTTATGTAGATAAGAGAACTGAATTTGGTGACTTTAGAGAGAATAATAGAATGTCCAAACATATATTATTGTAAACCTGTTGGAGATGAGATGTTACATAATAGCTTCTAAGATTGAGTTTTCTCTATTTTGGATAGAGGAAGACACAATAACAAAGGGGCATGGTTTCTCGTAGAAGTCCAAACTACAATTGAAATCTAGTCACTTAGGACAAGAATCTATCATTGGCTCAGAAGTAGCGATTATGAGGCCTGAGTTTAGGTGTTTTTATATTGTATTTTACTCAAGTGATTTCAAAATTACTTTAATAATGAGAACACAAGCAACAATGATTGAATTAAATACACTTGTTATATTATACAACATATTTTTATTTATATTATTTTCTCTTTCATAGAAGAAATAATTATCTGTGACCCAAAGTTTTTTCTAGGTATGAAAGTAAAAGCTAACTATTCTCTTTTCTATCTTTCATATAGAGCCATTTGATTATATTAAACTTAATTATCATAAGTAATTGACAAATTTGATTAAGAAATTTTTGGTTTGAACTCAACTTAATCTTAGTTCAATCTGATAATAAGGCTTTCTCTCCTTGGAAGTTCTGTCAAACACTATGATCCATGGAGACAGAAAGAATTGTGCCAAGGAAATACAAACTCACTTAAAAAGTTGATAGACTTGAACTCTAGAAATAAACATGAGGGAATGGGAGGGAAAAATGCAGTCAACATCATAAAGCCAAATGACTCAAGTATCCTGTATGAGCTGAAATTAAAAGTAGTGTTTGTTTTCAAATTAAAATTCTTAGGGAAAATGAGTTTCAAACAATGTACTCATTAATCTTGATTTTTTTAATGATATTCTAGAACAAACATTGATTTCTAATGAATTTTGGGTAATTGTCAAAGTTCTCCACTAGAGACTAGGTTAAAAATTCATCAGCAATAACCTTTTATGGGATTTACGTATTGTATTAGCCTAATCAGCTGCTAACCCTGCAGGGGCAAGAGCTGAAATTAGAATTGTCAAAATAAAGTAAATTGGAAATGGAAATGATGAATTCTTCCTTTTCCTCAAAAGAAAACACAGATCTTTAAAAAGTAATTTTTCCTTTTTAAGAAATAGGAATGGTTTCCGTAATCTAATATGTTAAAACAGATTCATTGGTTGCCCTTTAAAGATCTGGAACAGTTCATGAAGCAGGTACAGGATGGAACAGAAATAGCTTCAGTAGACTTCAATACTCTAATCCAGCCTCTACAGAATTAAAAATGGTGGTGCTTTATTTTGTACTGCATTTTTTCTCTGCCTCTATATCTGTAAAACATCGCAAGATGCATTTAGAAAAATAATACACATTGTGACCATGTAACTTGATTCTCATGGTCTGGATAGGTTTCAATTTCTTAACTCTTTATCCTGGCATACTCAGGGCTTCATGAAAAAAATCATTATCTTAACATGAAAGTATAGCTAAAGGAGTACACATGAAAACTATAAACCTTAGCAAACCAACCTAACTTCCATGCATGCAGCAAAGACTGACCATCCTGAAATATCTTGTTTTATTTTTTGGACAAGCTAAAAGAATAGTGTGCATTTAGTTTGTAAGACTACAGCAGGTCTGTCTTACCAAGATAAGCATTGGATTCATTAGCCTAACACCTCCAAGGCAAAAATGAAATGACCTTTAGATCATAACAAGATGGAGGTCACAAGAGAGCCATTGTACTGGCTCCTTAAAGTGAGTTATTTGTTTAAGAAAACAGGATACAATTGAATTATTTTTGCATGAATGTCTTAAAATGTTTTTATTAAAAATAAAAACAGTGATAGAAAAAGCAGAAAAGAAGGGAGAATATCCCAAAGCCGCCAGACATGTTTAAGAGAAATGAAGCCCATTCTGTTTCCCTGGGGTGCAAATGTGTGCTTAAACACATGAAGTGGATATTTCACTTGGTGTGTGTTATCCATTCTGGCAAGCACCAGCAGGAGCAGCTACAGAAAACGGTCCATTAGTTTTTTCCATAATAACCCCCCTCCTCCATGGCACACACTTGGGATTCTTTGACATCATTTCAGTGTCCTTATTGGTGGGTAGCTTCAATAATTGGAACTCTCATAATCTGAAATTAACATTTTCCATGTCACTTTAGAATGTACTAATACATTATGAGATCTGATTTTAAGTTCATCCTCATCAGTGTGTATGATTCCAAATGGGAAGTTTATCATTGCAAAATAACTCCCCCCCCCCCCCTTTTTTTCCCTTTTACACTTACATTTGTTTCTCAGATCAGCATGCCAAGACTCATATTCCACAGAGTTCAAAGAAGGATTAATGAATGAGAGCTAACAGCTCCCAATGGGCATCTCCAATGTGTCACAGATACCTAAGGCAATAGCTAATTCCCAAAGGATTCTCTGAAAATATGTGCTCTAGAATGTAAAAGCATGAATTGAATTAAGTAGAATTCTTCATTGCTGTAACAACAGTAACAACAACAACCCAGCATCTAATTATGTCCAGAACCAGAAAGAAGATATAGTTTTTATGCAAAAAAGAAATAATAATCTAGCATAGAAGTCAGAGAAATATGGCACCATTTAAATTAGAAGACATTAGAATTGTATTGTGAACACCAAAACATTGCTTAGATTTGTTGTTGTTGTTGTTGTTGGTGGTGGTGGTGGTAAAAACCAGAAAGCACATTATATTTCATCTGTCTTGTGTCCTCTCTAAATATAGTGGGTAAGCCCAGAACCTCAGGAAGTAAAATGACCTATAACTGAGAACCACAGCTTACTTCATGTCACTAGATTAAAAACTTTGGTGCTTTATACTTCTTTAGGAGTGGCATCATATTCCTTATCCACAGACCAATATGTACACCCTTGTCCCTAATTCAAAGATAGACAGTAGCCTGAGAGGTGACAATTACATTACTACTTACTTTCCCTTCAGCTGAGATTTTTTTTTTTTTTTTTTGGCCAGTCCTGGGCCTTGGACTCAGGGCCTGAGCACTGTCCCTGGCTTCTTCCCGCTCAAGGCTAGCACTCTTCCACTTGAGCCACAGCGCCGCTTCTGGCCATTTTCTGTATATGTGGTGCTGGGGAATCGAACCTAGGGCCTCGTGTATCCGAGGCAGGCACTCTTGCCGCTAGGCTATATCCCCAGCCCTCAGCTGAGATTTTAATCAAAGACTTACCAATGAGAAACCAAGGACTCAGAAACAGCTTAAATGAATGTCTAAAAGAATAGGTAAAAAAAAAAAGTTGCAATACTATGTGTATGGGATAATAGGTGATTTTTCCCCATTTAAAAATAGTTTGTTATATTTTATAAAATTTATAATGTTTTATGGAAAAGGAACAAGAGAAGAAAAGAGAATGATTATGAAAATATAATCAGCTTAAGCAATTTATGTGTCATAAACCAAGATATATCAAAGTTCTTCTTCTTAAAGAAATCAATATGCTGGGAATATAGCCTAGTGGCAAGAGGGCTTGCTTTGTATACATGAAGCCCTGGGTTCAATTCCCCAGCACCATATTTATAGAAAATAGCCAGAAGTGGCGCTGTGGCTCAAGTGGTAGAGTGCTAGCCTTGAGCAAAAGGAAGCCAGGGACAGTGCCTAGGCCCTGAGTTCAAGGCCCATGACTGGCAAAAAAAGAAAAAGATATCAATGTAGTAGAGACAGAAATTAATAGAATTATCACACTAATAATTCAACCCAAATGAAAGTGCCCTGTGAAAAAAGACCCAGATTTATAGGAGGTTTCCATAAGGTTTCTGACCTAGCCTGGAAGGGCAGAAAACATGTGAAAATTGTTACTTTATCTGAACTAAGTGACAAATTAAAAAATGAAGTAACTAAATGGTTATAGCAAAGAAAATAAGTAAGTCCCATACAGCTAAAGAAAGAGAACTATGGGAAAATGGGCATATAATAAATATTTTTGTCTTTGCTTTCATTGCCTTGATTTATCATCCCTTCCTAGATCCATGCCTAGGATAGCATGAAGAATAGGATAGCATGATAGAATGAAGAAAGGTAAAATGGAGCAGTATTCTCTATGGAGGTCTATCCATTAGCTTGGCCACCAGCCAGACATACTACAGAACCCAGCCAACATCATCAAAGCAGCCTCACTGATTTGTTACTAGATTTGAATGCGTCTTGGTAGGTCCTCCTCACAACAGTAGAACTCCTGATATGGGCATCAAAGAGCTAGTTAAAGAATTTATACTAAATACATACACACCTGTTTAAGCCACTAGGATCTAAGGATGTTTGTTGGACAATCTGATTATTGCAATATGTAAAATTGATAGAGTGAAAATTATTAAAATAAATGCTTAAAAGATACATGGTGTACACCAGTGTGAAATAATCTTCATATACTTACAGTAAGAGATAAAATCAAATTTTGGTAAGTGATAATGGCAAGGACGATACAAAATCATAAAAAATTAGATTTATTCTCTACAAAATGAACTGCACAAGGCTTATAAGCAAATAGTGACATGAAGAACTTTCAAATTTACTAAATTTAAATTGGCCATGATTTCATAAATGGATTATAGGAAAAAAAGAAGTAGACACACAGACTGCTAGAATGAATACTTAAAAAGGAAAACTAAAGAGACTGGATGACAGAGGAGTGTCTTTTCATAACATAAACCATTTGAAGGCTATTATCAGGTTTTCATTAAAAAAATAAAAATACTTCTTTTAAGAAAGGATGGACAAATGGGACTGCATCAAACTGCAGAGCTTCTGCAGGGCAAAGGACATAGCTCGTAAGATAAACAGAAAGCCCACAGATTGGGAGAAGATCTTTACCGGCCATACAATGGACAAAGGCAGAACTAAAAAAATTACATTCCTCCAAAACAAAACTGCAAAGAACCAATAGATCCCTCAACAAGTGGGATAAAGACTTAAAAAAAGAGACTTCTCTGATGAGGAAATGAGAATGGCCAAGAGACAGGAAAAAATGCTCTACATCACTGGCCATAAAAGAAATGCAAATCAAAACAACATTGAGATTCCATTTCACCCCAGTAAGAATGTCCTATATCAAGAAAACTAACAATAACAAATGTTGGAGGGGATGTGGCCAAAAGGGAACCCTATTTCATTGTTGGTGGGAATGTAAACTGGTTCAGCCACTCTGGAAAGCAGTATGGAGGCTAAACATTAGAGCTCCCCTATGACCCAGCAGCCCCACTTTTGGGCATCTACCCAAAAGACCACAAACAAGAACACACTAAAGCCACCAGCACAACAGTGTTCATCACAGCACAATTTGTCATAGCTAGAATATGGAACCAACCCAAATGCCCCTCAGTAGAAGATGGATCAGGAAAATGTGGTACATATACACAATGGAATTTTATGTCTCTATCAGAAAGAATGATATTACTCCATTCGGAAGGAAATGGTGGACTTGGAAAAAATTATACTAAGTGAAGTGAGCCAGACCCAAAGAGACATGGATGCTATGGTCTCCCTCATAGGGAATAATTAGCACAGGTTTAGGCAAGTCACAGCAGAGGATCACAAGAGTCCAATAGCTATACCCTTATGAACACAGAAGATGATGCTAAGTGAAATGAACTCCATGTTATGGAAATGATAGTTATATCACTGTTGTAACTACTTTCAACGTGCTATGTGTAACCGTAGCTTCTATTATTGATAATCTTCTTGTATCCCCTACCTGTGGTGTACCTGCACTATCTCTGTATCTTATCTGAGTATATTGGAAACTTTGTATACTGGTATTAGAACTAGGAAACTGAAAGGGAATACCAAAATCGAGAGAGACAGGGTAAAAAAAGACAAACAACTCCAAAAGCAATACTTGCCAAACTGTTTGGTGTAAATGAACTGAACAACTTATGGGGGGGAAAGGGAAAGGGGGAGGGGGAGGGGGAAATGAGGGAGGAGGTAACAAACAGTACAAGAAATGTATCCAATGCCTACCGTTTGAAACTGTAACCTCTCTGTACATCAGTTTGACAATAAAATTTTTTTAAAAAAGGAAATTACTATGACATAATAAAGGCTATAAAATAAAAGTCGTGTTGCCAGAAAAAAATACTTGTTTTAGTTGTCTGTAACTTAATGCCATTTCAACTTCCCTGCCTCATTTAGCAGGTGATTTGAGAGTAAAATCAAACTCAGGGATTCAATAAATGATTAATTAACCCCAAAACTCACTGATATTCAGTGATTTTGTAGATAAGAATTTAATAGACAACTGGCCATTGTGTCTAGTCTGGGATGTAAATATTGAGCAAGTAATACATTTCAGGTAAAGATATAAACTATTGAAAGTCCATGGATTCTTTTATTGTTAATTGTTAGTAATTCCTCTTCAAGATATAAGAAACTTACACAGTATGGGGCTTATAGCTCAGGATACAGCACGTGATTAGCATGAAACATCGCTCTGTGTTCCATGCCTCATTCAAAAGGAAGGACGTTAATATAGAAGACATTCCTTTGTGGCTTTCAAAAACTCTTCAATCTTAACCTACAACTGAAATAGAAATCTCCACAGTATGTAGAGAGACATTGTATTTCCTGATTGCCTGTTTGAATACCCCATGGGAGTCATTAATATAAAATGGAATGTAAAACATGTAGAAAATAAATAATGGATTGAAATGTTTTGTCTGAAGCCAGTTCTCCCTTTTACATAAATTCTCTTCCTTATATAAGAACAATAAGTATTCTAGGGTTTCTTTGAACAATACACTCCAGCGATTCTTTTTCTTCTTCCTATGTTTCTATTTCTTTTTCCTATGTCATTGAAATCAGTGTACAAAGTGACTGCATTTCTGAGAAATAGATCTCTAATTTCCCATTGTATTTCAATATTCCTTATTTTTGTTTGTTTTTACTTCTGTCACCCCATAGAAAATGTTTTTTCTCTTGTTTGATCTCCACACTGGTGAGTTCAGTGGCCACACTCAACAGCAACGACCACTCTTGGCAGCGCCTTCTCTTCTTTAATACATCTTCTTTTATTGTACTTCCTTCAAGTAATTTCTTGATTTCCATTTTTCATTCATGTTTTATATTTCTCCATCTTGCTTAGTGGAGTCTCTTCTTCTCTGAAACCTGCTACTGTTGGAGGACCCCAGAGCCATTTCTGAATCTTTTTCTTCATAATTATCTCTGTCCATGTCTTTGATGACTTCATCTAAACATTATTTTAAATATAATTGATATGGACAACTTTACAAATTTATACCTAGTGCAAGCCATTATCCAAAAATATCACATTTGTACCTCTGTCCACTTAATTATCCACTTGAATGTCTAAAGGATATGTGAAAATCAATATGCCTTGAAATAAACACCAAATTGCCTCACTTAAAACCTTCTCCATCTTAATTGATGGTAACTCCATCCACCTAATTGCTCGGGATAAAAAAAGATAATAAATAATATGACTCTTCTTTCCTTATAATCTCTTATATCTATACTACCAAACACTTTTAATAAGTTTCACTATTGTCTGACATTTGATTTTAAACATGGCAGCCAGTGTAATGGTGTTAATATTTAAGATGGATCATCTCATCTATCTGCTTTAAATTCATGCAATGCTTTCCATTTCTGTGAGGCTAAAGGACAAAATTCTAGACTCATCTGCTAATATTCCTTATTTCCTCACTCCACTGCAGGACACTTCCTTCCATTTCTTGCACATGATAAATAGACTTTTCACTTTAGTTTGTTTCTTCAGTTGTGCCCTCAATTTAGGTAAGAATCATGTCTCCATACATAGACATTGATTATCTAACTTTAAAAAATCTGTTTGGTAGACATACTATACTACTTGCACCATGTAGCTAGTCATTTTAAGTTATTTACTTTTAGTTATGTATTTCAGTTAGTTATTTCTCAGATAGAGTCTTACATGTTGCCCTGGGGCTGGTATGAGATGACAAAGCTGCTACCCCTGCCCTCTAGTATAGCTAGTTTTACAAAGCTAATATTAGAAATCTGGCTTATCAAAAGCCAATCCTCAGTCAGCCACTGGGCTAGCAATTGGAATCTTTGATGAAACTTAAACCGAAAGATTGACTAATATCTATAGGTCTCCTTACAATGTGATTTGTCACACAGTCACCAGTGTGACTCTGTGTTGGTAAACTTGAGGAAACTTAAAAGAGAGAATTAATGTTTATTCCTTATTCTTTAGTAATTTACCAGAGATTATAGATGTGTTACAGTATCATTTTTCTTTTCTTGTATTTATTTTTTAAATGGTTATAGTAGTATTTGTCAATAGACTACAGTCAGACACTAAGAAAATACATAATAAAAACTCTTTAAAATATAACACTATATAAAAGCAGGGTGCTTAAAAATTGAATTTAGCAAACACATTTACCTAATGTCCTAACAAGAAATTATACAAATTTATCAGGAAGCCCAATATAAGGCTAATAGGTATTGAGGAAAACCTAGAGAAAGAAGTTAATGGAATAGGAAATCTATTTATCAGAATATTAGCCAAGAACTTCCCAATTATCCAGAAGGATAGGCCTATCCAGATACAAGAAGCATTTAGAACCCCAAATCGACCAGACCAGAATAGGACATCCACTGACACGTTGCCATCAAAATAGGATCAATAGAGTCCAAGGAAAGAATCCTTAAAGCTGTTAGGGAGAAGAAAACAATCACATATAAAGAAAAACCAACCAGAATTACCCAAGACTTCTCAGCAGAGACCATGAAAGCAAGGAAAGCCTGGAATGAGGTATACCAAACCCTAAATAAAAATAACTATCAACCAAGAATTCTGTATCCAGCTAAACTCTCATTCATAGCCGAAGGTCAAATAAAAGTCTTCCACAGTAAGGAAAACCTGAAACAATATATCTCCACCAAACCAGCTTTACAGAAACTCCTCAAAGATGTACTATACAGGGAAAATAATCAAGATCACAATACAGACAGAGAAATGAACCCTAAATAGAAAAACAGAATATAAGATCAAGAATTGGGAAGACATAGCTTTTAACAAGATAGTGATAATGACAGGAACAAACGATCATCTGTTAAATCTAACTCTCAACATTAATGGACTTAATTTTCCAATCAAACGACATAGTCTCAAAAGTTGGATCAAAAATCAAGATCCATCTTTCTGAACAGGGGAAGGGAAAGAAAAATGAAGGAGCGTGTAACAAATATGACAAGAAATGTACTCACTACATTGGTGTCTATACCAACAAACTGGAGAAACTGCAACTCAACAATTTAACGAAGCACCTTAATCTCCTTGAAAGAGAACAACAACCCAAACCCCAAGTCAATATATGGAAGCAAATAATTAAACTCAAATTAGAATTCAATGAATTAGAGACAAAAAACACCATCAAAAGAATCAACAAAACAAAGAGTTGGTTCTTTGAAAAAATTAACACGATAGAGAGACCCATAGGAAACTTCACCAAAAAACGAAGGCAGCACACCCAAATAAACAAGATCAGAGATGAAACAGGTAACTTCACCACAGAAACAACCAAAATTCAGAACACAATAAGGGAGTATTTTGAAAACCTTCATGCCAACAAATTCGAGAACCTGGAAGAAATGGATGATTTACTGGAAAAAATTGATATCCCCAAACTCAACTATGAAGATTTAAACTTTTTAAACAGACCCATATCCAGCATTGAAATAGAAACAACAATAAGTGATCTCCCATCCAAGAAAAGCCCAGGTCCAGACGGATTCACTGCAGAATTCTACAAGGCCTTCAAAACAGAACTCACACCAATATTTCTCAAACTCTTCAATGAAATTGAAAGAGAAATTTCACTAACAAAAGCATTCTATGAAGCCAGTATAATCCTCATCCTGAAACCAGGCAGGGTCTCATCATGGAAAGAGAACTACAGACTGATTTCCCTGATGAACATTGATAAAAAAATTCTCAACAAAATTCTGGCCAATCGAATTCAACAGGTCATCAAAAAAATCATACACCATGATCAAACTGGATTCATCCCAGGGATGCAAAGTTGATTCAATATAAGCAAGTCGAATAATGTAATACACCACATCAACCAGAGCAATGTAAGGAACAACATGGTTATATCTCTGGATGTGGAAAAGGCATTTGATAAAATCCAGCACTCATTTATGATAAAAGCCCTGGAAAAATTGGGATTCCAGGGAACATTCCTGAATATAATCAAGGCAGATTATGACAAATCAACAGCAAGCATAATTCTAAATGGTGAAAAGTTAAAGCCATTCCCTTTAAAATCAGGAACAATACAGGGATGTCTGCTCTCTTCTCTCCTCTTCAACATAGTACTAGAATTCCTAGCCAGAGCAATTAGGCAAGAAGAAAACATAAAGGGGATCCAAATAGGAAAGATGAAGTTAAACTTTCTCTCTTCACAGATGACATGATCCTATACCTAAAGAACCCCATAGACTGTACTCCCAAGCTACGAGAGCTGATCCAAAACTTTGGCAAAGTTGCAGGATATAAAATAAACCCTCAAAAATCAATGGCCTTTCTATATGCTAGTGACCCAAAGACCAAGGCTGAAATCAGGAAAGCAACTCCTTTTGCAATAGCCTCAAGAAACATAAAATACCTAGGAATAACCTTAACCAAAGAAGTGAAAGACCTCTATGATGAGATCTTTTAAAACATGAAAACTGAAATTAAGGCAGAACTAAGGAAATGGAAAAACATCCCACGCTCCTGGATTGGGAGGATTTATATAGTCAAAATGGCAATACTACCAAAGGCTATCTACAAATTCAATGCAATACCCATTACTATCCCAATACAATTTTTTTAATGAAATATAGGAAGCAATTCAGAAATTTATATGGAACAATAAATGATCCGGAATAGCAAAAACAATTCTAAGCAGAAAGAGCAGTGCTGGAGGAATTACAATACCCAACTTCAAGCTGTATTAGAAAGCTATAGTAATAAAAACAGCTTGGTATTGGCACCAGAACGGGCCTGAAGACCAATGGAACAGAATTGAAGACCCAGAAATGAACCCACAGAACTATGCCCCCCTAATCTTTGATAAAGGAGCTAAAAAAATAGGATGGAAGAAAGATAGCCTCTTTAACAAATGGTGCTGGCAAAACTGGTTCAACACAGGCAACAAACTAAAACTAGATCCTTATATATCACCCTGCACCAAAATCAATTCCAAATGGATCAAAGACCTCGAAATCAAAACAGACACCCTGAAAACACTAAAAGCAGGAATAGAAGAAACACTTGGGCTCCTTGGCACAGGACAGAACTTACTTAACAAAGACCCAGAAAGGCTAAAAATCTTGGAAAGGATGGACAAATGGGACTGCATCAAACTGCAGAGCTTCTAGAGGGAGGACATAGCTCACAAGATAAACAGAAAGCCCACAGATTGGGAGAAGATCTTTACCAGCCATACAACAGACAAAGGCCTCAGATCTAAAATATATGCAGAACTAAAATGATTACATTCTTCCAAACAAAACTGCAAAAAAACTAATAGCCCCCTCACCAAATGGGCAAAAGCCTAAACAGAGACTTCTCTGATTAGGAAATGAGAATGGCCAAGAGACATATGAAAAAGTGCTCTACCTCATTGGCCAAAAAAGAAATGCAAATCAAAACAACAATGAGATTCCACTTCACCCCAGTAAGAATGTCATATATCAAGAAAACTAAGAATAATAAATGTTGGAGGGGATGTGGCCGAAAGGGAACCATATTTCATTGTTGGTGGGAATGTAAACTGGTTCAGCCACTCTGGCAAGCGGTATGTAGATTCCTCAGAAGGCTAAACATTAGAGCTCCCCTATGACCCAGCAGCCCCATTTTTGGGCATGTACCCAAAAGACCACAAACAAGAACACACTAAAGCCACCAGTACAACAATGTTCATCGCAGCACAATTTGTCATAGCTAGAATATAGAACCAACCCAGATGCCGCTCAGTAGATGAATGGATCAGGAAAATATGGTACATATACACAATGGAATTTTATGCCTCTATCAGAAAGAATGACATTGCCCCATTTGTAAGGAAATGGATGGACTTGGAAAACAATTATACTAAGTGAAGTGAGCCAGACTCAAAGAAACATATATGCTATGGTCTCCCTCATAGGGAATGATTAGCACAGGTTTAGGCTATTCACAGCAGAGGATCACAAGAGCCTAATAGCTATGCCCCTATGAATGCATAAGATAGTGCTAAGTGAAATGAACTCCATGTTATGGAAAAGAGTGATATATCACTGTTGCAACTACTTTCAACATGCCATGTGAAACCGTAGCATCTATTGTTGAAGATCCTCTTGTATCCCCTACCTGTGGTTGTACCGGCACTATCACTGTATCTTATCTGAGTACATCTGAAATTGTATATACAGGTATTAGAACTAGGAAACTGAAAGGGAATACCAAAATTGAGAGACAGAGGATAAAAAGACAAACGACTACAAAAGCAATACTTGCAAAACTGTTTGTTGTAAACCAACTGAACAACTCATAGGGGGAGAGGAAAAGGGAGAGAAGGGAGGGGGGAATGAGGGAGGAGGCAACAAATAGTAGAAGAAATGTATCCAATGCCTAAAGTATGAAAGTGTAACCTCTCTGTCCATCACTTTGATGAGTAAGTCTAAAAAAAAAAAAAAGAAATTTACAAATTTAATTCATTTATCTGAATGCTTTGTTGAACATTAATACAATTCCAGGTGTGGTATTGTTTATTGCTCATGATCTAACAAGAACCGATGTGTTTTCTTTCTTTTATATATAGAAGTAGATATAAATAGCTGGTATAGATAGCAGATAACTGGTGTTTTCACAATGTGTGCTGATCCAAATGCATGCATTATGTCAATAAAATATTTCAGTGGAGGATAAAGGAAGAAAGGTCATGCAAATCTGATGAAATGAAGCCTATGAGTGGGTTACAGGATGGCAGATGTCAAAATAGAGATTCAAAGTGAGAAAATAAGAATGTGATTGATAAATCACATCTGAAGACTCATAAATATAAGGAATTGGTGAAGAAACAATCTGAAGGATATTAACTACAGATTAAAGTTATGGGCAGGTACAGTGAAAGATCATGAAGGAGTTATAAACTAAACACATTTTCTATGAAGAAGAGTGAAGTGGTTTAGTGTGCTGCAAGTGAGAGGATAAAGATTCAGAGAAGGATGTTATTATTTTCAATACTTAGGATTCAGCTAATAGAGTTCTTTACTGTTTAGACTTGGTGGGGGGCGGTATGAAAAGGAAGAGGGATTGTTTGAGTGCCCTCCAGACTCTGCAGGCTAAGTCAGGACTACAGTGCTGGGTTACAGATGTTTCACTGAAAAGAGCCATTAACAAACTCAAGACATCCACATAGAATTAGCAGGGTAATGAAATCTCTAGTCATGGCATTTACTAAATAACTTAGGAAAAGGAAGCTCTTCTTCCCATGGAATAAAAAGAAATAAAAGTTAGAAGGTCATCTGTTCCAGCTACTTGGTTTGAGAGTTTCAGGTTCTCCAGCAACACAACGCAGAAGTTTCCTCTGTCCCTGTTGAAAACCACCCATCTCATAACACATAGTATTCCTTCTTTCTCCAGAAACAAAGGATCTATATTTGAGACATATCAAAGTGGGAATATAATTCCCACATTCTGTTACTAAGACTGTCACATTTGACATCCATCTACCTAACAAATCTCTCTTTGTTCTTTAGAACATGGAGTGTCAGTTTCCCTACATTTCATGATATTAATATTTTGTACTATGCTAGATATCTGAAATTTATTTCTCACCTCACTATGAGAAAGAAACACTCACTCTTCACTCTATTCTGTATGTCTAATAGAAGATTGTTTCCATCATGTCTCATTTGCTATAAGCTTCTGCCAACCATTGTGGCTTTAAAATAATACTTCTCTTCTTTTCCCTCAAAATCCTATCTATCTGAAACATATATTACTTCAGCTGGAATGCATTTTGACTTTCTGTGATTTCATTAGGGTTTGTTCGTTTATTACTCATTTTAAAATAGCATGATAAAAAGGGTAAATTCTGTCTAATGGCTTTATTACATTATCTTTTTTGAATACTACACTGTAAAAAAGTTACACATTGGTGGATCTTTAGGTTTTTTCTATTTTTTTAAACTATTACCAACAGTGTTTTAATTAATGCCCTATATAGACTCACTAGAGTCTTTCTGGAATAAATTGTAAAAGTAATCTTGCTGACTGAAGATATATATTTATATAAATATTAGTGCAAATATTCATATAAACTACCCAATAAATAATCAACACATCAGATGACCTTTGCAACTTCTCTCCATTTCCCTTCTTGAATGAAGGCTTTCACTTTAATTTGCATTTGAGAATTAAGTGAAATCGAGCATATGGTGTATGATTGATGATTATTTACAAATCTTTCTCTGGATTGTTTCCATATACTTTCCCATTTTTTATTGGGCTATATTATGTTTTACTTTGTGGACTCTTACATGATAAGGTAGTATTTGAGAACTAGAGTAAATGATTGTTCACAAATAAAGATTTTGTGTACTTTCTTGTAATGTATTTTCCCTACAAATTATTTTAAAATATTTGAGGTATAGTTGGATTCTTGTTGGTTTTTTATATTTTATGACTTCTAGGCTTGGTTTCATGTTCCTCAATATTGAAAATTGTGTTCTTTTATTTTCTTTTGGAATTTTTACTGCTTTGTTTAAACTGAACATTCAGTCTATCTGAAATTTTTATTAAGTATACTATGATGGAGATTTTATTTTTGCCAAATAGATAGCCAACAAATACATTATCATTTATTTAAGCATGTACTCTTTCTGAACTAATTTGGAAAATCAAATTCAATCTATCTCAATTCCATGTCATACCACAATTAATTTGTCTCTTCCTCCATAAACATAAATTTAACTCTTCTATCTCAGAGTGAAAGTTCCTAATTATTATAAAATTGCTGACTATTCTTGAAAATGCATTTTTAAAAGGAAATGAGAAAAAAATGTTACAAATGTGTTCTAAAGTGTCTTGCAGCTTTTATTAGGCTTATTTTATAAACTAACTTGGAGAAAACAGAAATTTTTTTATCATAATTAAGTTCATTACCAAAAATACACTGTGATTTTTTAAATGTTTGTGCCTTTATGGATTTTATAGTCTTAAGACGTGGAGTTTTTCACAAAGTTATTTTCTCTTTATTCTTCAACAAAAATGTCCTATTTTTTGTTGCCATTAAATTTTCTTTCTTGCAATTGCTGATATCTAAGAAATATCTTGCTTCACTAAATTACCAATAATTTTATATTGTCAAATTTTGTAACAAATATTGTGCCACTTTATCAAGTTAATTCACTGGATTCTATGTGAATACCAAAGTAAGCTCAAATAATAATCATTTAAATTATACTTTTAATTATAAATACTATTTGTTATTTTTTGTATAAATACATCAAATAAATTACTTTCACTATTGTAAAATAAATTTAACTAACAAATATTTGTGAAAATAGCTATTTGTACAAACAGGAATCAGTGTAAACCTGTGGACTGGGTGCCCATCTTTAACCTAAAAAGTAGGCCTACTTCAAACAGGGAACACAAAAGTCTCTAAGATCTTCACTGTTGTTTCCAGTGGGAATAAGTCAGCACCCGGTTCTTTATCACTGAGCGGTCGAACTCAGATTTTAGAGTTGCATGGTGTGAGGGAGTGACCTTGGCCACAGTAAGAAAGATAATTTCACAATTAAAATAGTGTTCCATAGTGTTCCTGCCTGTTCTTATGTTGAGTCTTTGGTGGAGAAAAAGTATGAGGAGGGGAGGATACTTGTTGACAAAGATATTTAAGCTATCTACTGTGGGTTTAAAGGTATTTGGGATCCATAACCACACAATATTATAAACAAACAAAAAGTACATCTTTTGTGTAAAACCAAATATCACTCTTAGAGACAAGCCTTAGAACTGATCCATAGAAGAAATTTGTGTAAGAAGAGCTATTTCTTATATGACAAGAGGAGACTTTTAGTCAAGACTAGAAGAAATTTGAGTGTATAAGATCTCTGGTTTGAATAGCATATTTCTAAGCCTCAGTAATTTAAGAATGCCTAAATACAGACTGTTCTAACCAAGTTGGTTTCGAACAACAAATGCACTGTTGACTCAGGCAAGCTTTAGGGTACTCTTTTCAAATGTCACAGTATTGTGCTTTCACATAAGGCAGACATGGAACATCAAAAAATATTAATTACTAACAAAATTTTCTAACAATGAAGACAAAAATCCTGTGGCAACAAACACTGTGAAAGAAGATTTCACATGCCCTGATTTACTCATAGCTGGGGGCTTTTGAAATGCTTTTTCATATGGTGCATTAGTTCCCATGTTCCAAGTTACTGAAATGCATATTACTGATGTTAACACACTTCTGTATAGCCTGATCTTACTTCATTTTGTCATATACTGGAAAAACATGGTGATGGGAATATCTAACTAACATAATGCTTGTGTATATGTTGTTTGTGTAGAACATTTTTTCTAAGATCTAACTGTGGAATAAGCTATTTCTCTCAGGTTGATCTTTGCAACATATCTCAGCTAGGTAAGGACACATGGGAGTGGTCTGTGAGAGAACTGAATACGGAAAATTGGGCTTAGATGGAGATAATTGAACTCACAGATGCTAAATCCATTTAATTCTTAGTCAAGTAATCTAACCAGAAAATCCAAATTAAAGGGATGAATAGAAAAGGTACACATTGAGACAGGATTGTGGTTAAGAATAAAAGACTAGATATTCTATTCGGGCCAGTAAAGCTTATGGTCTAACATTACTCTACTTAACAGGTCAATTCAGGATAGTCTAAGAAACATCATTGAGGTTTATACTTGACGGTGAGTAAGGGAGAATTGCACATAACAATCTTACATGAAACCTAAAAATATGATATCCTTCTTTACTGCACCCCATATGTAGCTGTCAAATGTATACTTTTCAGCAACTTCTGGAAAGCTTCCAAAGCGCAGGTTGAATTAGTTGATTTGGGCTGGGCCAAATAATTTACCACCTGCTTTATGTGGTCTTTAGTGAGGTAATTACAATAGACAGGGAAAGGGCAATGCATAATGTCATTTACTGGCTTTATCTGTAGGACCACAAAACAACAAAACAGCCCCAAAATGAACTCTACCCAGTCAGTTCAGTTTTCTTGGCCATATCTGTGGTCTGTTTAGATTGTGGAAATAATCTGTTTTAAACTATGGTGGGAATAACTGCAAGTTATGAATCGTCTCTGGGAAGCAAATCTAGTTGTGTTCTTTCAATATACCCATCCCCCCTCATTTAGACTCAGTAGCAAAACTCAGTAAGAGAGGACAAGCCTTTGGACCATAATCGAGAATGTACAATTTATCGTTCCCCAGACATTAGAGAAATTGAAAAGGAGTAAATGAAAATTCTCACTTAGAATCCTGATGGAGGTTTTTTATTTTTTATTTTTATCCCTCTACCCCCAGTCACCCTAGGGAAAGGTGCACACTTGAGTTGCACAGTTACACATTTTGGATGTGGGAAAAGGAAGGTGGGGAAAAGAAACCCAGGAGTGAAGGGCAAGAGTTCAATGTATGCAAATACTTCTTCATATGTCCATATAAAACACATGACTCTCAATGACTTCTAAAATGCTTGAATCCTATATGACACACAGAAAAATAAATGATCCGCACACCATCTGTTTGTCTTTCTGGTGCATGTGGTAATGGTCATTTATCTCACTACCTGTGGATCTGGAAATGTGTTTGAAATTATGAAGGACCCTCTGCTCTACTATAATGACAACTACCAGTGACATTTCTAACCTTATCAGCAGGTTAAAAACTATTTATGTCCACTCCTATTAAGGATTTTACCTCGTTGACACATCCATTTGGTTCTGTTTGAAAAAGAAAATCATTAGTCTGACCTAAAACCACGAATGAAGACAAACTTCTTTCAATTAATTTGCATATACTTAACTATTCATGAGTTCCCTGCTGAGCATCAAAGGTGGCTATCAATCTACCTACACCCCAAACTTCTACAGGACATTCAGATTTCTGCTAAAAGCATACTTAAATACCCTATGAAACAAAACTGGAGGTCAGAAACATATTCAGCAATACTTCATTTTCCTTGGGGAGCATTTTGGCATTTTCTGCTATGAGTAAAGTTTATGCATTCACTCAACAGCTATTTATTGAGTAACTGTGATATGCCAAATATTATACATAGTCTAATTTAAATCTTCAGTATAGCATTGTATTAAAATCAATCTTATTTACTATAGTCTATTTCTTTACCAGTACTTAGAGTTTCTCCCTCTTCCCACCATCATTAAATTTGTCATTTGTTAATAGGTGGAATAGATTATTATACTTGGCAGAGTATGACATATAGAATATCTCTTATTTGAAGCATGTGTACTGATTAAATATCGCTTTTTAAGACCATTCATCTTAGCCTGCAATAGCAGAACACAAATATTTTTTTAACTTGCTTGTTTATTTCAACTTTTCCTGTTTACAAGTTTTATCCAATCTAAAATAAAAGCTTTATTTAATACAGTGGTATGTGATATCCTATTCAATGACTTCTGTGGTAAAACAGCAATCCAGATGAAATTACTACTGAATCAAGTAGATATATATCATTTGTGATTTTGTTGAAGGAGTTACACCTTCATGATGCACTGCCTAATGCTTTGTTTATTTTACACATTTATGCAAGCAATTTGCTGTCTTAATTGGGGAGCATATCAGAAGCAAAGCCTTAGAATCTTTGTTGAAACATTTAATGCTCAGTATATTTTCTAAAATTACATGGGTCAACAAGCAAGAACATTGTTTAGAATACACAGAAAATCATCAGAGATTTTGAACAAGGTAAGCTTACTTTTGACCACTAATGATTTCTGAAGTTTTAGTTTAAAACAAGAAAAACCATATTTTTAAACAAAACAAAGCTGTGTACTGATGCTTCTTTCAATTAAGCTTTGTTTTCTACTATAAAAAGTTTATTTTGTGATTTATTTTAAAAATTTATAAAGTCTATTGACTTCCAGCTGGCATTGCTGAAGGCAGTTTTTTTTTTTAAGATTTTTCCAATTGTTTGATGAAAATCATATTTACATTTCTTTGCATCATATTTTGGTGTATACTTATCAAATAGACTATTTAAGAATTATATAAGGGAAGAGTTGGGGAAAAAACAAACAAAAAACAAGGGGAAAAAAACCTAAACTACCTTCCTGGGATTTGTTTGTTTTTCTTTCTCTATTTCTTCACATAGTGTTTATAAAATGGGCAAATCTAGGGGATCTTTCTAATTTGTGGATGATGGTTCCAAGCTGTGCCTATACAGTTTTATGACTGCTTAGCTCCACAATGTCTAAACACATTACCCTTCTGCATTGCAAAATGCCCAGGAGAAGGCAATGCAGAAGAAATGAAGCAGAAGAAAATATATTGCACCATTTTCTTTGGTGATTTTTTTTACATTTAATTTAAAGTTGATATAAAGTGATTTAAGCTTGGAGGGGCTGGTGAATATTTTCTGCTTACTGTTTCTTCATTTCATTGAGGTTTTTCACTTATCTCGAAACCCAATCCTACTCAACTCCTGAGCACACCTCTCAGGCAGATACTGAAAGAAAGGACAGTATGCTTCTGAGATTCAATAGTTGAGGTTCTTATTATTTTGAGGCTAGGTGTATATGTGTGTGCCTGAGAAAGAGAGGCAGGCAGGCAGACAGACAGATAGACAGAGACAGGGAGAGAGAGAGAGACAGAGACAGATAGAAATAGAGAGACAGAGACTCAGAGCATTCCCTTTACTATGCAAACTCCAGGATCTTCCCAGTTCAGCTGCCCTCCAGGAAAATGCCTTATACAACAGTTTCAGAACAGAAATTGGTGTGCAATTGGAAGAAACTTCCATATTTTAGAGATTTGAACATAGCTTTTTTTTCCTGAGATCCCTATGGAAAAGAATAATTCTTTATTCATTGATATAAAATACATGAGAAAAAAAACCAGAAAAGCTTTTGACACACAGTAGATTCATCTAATATAGTTTTTATTTGAATTTCAACATTATAAAACCAGAATATGCTCCATGTGTCAAAGACAAAAAGGGAAAAAAATAAACCTCTGCTTTTGCTTGTACAGAGGAAAGTAATCTATTTGTCTGAACTGTAAGTCATTAAGTTTACTTAACAAAACATTCACTACGATGCCATTTCAACAGAAGATGTGGACATGAGCAAAGTAGAGTAGCTAACACTCACCTTGGAAGTTTGACATATTAAAGTTTATCAGCAACACTCTACTTGCTTCAAAATAACATCAAAATGGCAAATACAGAGGTCTCATTACTAAAACCATAGTAAATGGTAAATACTGTATGGTAAAACTCTTCTGTATATTTTTGTATGTGTGCACTGACACTGGAGCTTGAACTCAGGGCCTTGTGCTTTTGATCCTAGTTTGGACTCTACCACTGGAGCCATGCCTCCAGTTAAGCATTATTTTTTTTATTATTTGAAGATTAAATCCTGAGGATTGAAGTGCAATCCTCCAGATCACATTTTTTTCAAGTTTCTAGGACTACAGTTGCCCAGTTTTCTATGCAGAGTTTTAGTTTGAGGTGAAGATTTCCATGTCAATATGACAGACTGACCACACACATCATTCCTTTCCCTCCAAAGATCTTTTAATATCAGAACTGAATGAAATGTTACTTAGATTCTCACTTCGGGACTTGGAGTGTAGACTCAGAAGTAGAGTGTTGCCTAGCAAGTGTGAAACCCCGGGTTTGATTCCCAGCATTGCTTCAACACTTTGACTAAAGTCTACACTCCAAGTCCTGAACTGAGAATCTAAGTAACATTTCTGTTTTATTGGTTTCGTTTAACTTCTTCATTTCACCTACAGAAATGAAATGTTTATAGAAAAGAAAATAAAGTCGAGATAATCACGAAATAATCTATTTCTAAAATGATTGCTTTTCTGTGGGAAACTGATGTAAAAGAATATATTTTAAAGCCAGGCAATATGATGAACATCTATAATCCTTGCTCCTCAGGAGGTTAAGGCAGGATGACTGCTTGAACTTAGGAGTTTGAGGCCAGCCTCGACAATATAGCAAATTGCTATTTCAAAAATAGAAGTCACTCACTTGTTTTTAATCTTTCAGTGAGAGTTTATGACCCAATAACTCAGTAAAATAACTTCCAAGTCGAGTGCTGGTGGCTCACACTTTAGTAATACTATCTACTCAGGAGGCTGAAATCTGGAGGATCATGGTTAAAAAGCCAGCCTGGGCAGAAGAGTCCATAAGACTCCCATTTCCAATTAACCAGCAAAATTGTGGACTAGAAGCATGGCTAAATGGCAGAGTGCTAGCCCTAAACAAGAAAACCAAAAGAGAGCTCAAAGTTCTGAGTTCAAGCCCTAGTACCAGAAGAAAAAAGCAAAAAGCACACACATACATACCTTTTAGATATGTAGGAATATTCCTACATATCTAAATGGAAAATTCCTGGCCCATTTGAAATAAAAGGCCTCACAGAAATTACTTTTCTGAAGGATTTCAGTCTGTCATTCTGTTGTATGATCAGCGTATGGGGCTTCTCTGGTTCTTCTGAGTTTACAGATATTTTGTTTGTGCTAAGAAATACAGTGCTCTTTGTCTTTACTATATGAACCTCATGTATTATGTTTGTCTCAGAGCATTATTTTGGGTACTTTTAAATTAACAAGATTATTTCCCCATAGGTGGAGAAAAATATCTCAACACAGTGATTGATTTCTCTATACTAGGAGCAGTTGATTTGTGCCATGTACAAATTTTAATTGTAAATAAAACGTGGGAACAAACAGTGATTATAGTGTGTGTGGTTATACAATGAATGACTGTTGAGATAGAAATAAAATGACCAAGTTGGGGCAAGATAGATGAGGATGTGTTATATAAATGGTTAAGCTATGTACTGTCAGTATTTTTGCCGTGAAGACAATCATCAAATTGAGAAGCAAGTTTCTGGGGGAAAAAGCAACATGACCAAGCAGAGGCAAACCCAAGTGCTTTGGGAATAAAAATGTTTTCCTTTTGTTGCCAGTGTAACAGGACTTTTTTTTTATCCTATGGTAATGATTGGACATCAAGTTTTGCCTGTTAAAAATAAAGAGAAACATCTTGTTTTAAAAAAAAAACCTGAATGAAGCAACTTGAACCAACATGGCAAGAAGAGTTGAAAGGGGAAGCAGGAAAATAAGAGAAATTGGCCAATAAGCATGGGGAGATTTTTAAAACAAGTTTCTGGAGATAGGAAGCAAAGGGAGGAAGAATAAACAAATTATGATCCAGAGAAAACTTCAAAATTGCAGAGCCCATCGCCAATTTCCATTTCATAGCCAGGGCCAGGTTTTAAAAAATAGAAATAACAAGTAACAAAGGAAGGACAGATAGATCCAGGAAGTGAAGATGCATAGGAATTCGTTGAGAATGGATTATAGAAAGTTATACTAAGTGAAGTGAGCCAGACCCAAAGAAACATGGACTATATGGTTTCCCTTACAGGGAATAATTAGTACAGGTTTAGGCAAGTCACAGCAGAGGATCACAGGAGCCCAATAGCTATACCCTTATGAACACATAAGATAATGCTAAGTGAAATGAACTCCATGTTATGGAAACGATTGTTATATCATAGTTGTAACTACTTTCAACGTGCCATAGGTAACTGTAGCCTCTATTATTGACGATGTTTCTGTATCACCTTCCTGTGGTTGTACCTACACTATCTCTGTATCTTATCTGAGTATATTGGAAACCAGGTATACTGGTATTAGAACTAGGAAATTGGAAGGGAATACCAAAATTGAGAGACACAGGGTAAAAAAAGACAACTACAAAAGCAATACTTACAAACTGTTTAGTGAAAATGGACTGAACAACTGAACAACTCATGGTGGGGGGGGGAAGGGAAGAGGGGAAGGGGGAGGGGGATATGAGGGACAAGGTAACAAACAGTACAATACATTTCTTGTGCTGTATGAAACTGTAACCTCTCTGTAATTCAGTTTGATAATAAAAATATATATTAAAAAAATTAGTCAATGCTGCATCACTATAGACTTACATGTGCAATAGCTTCAAACTCATGCCTGGTAAACATTTGGAGTTTTCCTAAACACTTAACTACTTATACAAATGCAAGCAATACACGGCTATTGCAAAGCAAACCCTCTATCTTCTGGATAATGGAGTTACAAGGTATGCCAAGTTAGCTATCAGGCTATTCAATTATTCAGACTATTAAAGAATCTAGTACACTAGAAAGGGAATCCGAGGTCACTGGATATTGGAAAATATGTCATCTAAAGGAAAGACTGAAATAAAGAATTAAGAGTAAATTATCCTAATGAGAAAAAGAGATAATAATGGAGAAAACAGTAAATATATATATGCATATATATTATATATATATTTAAACTTTACTCTGGTTTCCATGAAAACATGCTATTTATGTCACATGAGTTGGAATGCTGCGTGTTGGCTCCAGGTTCACTGTGTTCACACTAGCCACACATCCCATGGGCTTTCACAAGCCAGTGGTTGAAATAGCTGGTGTCTGAGTAAAGATCAGGTGGCTTGAGAACTTTCATCAGCCTACCTAAAACCTTCTCTAAACTACATTGCAGTCAGACTCTTCCTAGCCAGTCCTTCACTTCCCCTCTTTTTCATAGATATAAGATCCCCATCATGGCCTAAATTCTCATGGTCCCATCTCTTTTACCTATTTGAATGCATGCCCTTCAGTAAGCCAGTTATACATATAAAATTGCTATGTCAGCTGCTTGAAGGAACCATCAAATATGTGGTGCCAGGAACAATCTGAAAACACAAGTGATTGGCATTGTAGCAAGACTGAGTCTCCTTGTAGGCGTTTACAGTTGGAATAGTATTTGGAATAAGATCATCATGGTTAGCATTTATCACTGATGGTGGAAAAATAAGAAAACCTTCTCTTTGGGGAGAACACTATTACAAGTTCCATGCTTAGGTCCTTTGAAAAATATAAGGGAGAGGGGATCATTGCCTAAAAAGTCATTGCAGTTGAATGTTGCTGCTAATCTATATTAATACATTACAGAAATGTGTAAGTTCAGACTGAACATTGTTAATGGCCAGTTAAAGGGCAGTAAAATAGCGAGAGTGTATATATATGTATATATGTATATACATATATACATATATGTATATATATGCATATATTATAGATATATGTGTTGAGCATCAGACTGCAGCTGTGATTATTAGAATCACAGAGCTACAGAAATGGTTAAATGTTCAGACAAGTCAAGTATGCCATGCCAGTGACAGGATTCTGTTGAAAAACATGACCCTGAAATGCGGAAAAGGGCATATCAATGGTTGCCTATGAAGATTTAAGCTATGAAGACCCTCAGCCCATTAGAACTTTAGTTGTTGTCTACCCTTCCATAGTAAGAACTAGTCCTTGTGTAGTGTTGAAGGATGCTGCAGAGGATACCCATTCAAGGCAGTAGGAAATTTCTCAGGAGCTTGCTCAGTGCTTCTCGACTAGTCACTAGGGCCAATCACTTGAAACTATAAGAAATTACATAGTTTTTGATAAGCATCCATTTCTGGGGTCATTTGATCCAACATCAATAAGAAACAAATATTAGCAAAGTAATAAGTGTAATGCATGTGGGGTTCAAGATGAAAGATGACTTTATTTTCACACACACACATACACACACTAAAAGAAGTCTAGGGTGATAGCCTTACAGAAAACCCTGAAGCAAACATTCTGAATTGCAAAATGGTTTGAATGGTTAAGAAAGAAGAGAGAAATATATAACTGGAAATATATAACTGAAAATTAATAGAAAAGTGTGCAAAAGAATAAGAAATGGCTAGATACTTCTAGAAAAACATATTACAATATAAATAAGCATTCTATTGATTTAACTAAAATAGCATTATAAAATCAGAAAGATAAGGAAGTGAGATATAGTCTCAATTCAATTAATCTTTGTCAGTAAATAATTAGTAGATACTATCTAAAAGTTAGTGAATAAATACATAAAGAACATATATTTTCAGTAATATTTGAGTCAGTTCCATTTGAGTCAGAGAGCTACAAATATTGGTGTTAAGAGAGGGTCTGGCAGATCAAATGGAAATGAAGAAAGGAATATTGTTTCATTATTGTATAAGTTCTACATATTATTAAGTTTTTATTTAATTTTTACCCACATGAAAAGTAATTTTGTGTGATTTTCTAAAACCTGAAAAAGAAAAAGAAATTGAAATGTAAAATTAAAACAAATGACTATTAAAATTTGGAAGTAAAAATGAAACCATTAAGATGAGTTCAGCATTTTGATTGTATAAATAAATGTTTTTACACTTTTACCAAAGAACTAAAATATGCAAAATTTAAAACAAATAATAATGGCAGTATCTTTGACCCAAATATGACTAATAACATCAATAATGTGCAAATAATCCTTTGTGAATAATGATTTCAAACTATTGGCAAATTATATGAACAATGTACATTTATAAATAATATATAAATGTAACTATAACTACTCAAAATAATGTATGTTAAAATAAAAATCAAATACTTTTAAAATTTATTACAAAAAGCATAGTGAACAAGCTGATTGCTGGTAGTTTAGTTGTGTTGGGGTTTTTATAATGACAAAAGGTAAAATTTTATACAGGACCTTGGTAACACACACTGTTACAAAGGGTTAGGCCTTCCCAACATGTAATCACACATACACAGTTTGCCTTGTGAGAAAAATAGGCAACGGAGACAGACATTTATGTATTTAAACATGGTGTTGTATATAATGATAAAAATTGTAAAACCCAATGCCTGTGTATGTGTGTATTTGTTTGTGTGTATGTACACACACACACACATATACATTATATAATGTATATATGCACATGATTGTTTTATAATGCTGATAACTCTACCAAGTTATAAATTCTATGAGGACAAATGCCAGAAACACGATAGGCTTGCTGAATTCATAATATAAATAGTAATATAAACTCACATCATTATTTTACTATTTCAAATAAAGTTATTTAGGTTACATTTATAGGTAGCACCCTTAAATGTTTCAAGCTACCTGCTTCTTCCCATGTGTCTCCAATCTAGTAGGTAGAACCTGAAGATTTAACAGTCAAGAAGCTGTAAAACTAGATTATCCTTGGCCACAGCAGCTGTCCTCAGAGCTCTCAGAGCCCCTATGATTGCTGTGAGAGAGATATGGTAACCATGGCTGTGTTGTTTTGTTTCCATCTGTAGTCTAGCAACTGAGGAAGTAAACTTATCTTTACTTAGTAAGTTTCTTGGCCGTGTTAAGAAGCATCCTGGAAAGTCCCTACTTCCTGATGGCCTTTATAGCTCTGGATTCCATTAAAGTGTCATCTCCTTTGAACCATAGCCCTGATTTTCAGCTTTCCACATATTACAAATGAAAGCTTAGTTACCATCTGAGAACCAATGAGAACACAGGAGAACATCTTCCACAAGAAATAGTAAGAAACCCATTCATCTCTCCCTATTTGACTTCTCATGTCTAAAGTTCTATACATGTTTTGGAAAATAAATTTCATCTCCTTTTGCAATATGGTCAGGGTTTTCTTAGTTCCAGGAATTTCTTTTTCTTCCTTCCTTCCTTCCTTCCTTCCTTCCTTCCTTCCTTCCTTCCTTCCTTCCTTCCTTCCTTCCTTCCTTTCTTCCTTCTTCCTTCCTTCCTTCCTTCTTCCTTCCTCTCTCTCTTCCTCTCCCCCTTCCCGTCCCCTCCCCCTCCTCCTCCTCCTCCTCCTCCCCTCTTCTAATTCTGGACCATGAACTCAGGACCTGGATCCAGTCCTACAATGCGACTTTTAGCTTTTTTGGGGGGCGGGGCCGGGGGGTAGGTAATTGAAAATAGCCTCATGGCCTTTTCTACCTGGGCTAGCTTTGAACTGTAATCCCAGGTCTCAGCCTTCTGAGTTACTAAATCGCAAGCCTTAACCACTAGAGCCTAGCTTCAAATAAAAATTTTAGGTAGAAGAGCATACCAAAGTTATTCTAGAATAATTCATTCCCTTTCTATCCACTCTCACCAGGTTTGTTTCAGACAACTTTAGCATGGATTAATGTGGTGAATGATCTATTTTTGCCTCTTTGGCCTCATACCCTTTTTTTATACACACAATAACACTGCTAGTTACTCTTCCTCACTTTTTGCAAATCCCTTTCCTCACAATGCCTTTGCACCTGCCTTTCCATGATCAGCCTTTCTTCCCTCTGATCATTCCAGCACCCACTCACTGGTTCTTCTTCACAGTGGTTTTCCATGGTGACCCATTTTGTGTCAGTATCTTACAGCAATGTCTCTCAAGCTATCCAATTTGCAGGCCACCCAGAGCTTATCTTACAGATGGCTGTGTATGAAGATTCTACTTTTGTCCTACCCACAGTATGCCTGGGTAAGCCAATGAAATCTGACTTCAAATAAGAGAAAACATATGGATATCACTGTTACACTTTCTGTCAGATCACATGACTCTGGTTACAAAAACTCTACCACATCAGCCAGATAATGACCCTAGAAAATTAATACTAGCCACTGATATTTGTCAAACATTTAATATGGAGGATTATACTAAGTTACATGGATTTCACTTGAACTCCTACAAACTCTCTATTACAGTTGTGTTGAGGCACATCCATTCACTTCATGAAGGAGGACACACTGAAGCCCAAGAAGTGAGGAGCCATTATAAAGTCACAGAAATAAGTGTTAGAGCATTGACCAAAATGCAGCAAATCTTCTTGGTGATGTATGTATTTCCCAGATTGTGAACTATGAACCAACCACATGTGTTCATACACTGAAGTATGTACAGTGGTAACTAAACTGTTGGATTTCCTCATGAGGAATTTGCAATTCTATTAGTCACTTCCTAGGCTCAACCTAACCATTCCTAGTGAACCTTTTCCTCTCATTTTGATTGGTCTGCCTGTTATCTTGGATATCATAGAACTTTGCATAAGTAAGATATTTACTAATATATAGGAATCAATGATTCAATTCTGAAGAGAAAAAGAATATGTAGGTATACGGGAAAGAAATAGAATGGAAGAAAGCCATGGCAAGGAGTAATCTCTCTCTCTCTCTCTCTCTCTGATACTTCATGAAATAAATGTGAACTAGAAAGTTAATGATTGTTTTATGTGTCCTTGAATATTCTCAGAGTCTCAAGAGAAGAAGAAAGCTGTATTAATTAATTCAAGGGGAGTGTTTTGGTGGGTGTGGTGTGGTGAAGAGATGATGAACGAGCTGAGAATATTTTTAAAAGAAAATTGAAATAATGAACTTGGGAACATGCCAGGACAGGGAGAAATAAAGACAGAGATGTAGATAATGGAATCATGGTGATGATTAAATAATAAAGAGAAATATATTTCTGAAGTTTGTTGTACCAAGTAGTTCTTTGCATAGTAGAACTTTGCATAGCTCTTTGCATAAGAAGCTGTCTTTTCTTTAGATCATCAATGACTTTAGCAGATAAATTATTGTCCCCTATGAATTCAAGCTCAAAAAACATAAATCCAAGAATATATGTAATATATACATGAATAATTTTTAATAATGAGCTCAGTGTACTTGTCAGAGTGTAAAGGAATAAGAGGAGTTATTTACTAGGATGACGAACTGTGGAAAAGTTATACCTATTAGGTCACGTAGTCATGATTTAGGTCACATTAATCATGAACTCAGATTCAAACTCACTCTGGTAAAATGCCTGGGAGACTTTAACTGTGATGTGACATCAAAATTTGCAGATATAGATTACAAATTATGTTTTTTTTCACCCAAAGAGAGATATCATAACAATTGGAAAGCAATTTAACCTAATAAGAAGATCTTTAAAATATTGGCAACAAAATTGTTTGATGCTTGTTAATATGTGGCTTGACATAGTGGCATATAAACATGGGGTGTTCATAATTCTGCTGTACACAGGCCAACCTGGCAAAATGCAGCTCAAAGGACAGCTTCCTCAAAGTTTTTTTTTGTTCTACAGATCAATATGGTATGTTTGGCAAACAAAATGTATTTACTCTTTTCCAGGGGAAAAAAACACAAGGATAAATACCAAAGAAATCTTTACTTGACACTTCTTGATCACTACGGCTCTGCTATTTTACAAATGAAATATTACCCCCAAGGTCAGAGATTTCTTGATAATCATACATAATTTGGCTCTTTAGAAATAAAAGAGTTTCGAAAGAAAAAGCGAAGAAGCAAAAGAGATTGAACCATTGTTTTTTCTAGTGATTTTGAAAGCAAGTAGAATACATCTCTGTATATAATTGAATTTCAATTAAGTTTAATTTAACACTCAGAAAAGAAAGTTGAAAAGAATAAGGAGAGGAAAGATGAGGAGTAAGAAATGAAAGGAGGGAGAGAAAAGGAGGAAGGGAGGGAAGCAAGAGGAATAGAGTGGGGGAGGAAAGGAGGGAAGGCAGAAAGAAGGATTATAAGGAAAGAGCAAGGGAAGGAAGGCTTAAGATAAAACCGAAAGTTCAAGGAGTCTTTGAAGCAGGCTGGCATATGTGTATTCCAATGTGGTAATCTTCTGTTTATCCATCTTATTTTTGGTCATTTTTAAAGGAA